>NC_080095.1:24738065-25038065 GCF_950005125.1 Chionomys nivalis | reverse complement strand
AGGGCATCAGATCTCATTATAGGTAGCTGTGAGCCACCATGTGGTTGCTGGGAATTGAACTCAAGACCTCTGGAAGAGCAGTCAGTGCTCTTAACCTCTGAGCCATCTCTCCAGCCCCCTTTATATAACTTTTTATCTTGCGTTTCTCCCTCCACTAAACTATCAGTTCCCTTGGGGCGGGCATCTTTGTCTATTTGACTTATTTCTGTATCCCAGCACCATATCTGCACTCTTGGAAACCTATTGAGTGAGCAAACTCAAGAGTTTGCCTGTGAGAGAATCCAGAACCCACCCCATGTTCACTGTACTCAGCTTTCCATGAGTCTCTGCTATCCTAGGTGGGGCCCAGAGTCGAAAGCACTGGGTTCCATTCCTGGGTATTCTGTCCTTCTGCATACTACCCTAAGAGGCAGCTGAATTCTGGAACTTTCCTATCCAAAGTTTCATATTGTTCTAATAAAAGTTCTGTGCTGAGCACCTGACTCACTAAGCACCTGCCCTGCTTCGGCCACCTCTGTGTAGCTGGCCTGTGCCCACCAGTCTGGAGCCCTGGGCACTGTGTCTGGAGATACAAGCTCTCCTGCGACCATAGACTTCCCTAGAGTTTCTGGATCAGAGATTCTCCATGCTATGTGCCTACTTCAGCTCCAAGTGTAGTTGGATTTTTCTTTGGACCACCAGCTCACAAATAATGACATGGAGACTTATTATTAATTATGAAAACCTGGCCTTAACTATTTCTTATAACTTAAATTAATCCATTTATTTTAATCTATGTTCTGCTGTGTGGTTTGTTAACTCATCTTTCCATACTGCCCATGCTGCTTCCTCTGTGTCTGGCTGGTGACTCTGCCTTTTCCCCAGAGTTCTCTCTCTGGCTGGAAGTCCCGCCCATACCTTCTTTCTAACTATTGGCCATTCAGCTCTTCAATAAACCAATCAGAAAGCATTTTGGCAAAGACACATCTTTACAGTGTAAACAAATATTCTGCAACACCAGGCTCTTCCTCAAATTCAGGGCCTAGCCTTGAGCCTGGAACAGGGCCTGGAGGGCGCATGTGTTCATGCTTCTTTAGGGTATTCCAAGGATTTGGATGGATTAGGAATTGCTAGACCTGATCAAGCACCTTTTTTTTCTATCACCAAAAACAAAATCTGACCCCTTCCTGAGGTCTCTGAGGAGATCAGTCCTGGGATCCAGGCCCCCTTTGCCATCCAGATGGCCCAAAGGAACTGGTGTCTGGACCATCGGCGATGCATCCCTGCATCCTGTATCCCTGTGGGACCTTATGCTGTGCATGTTCAGCCCATTTGGCTGGCTAGGATGAAAGTCACACTAGTTTGGCAGGAGTTGTCCCTGAGTTATCTGAGACCCTGAAAGCCAAAAGGAGTGGTCCTCTCCAGATCCAGGTCCGCAGTATGTTCCTGTTAGGACACACTGATAGGAGGACTTCCATAGGGCCTAGGAGAACAATCCATCCTCCCAGAGCCAGCTCCAAGGCCAGTAGACCAGGATGGGCCCTGGGTTTATAAGAGACAGGGACACAGGCCTTGGGTTACATCCTGGGTACCCATTTAAAGCCCTGTGTCACCCCACCACCAGACCCATTCCTCTCCAGGGTCTATGGGGTCAAGTCAGGGGACACAGAACTATGGTAATCAAAGGACCAGTGCAAGGTGGGTGGAGGGGTTTGGAGCAGAGCCATAGCAAGAAAGGCACAGTCTGGAACCTGTGGTGACGATCCCTTAGTCATCTATGTGTGGCACAGTCTGGAACCCGTGATGACGGTCCCTTAGTGATCTATGTGTGGCATAGTCTAGAACCTGTAATGACGGTCCCTTAGTTGTCTATGTCATGGTCTCCAACTCTGAGAGGTGAGTATGAGCAGCTCTGTGCTTCCCTCTACTACTTGTTGGCCACTTCATTGTCTTCCTGGTCTCAAGATGTCCAGGAGGCTACAAGAGAGACACATGAGGGTCAGCTCTTGCTCTGTGAAGTCAGGTAGCCCCTTGGAAGGATGACTCCCAGCCTCGAATTTGGCCGGAGTAAATGGAGCAGCCCCTAGGACTTGCCCCTTTCCCCTACAACCAGATCTAGGCCACTTCAGGGGTATAGTTGTAGGGGTCTCTGGGTAGGTCACTACATAGGATGGTACTAATTCAAGAGTCACCCCCAACTGCCTCCTAGGTGGCTGCCTTGTGAATCCTCCCTGAGCCCTTTGGGGAGCTCTGGCCTTCCTCTGTAATTGGCTCACCTTCTTTCTTGGTTCCAGGATGTTCTTGGGTGTGGCCTTGACCTAGCCAAGAACAGCTTCCTCGGCTTCCGCTTGGTGCTGGCTCCCTGCTCAGGATCTACCCTGCTTCCCACATCCAGGGGAAGCTCCCTTTGTGTAGCAGAGGTGTTGACAGGGTTGCCGTGGAAACTATAGTCCCTTTTCCTCCTCCCTGGGAGCAGAGTAGCCATGGAAACAGTACAGGGTGATGGTTGCCCCTCTAGGTGTGGACAGGGAAGGCAGAGGTCAAGGTTCACAGGAAGTGAGAGGAGGCCAATGAATGCCACACCCAGGACCTCAGTTCTGGGCCTCTTTGGTCTCCTTTCAGTCCAGCTCTGCTGGTTTCACAGGCCTAGGGCCTGTGGCAGCTCTGAGATGTCCCCTGGGGGTCCATGAGGCTGCTGCTCTTGGGAATACAAGGGACTGGGGTCTTTAGAAAGGGAAGAAACTGTCCCTGGGGCCAGCTTGGAAACAATGTGGCTGTATCAAAGGCTGGAGAGATGCTGGTGTTTTTTGTGCTATTTCAGGCAGGATTGTGGGTAAGCTCTGGAGTCCAGGGTCCTAGATTTGAATTTCAGTCCTGCCCTTCCACAGCACTGACCCTGGGCCAGCTGCTCACTTCCCTGACCCCTACTCCTTACCCACACAGTAGGGTGCTGGCACTTGTATTCTAAGCAGTTCATATGGTAATATCATCAGGTCTTGCATGGTCTAAAGCATAGTAGACACTCCAAAGAACTCATGTGGACTGCAACATGCTCCATCCACATAGCATGTGTTGTATGCAGCTTCCATTCATCCTGATTAGACCGCGGGCAGTGTTCTAGAAAAGTCACGGGCTTGAGAACCCCTGTGGACCTGGGCTTGCCTCAGTTTTGAAGGTCAAAGGTAGAAAATGGCCCGTACTGAGTGCCTGTTGCGTGCCGGCATGGGGCTACAGACCGTTCGCAGTTATTCTTCTTGTCCGTCAACATCTGGGCATGAGTTGGGACTGTTCCCTAGGAGCTTATAGGCTTGCCAGGCAAATCTGAGGAGATGACCACAGGATGTGTTTTCTATCATGTATGTTCAACCTGAATGTAGCCCAGGCTAGCTGTGAATGCAGCCATCACAAAATCTACCTACCTAAAACATCAAGACTTTTGTTTTTAAACTGGGCAGTTCTCAATCATGAATTTTATAGATAACAACATTGTGTTGCAATGTCACAAAAATAAGAAACTCTGCATGTGTGTGTCTGTACCTGTCTCTGTGTGTGTGTGTATACATGTGTGTGTCTGTGTGTGCGCGTGTGTATGTGTCTGTGTGTGAGTGTGTGTCTGTGTGGTGGTAGTGGTGGTAGTGTTATAACCCATGGGGCTCTAAGTTGGACATACCTGGAATTTAATGTATGACCCAAGAAAATTCTACTTTCTCCACTATAGCCTGAGGGAGCCCAAAGGCTGGCCACACATGCCCTGTTTCCCTCACTATAACTGTCCAGAATGGGGCAGAAGCCCTATCTTGACCATCCAAAAGCTAGGGTAGTAGTGCCCAAGCCTCCCTATAGCCTGAGTCCATCTTATTGATGCTGGTTTCCTCTACCTGCTCCTCCCCCAGCCCCCAGAAACTAGGGTGTGGTCTCCCAGGGAAGAGGAGCATCATTGCCTCTTGTGGAAATCAAGGGTCTATAATCTTTGCTCTACCCTAAACAGTAGGCCAGTGACCCTGAACCCTGGCTAGGGGAAAAGCTCAGACGTGAGTTGCCTGTAGCTGGGTTATGATCTGGAATGTCCTGTGTGTCCATGGGAGCCTTCCTGACCCTGTAACAGAACCTTTCTCTCTCACTTCCTATTGTACCTACCAGGAGGACCTTCCTGTTCCACCACAGGGTCAGCTAGCATCTACCAGGATGCATGCCAGGGGCCGCCCAATATAGAATTCCTCTAGCTCCCTATACTAGTCAGGGTACTGAAACAGACACCACACCCTGGGCCCTGTAAGCAACAGAACCTCTCCTCCCACAGTTCTGGAGGCCTGAAGTCTGCCATCAGGGTGGCAGCATGGCTGGGCTCCCCCCACCTAGGGATGGTCTGCTGGCTGCTCATTGCATGCTCAGCTGCCTGTTTGGTGCATACACCTGGAAAGAGAACATTCAGAATCTCGTCTCCAGCACTCTGTGTGTCTATGTGAGTGTCCATGTGAAGGCCAGAGGTCAACCTCACATGTGTCTGTGTGTGTCCATGTGAAGGCCAGAGGTCAACCTCACATGTGTCTGTGTGTGTCCATGTGAAGGTCAGAGGTCAACCTCACATGTGTCTATGTGTGTCCATGTGAAGGTCAGAGGTCAACCTCAGGTGTCTTCCTCAGTCATTCCCTACCTTGTTTCTTGAGATGGGGGAGGTGGGGTCTCTCATTGACCCAGGGGCTTGTCAGTTCAGCTGGCCAGTGAGCCCCAGGATCCTACCCATCTCCACCTCTCTAGTTCAAGGATAAAACCAACACCACACCTGACCTTTCTTTTTTTCTTTTATGTGGATTCTAGAGATTGAACTCAGGTTCTTATCCTTACACGGCAAGTACTTTACTTGCTAAATCAGGCCCTGCTTCTTCACCGTTAGGAGCTCATTGAACCTGAATTGCCCCCTAAATGACCTGACTCCAAATACAGTTACTTTGGGGTTAGGGCTTCAGTTTTCAATTGAAGTAGCAAAAGGTGCAATTCAGGACATTCCAGGATTTCTCAGGGCTTCTACCCTTATACCCCGCCTTCCTCTGCTTGGTGGGGCTTCTGATAGTGTGCTGGTCGGGATAGCCTTTGGGTCCTCTGCCCACACCCCAGATGTGCACAGCTCCACCTCTGGTTCCTCTGCCCAGGCCCCAGAGACTGTTGGAACTTTTGTCGAAATAACCTTGCTCCCTCCTTGGTCATGAGAGCCACCAGAGACATCTCATACTCAGTGAGCAGCCTGTAAGCCAGAGTCATGATGTCACAGACTTGTCCCTCCAGTCACTCTCCTGTCAGTCACTCTGTGCACCCCTGAGGCATCAGCTCACAGACCGATAGGAACAAATCCTGGCCCAGCACTTTTATTCTTGACTACAACCACTTTATCCGGATACATTCACACCTTTTCATGGGTTCGTTAAGTTGTACCCCCACAGTCATTATGACAGAGTTGCCATCATTTCCCTAAAGAAATTGTATAACCATTGCAGCCCCCCAACATTGGCAACAGCTAACCTACTTACTATCTCTTTAGAGAGCTATAGCCTGCATATTTTATAATTATGAAATCATATGAGGTATAGCCTCTTGTTCCAGGCTGCTTCTACTTAGCATAGTGTTTTTAGGGTTTATCCACACTGTAATGTGTATTGTACCCTTTCCTTTTAGTGGATATACCACACTCCTAAAGACGTTTGGGTTGTTTCTACCTTTTGACTTTAAGTAGTTTTGATATAGTTAATTTATCAATTGCTTGTTATTATTAGTGTGCCATGCTGGGGATCAAACCCATACCCTTTTGCATGCTAGGTAAGTGATCTACCACTGAGCCATGACTCCAGTCCTGTAAGTGGTTGTTCAAAGAGCTAGAAGAGCCTCATGCTCCGTTACAGGAGGCTCGCTAGCTTTTCTCCAGTGAAAGCAGTAGTTCTCCGTGGTTAGCAGCAAATAGTCTCTGAAGGTTAAAGTTCGAAACACTACTGGGAACTTTTAGACTATATTCCAAATAGGAAACTGAGTCAATGGTTTACCCAAAAGGAAATCTCTGCCAGGCCCAAACCCAGCCTACATCATGTTCATTTTCTAGGAAATCCCAAGATGTCTCCTATCTGCCAGATCAGAGCAGCACTGGCCGGGACACCCAGGACACTGTATCCCTGAGCCCGGGCCTTTTCTGTGATGCCTGAGTTTGGCAACAAAGGCCACACAACTCCTTTTGCCCAAAGAGGGTTGTTCAGAAGTTTGCCAGGTTGTGCCCAGTGCTGTAGCAAATGAAGCTCCCTTGCAACCTGCTCCATGCTCATGAACCCAAAGCCACAGAAAAGGGGGGCCCCCCACCTCTCCTTGCTTCTGCTTTTCAGATTGAGGAACCTTCTGGGAAGTCAGAACTAGGAGGAGGATACCTTTTTGCTTTTTTTTTTGCAGCCTCTGCTGGGGGTGGGGAGGCACGGACTCAACAACTTGCCATCAGAGATTCTAAAGGCCACTTTAGTACCCTGGTGTCTGTGGGTCAGTCATGGTGAAGTTGGAGAAGCAATAAAGCATCTTCACTGCTAACCTAGACCTGAGGGAGGAGGCAGGGGGAGCCTGGGGAGTCCATAGGGTCTAGTGAGGCTGAGGGAGGGGTGAACAACACAACAGGGTCCTTCCCCACATGCAGTGGTCCCTAATATCCACTAAGCATCTCATATTTATGCTTGGACTCTGCCAGTGGCCCTGCTGGGAGGGCTGGTGGATTCCCATTTCCCCAATGAGGAGTCTGAGATTAGGAAAGCCCCATGTAGGTGAATAGGAGCCACAGCTGGGTCTGCCTGTCTGTAAGTGGTTGCCTCTGGCTATGCCCTCTTTTGCCTTCAGTGAAAATGGTAGGGACGATGGGAAGGGAGGACCTGCTGCTAGGTCTGCGGCTGATAAGCACCAGAGACCACTCTGCTGAGAGCGCAGGATGGGACCAGCAAGTCCTCACGATCCCTTGGGGTTTCTCACACTCATCAAACAATTAACCCACTCTAGGGCCTCCGAACTCAAGGCAAGGCCCTCAGAGGGAGAGCCTTCATTTGAATGTTCAGCTTTCCTTAATAAGCCTGAGGAGCCTTGAGGAGGTGGGCAGAGGTGGACAGGGGGTGGGCAGAGGGTGAGCAGGGCCAAAAGAAGATATCAGATCCTCTGGAACTGGAGTTAACTGGCAGTTGTAAGGTGCCGTGAAGATGCTGAGAAACAAACCTGAGTCCTCTGAAAGAGCAGCCAGTGATCTTAACTACTGAGCTCTCTCTCCAACCCAAAAATAAGTATCTTAAGTAACAGCTCCCTGTGACTCCAGCTGCTACAAGCTGAGTGGGAGGAGCCAGAAGTTGGAGGCCACCCTGAACAACATAGGGGAGATCCAATCTCTTCTGAAAAATGCAAATTCTCAGACCCTTCATCCAGACCTTCCAAAGCATCAGTCCTGTAGGCAGGTAAGATCCTTCAGAGGGGCTCTGTATTTGAGAAGCAGTGATTCTGTCTCAGCCATGTGGACGCTTCGCTCCAGGGCCCAAGAAAATCTCTCCCGCAGCCAGGGGTGCAGTCCACCCCCAGGACCACACAACTTAGCCACTCCCTTAATTGAAGCATCCAATTAGTGATCCACCCAAATGAGTGTGAGGTTTCCATCGACTACCTACATGTGCTCGTGTCCCTCTGGTGTGACGGGCCATCTGTTCTGTTACAGCTCATTTTAAATAGTTTCTGTCACATAATTAAATTGCAAAGTTCTACTTCAAGAGAGAAATCAGAGACTTAGGGAAAGAAATGAGATGTCCTTGGTGTTGACATATCCATCAGTCTGTGATGGTGTTTGCCCTGGCAGTGCATGAGAAGGGAAAGGCTGGGCAGTAGGAGGGGCTTCCAGCAGCACTGAGGTAGCTGTCACTGGGAGGTAAGAAGGCTACCACTGAACCATCAGTGTTGGATCTTCAGGGACGGACATGGACATTTTTCCCATCACCCTGTGGCCTCACAGCCTTTTAAAATTATTTCTTGGTAGTGCGTGCTTGTAGTCCTCATACTGGGAAAGTGGAGGCAGGCTCAAAGGCTAAGAAGCCTGGGGAAAATGGCACCCACTTCAGACAAAAAGCCAGGTTTGACCTGCAAGGTTGACCTCTGGCCTATCTACTCACATGCATGCACGTATATGTGTGTGCGTGCACGCACAAACACACACACCCTGGTTTCATGGAATGATATTCAGCTTTCACTCTGTGTAACCCCATTATTTTCCCATTTCTTTTTAAGGAGATGCTGGTTTCCACCCACTAAAGTGAATTTTCTAACCCACCAGTATGTGACACCTGACTGTTAGAAACCACAGCAGCAGAGACAGGGTCCGCTAGAGGATTGTTTCCTAGGAAACCAGTGGTGGGTGTTGATGCTAGCTGTTGGGTGAGACCTGGATGATGACAGATGTCAAAACAATATGCAAAGCCCATACCAGCAAAAGGACAAATGCCTCATGCGATTTGGTGTTTATGAGAAGAAATGTGTCTTCCACTCTTTTTGTGTCTGTCTGCAGAGAGGTTCCTGGGTATTTAGGTGGCCAGGTCACAGTTCCCCAAAGTGAATAATCCTCCTGTGTATGGAACCTTAGAATGTCTCAGCCTGCCTCAGCAGCCCAAATGGGTTGGGGTATAGTTGGCAAGAGGGGAGCCTGGAAGTTGGGACAAACCATGGGACAGAAGCCGTTCTCCTGTTTATGCTGGAGGTTCCCAGTATGGAGAGGTCCCTTTAGAATGAGATAGGAGACAGAGTTTTCTGATTGCATCATCTGGGGATAACCAGCTGGCTTGCTGACCTCGAGCTAACCACATTCTCTTTGCTCCTTATAGGCAGTGTGGGTTAGTCTGTTGTCGTTGTTGATTTGTTTTGTTTTTGTAAGCAAAAACACTTGAATTATGATTATTTAGGAAATTATAAAGTGCACTTAGACAGCTGTGAAACTGATGAGCTCCAACCTGCTCTGCAATTTAAAAAACTGAGACATAATTCATACGCCATAAAATAGACCCTTTATGGTACATTTCCCTTCAGTGTTGAGAACAATATGACCACCATCAGTATATAATTTCAAAATATTTTGTTAGATTAAAAAAAATCACCAAACACACCCACAAGCAAAGATTCCCCAGTCCTGCCTCTCTCCCTGGTGACCACTGGGCTTCTTTCTGATTCTGGACATCTCATCTGGGTGGAGCCTAGCACTATGTGGCTTTTGTGTCTGACTTCCCCCCTTGTCATAATCGTTTCCATGCTCCTCCCTGCTGAGGCATGCCTGCCTCCAGATTTCAGTTCTTCCCCTGGCCTTACAGACCACAGCTGGCTTATGCTTTCCTCACCGGAGTTATCATTGGGTTGTTTCCATTTCGGGGCGACTGTGAGCATTTGTCTTCATCTCTCTCGGGTGTGTATGGGGGAGCCAGATCCAGAGTCAGCTGTGATGAAATATTTTTGAGACCGGGTTTCTCTGTACCTTTGGAGCCTGTCCTGGAACTAGCTCTTGTAGACCAGGCTGGTCTCGAACTCACAGAGATTCACCTGCCTCTGCTTCCCGAGTGCTGGGATTAAAGGCATGCGCCACCACCACCGGGCTTCTGTTGAACTCTTTAGAGGACCTGTTAGACTGCTTTCTAACATTTTGTGTTTGCTCCACCAGTATGTGAGGGTTGTACTTTTCCACATCTTTGACAATATTTGTTATGTCTTTTTACTACAGTTACAGTTATGAGTGTGAAATAATTTTAATTGTATTTGGTTAATGACTAAAGAATATTACATGTATGTATGTATTTTTTTAGTTTGTGTGTTGGGCATTATAAAATAGGTTTAATGGCCATTTGTATGTGTCTTTGGAAAATGGGCCATCCAAAACCCTTTTCTCTCGTATGTGCACACAGGTGCACATGTGTGTAGGAAGTGTATGTGTGTGTGGAGGTCAGAGGTCAATTTTGGGCCTCATTTCTCAGGAGCCATCTACCTTGTTTTCGAGGCAGGTTCTCTAGTTTAGCCAGCCTGTCTAGTCTCAGGCCCCAGGGATCCTCCGAGGGGCTCTCCTTCCTTCTGCATTCTTTTAACTTAATCCTCGCTTCTCTGTCTTGTCTTGGGAGGTGCATAATGTCCTGGTTTTAACTGGTTCCCACTTCAACATGGGCATTTACAGTTAGAAGTCTCCTTTGGGCCTGTCTCCACCGCATCCTGTGTGTTTTGACATTTTACATTTTGTTTTCTGTTTCTTCCAGTATTTCCTAATTTCCCTTGTGATTTCTTCTCTGACATGTCATTGCTTAGGACTGTGCTATGTAACTCCCCCATGTTTACAAACCTCCCATTTTCCTCCCAATACTGAGTTCTAATTCCATTCCTTTGAGGTTGGCAAGCACACACTGCCTGATACTAAACTCACTGGGTCTTGTTTTACAGCCCCACACACAGTCCATGCTGGAGAACTGTCTGTGGGTACTCAGGGAGAGTATGTATACTTTGTAAAATATCTGAGGGCCAATAAGATGGCTCATAGGGTAATGGCTCTTGGCGTCAGGCCTGATGACTGAGGTCAATGTCCCAGACCCACGTGGCAGAAGGAGAGAACCAGCTTCCACAAGCTGTCCTCTGAACTGTACACACCAGCTCTGGGACATACACACCATGTACCCAAACAAAATAAATATATACAGAAATATGTGTGTGTGTGTGTGTGTGTGTGTGTGTGTGTGTGTGTGTGTGTGTGAGAGAGAGAGAGAGAGAGAGAAAGAGAGAGAGAGAGAATATTTTGTTTTTGTCATACGTGCACACGTGTGTGAATGCAGGTGTGCTCGTGTTGTATGGAATTAGAGAACCATTTTTAGGAGTTAGTTGTGCAATAAGTCACTAGAGTCTTGATCCACAGAGCCATCTCATTGACCCCAACATGTGTCTTTCTTGCACAAACACTGATGCTTTCCACTAGCTTCGGGGTCTTGCACACAAGCTCTCGGTGTGCCTTCCAGCTTCTGCTCCCTCCTCCTGTGTGCTGGGCCGTGTGCCTAGTGCTTCCCACACTCTTTGTTACACTGTTCCTGCAACCACCAAGACAGAGAGAATGTTCTTCTGAACAGATGAAGACAGCAAGATGCAAAGGGCTCAGCAGGCTTGCCGCACTCCACAGGCCAGTTACTATGTTGCTGTTGTCCTAGTTTGACACTTATCCTCAGAGGAATAAGCAGAATTGATGGGATCACTCCAGCTGTCTGCTCCCAGAACTCATGTCCCACCTCCTCTCCCAGCTCCCTGGACCGGCGTCATCCCTGCTTAGCTCACCTTCCTTGTCTGGTCAGTGTAAGGATTACAGTGGACCTAAGTGGGTCAGTCAACAAGCGTTGAGTCTTCCTGCTACTTGCAGGTGACACGATAGAGGACAATCCCGTGGCCCCGGTTGCTTAAAGTCACACCAAGTTTAACTTGAAAACAATAAACCGGGAGTGGACAAGAAATCGTGTAACCCAATGTCTTTCTCTTCCTCCCCTTGTTCTACCTCCAACCCCTTCGCAGAGGCCAAAGGCGACAAGGCTAAGTGGGTGTTCACTTGGCCCCTCATCTTCCTCCTCTGTGTCACCATCCCCAACTGCAGCAAGCCCCGCTGGGAGAAGTTCTTCATGGTCACCTTCGTCACGGCCACACTGTGGATCGCCGTGTTCTCCTACCTCATGGTGTGGCTGGTGAGTGACGCCCCCGCCCCCAGCCTCTCCTAAGCTTTGGTCCTCCCTGTGGGCAAGTCCCTGGCCTTACCGACCTCAGTGTCTTTCTCAATAGAGAGTGGTACTAACATTGTGCCCTGCTGTGTGCCTGAGAGTGGGCACCATGCTTGTTCTGAGACGGAAACAAACATTGGGAAGGGAGACATACAAGAAGCCGCTCTTGTGGGATGGGCAGAGTAAGGGGACACCAGTGGCCCCCTCATTTCTAGGGTCCTCAGAGGAATGTAAAGCCCTCTGTCGAAAGCTACCCCTTTCTGTGTGCCAGACACACAGGGCAATTTTTTTTTTTTTGATTTTTCGAAACAGGGTTTCCCCGTAGATTTTTTTTTTTTTTTTTTTGGTTCCTGTCCTGGCACTAGCTCTTGTAGACCAGGCTGGCCTCGAACTCACAGAGATCCACCTGCCTCTGCCTCCCGAGTGCTGGGATTAAAGGCGTGCGCCACCACCGCCCGGCCAGACACACAGGGCAATTTTATAGAAGCCCCATTTGGCCTCATAACATCCCCCATGGAATAAATATTTTTAGTGTCCCCATTTTACTGGTGGAGAAACTGAGGCATGAAGAACCCACAATTGTCTGAATAGCTGGGGCTAATGATAGAATTGGAAAATGCCCGTTTCCTGTAGGGGGCTTAAGAGGGGTCTTGGCTCCAATATGGCTGGACAACCATGCCTTGTGAAGCTCATCTGTCAGTTGCACGCAGCTCATTAAATCATTTCCTTTTCCTCTTCACGCAGAGGCCACATCAGGGAAGGTGAGCAGGGCTGGCCTGACGAGGCAGTGGGGCCAGGAGAGGTTCTCCCCAAGCCCGGGGCCTCTTTTCCTGCTCTCTAGAGGAAGGATGCAGTTAGCCGGAAGGATGAGCTGTGGCAAGTTGTACAGGGCCTTGCATACGCTAGGCAAATTCCTGATACTCATAACCTGCCCAAGAGAACAAAGTTGAAGCCTAGTTCTTTCTCTTAAGACCATTGCAACTGAGCAAGTGACTCACTGACCCAACGTGAGCCCTCCTATGAAGTTGGGGTGACCACCATTGCCTCTCAGGCCTGTTGGCCCATTGTTAGACACCTGCTCCCCAGCCAGCCACCATCTCTTTTCCCTTCTTCCAAGCCCTGTGTGTGGAAAGCCCAAATGTTGGATCCTAAATGGCACGTGGAACTTTTTTTTTTTTTTTTTGGTTTGTTTGTTTGGGGGGCCTTGTTTTCTTGCATTGGTATGGAAAAAGAGCTTGAAATTGTTTCTACCCGCATCCCTAGAAAAGATGATTCTCAAAGACAACAGCAGCCACACCTTAAAAGAATTGACTCTCACTTCTTACTTTCCCGGGGTAGAATGAAAAAAAAAAAAACAGCCGTCTTTACATTTTAAAGGGAATCATGATGTTTCTTACGAAATCATAGACCCAAAACATGACAAGTTAAAAAAAATAGAGTATTTTGTGACATTTGAGTAGGCGCGGGGATTAGGAAGGTCAAATTAAAGAATTTGTGAAATTCTTTCTTCTCTCCTTACGGAAAGGGTCAGCACTGTTCAAGGAGCTCCAGGTGGCAGTTGGATGGGACACTCCTACCTTCAATGTCTTCATTTACAAATCCTGCTTTTGTTCTGAAAACCAGAGTCCCAGCCCAGGTTTGACTAGGGCCATGGGAGCCACACTGCTGGGCCAAGCTGACCTGTGGTATATGGCCCTGAGTGTTGATGGCCACAGTTGGGGCCATAAAGAAGACAGTGCCTCTGAGCTCACCTTGGTCTCTACGGTGTGTCTGCTCTGGTGGCCAGTGCTTCCTCCATTATGTCCTCATGGGGCACTAGGGAGAAGTGAAGTCACGAGGCTACCCCCTGACCCATCACCTTTAAGGCTGTCACTTCTGAGGGGTTAAGAAGAAACCCTTGCAAATGTCAGAGGTGCACACCTTTAACCCTAGCACTCAGGAGGCAGAGGCAGGAGGATCTCTGTGAGTTCAAGGCCAGCCTGGTCTACAGAGCAAGTTCCAAGGCAGTCAGGGATACAAAGAGAAATTCTGTCTCAATTTTAAAAAAACAAAACAACAACAAAAAAAAAAAAGAAGAAAGAAAAAGAAAAAAAACAATGTCAGTGTCAAGCAAAGGGACCTTCAAATGGACTGTTCTTTCTAAACCACAATTGGGGAAACTGAGGAACAAAGAGAAGCTGGGAATGTGGGTCTGCTTTCCATTCAAAGCCTGCATATCTGGAGGCTTGGAACTCCTGGAGTTTGAGTTCAGGGTAGAATAAGGTCTATGTGACGTCCTTCAGACTCTGAAGTATGTGGACATACCTACATACCGTGCCCATCTTCTGCCCCCCCCCGCCCCACTGTTTCTTAGTCACACGGTTCAGTGGTTTAAGGAGAGTCAATTCTAGCAGCTCCACGTGTGGTAACTCAGTTACTACCCTTAAGATGGCCAGCATCACCAATTCAGAACTCATATGTCACAGCCAGTGGCTTGTGCAGACAGCTCTGGTCAACAGTGTGAACTCAGTGATGATGGACCAGTTGTTCCTTTATCCCTTTCCTGATCCCTCCTTCCGAGTCCAGGGCATGTTAGCTTTGTGCCTCTGTCTGATAAAATGAAGTGTGTCTGTCTGTCCCTACTCAACAGGAGGGGCACCTGGTAGGGTGTTGAACCCTCTGTCAGTGTGGTGGACAGTGTGTTCAAACTCATCTCTTGTTCTTCTCCTGGGGCTGTTTCTGTAATTTCCACATAGTGGTGAAGCCTGGCTCTTGGGACGCCTGGCTCTCTTTAGTCTGGGGCTCTCAGAACCTTGAAATCTGATTGCTCTCATTTTCCTGTCCCCATAGAATACAAACAAATGATTGAAATAGAAGGAAACATTGCACCATGGCCATGTGGTCCTGGCCAGGTATTCACATTACACTTCCTCATTTCATCTTTGCCATGAGCCCACGAGAGGGCTTCGGCTCAGAGAAGTGAGCCTGACTGTCCAAAGTCATACAGCAGTTTCTAGGACTGGAACCATTAACCAGTGTCCCAGTTTCATTACTATTGAAAAAACACCTGGACATAAAGCAACTTGAAAGAACTGAAGACTGCTAACCATCACATGCACACTCAAGAACAGAGAGGGAAGTGAATGCGTGGATGCTTGGGGCTCAGCTTAGGTTCTTCCTTCACTCTTCTACAGTTCAGGACCCAAGCCCAGGGAATTGTGCCACCCATAGTGGGCTGAGGCTTCTCATATCAATTAACACAATTAAACAAGCCCCCCCATGCCCACAGGCCAACCTCATCTAGACAATCCCTCCTTGATACTATCTTCCCAGATAATTCTAAAGTTATCTTAGGATTTCTGTTGTTATAATGAAAAAATATGACCAAAGGAACTTGGGGAGAAAGGGGTTTATTTGGCTTATGATTCTACATCACTGTTCATCACTGAAGGAAATCAGGAACACAAACTAGGCAAGGACCTATAGGCAGGAGCTGCTGCAGAGGCCGTGGAGGCTGCTTACTGGCTTGCTTCTCATGGCTTGACCAGCCTGCTTTCTTATAGAACACAGGACTACCAGCCCAGGGATGGCACCACCCACAATGGTGTGGGTCCTTGCCTATTAATCACTGACTAAGAAAAGCACTACAACTATATCTGATGGACACATTTTTTCAAGTGAGGTTTCTTCCTTCCTGATAATCTAACTTGTGTCAAGTTGACAATTAAAACTATCACAACTGAAATATGATCAGTTCTGAAGGGCACCACTGCTAACGGTCTCTGAAAAGAGGCAAGCTATAGCCAAGGGGTAAGCTAGGGTGGTCCAAATGCCTCTAAGATTTTCTGTCTTGCTGCCCCAACGCTGCTGCTAATAGCCCCAGCCAGCTCTCCGGTGTCATTATCTCAAATGGCATTCACTGGCGACTATGTGACTATGCATTCAAGATCTTCTTGAGAAGTCTTTGATCCAACAGGTTTGTGTCTTGGAGTTTCTCCTAAGGAAGTAAAGAGATAACAATTCAGAGACTGACATACAGACACATTGATGAAGAGGAGATTGGAGCATTTGGCTGGGAGTACATGTTCTGTTGCAAGCATGTGCCCATGGGCATTGGTACTTAACTCTCTGGTTCTTATTTGGCATAACAATAGTGTCCTCCTCACCAGTAGGCAGTGTCCCACATGGTAATAATGGACTCAATGTCTGAAACTGTAAGCCACAACAATTAAATGTTTTTCTTTATAAGAGTTGCCATGGTCATGGTTTCTCTTCACAGCAATAGAACCCTGACTAAGACAGAGAGTAAGATACTTTTGTGGAGTGCCTGGAATACAATAAATCCTCGATAGCGATCCAATAAGAAGTCATCGGAATATTAGTGAGGGATGAATTATAATGCACAGGCCACACAGTGAAATCTAAACATCATTGTAAATTGTGTTCAGGTGATGGCTGTGTGTGGAAACGTATTCGTGGGATATTATTACGTGAAACAAGTAGTTACAAAATGGATAGTGATAATATGATCTGACCTCCCTTTTCTCCTGATATATACTCCAAAAGAATGGTCAAGGATGTACAGATATCTTCAAATGGTTCCCAGACCAGCAGCTTCAGGGTATTAATCACCTGGAAGTTGTTAGGCCTCATGCTGGGACTCTGGGGTGAGACCTGGTGGTCTGGTTCTAACAAGCCTCCAAGGGATTGTCTATGCCCTCAAGTTTGGGACCCACCTACAGATGTGATGTGTTAGTAGTGGTTATTGGTGGCTCTTAAAAAATGGTAGTTAACTGTCATTTTCATCTTATTTTATAAAAAATGTTTAATGTGGGGCTGGAGAGATGGATAAAAACAGTGGATTGATACACTGGCTACTCTTCCAGAGGATCCAGGTTCCATTGTCATCACCCACATGACAGCTCACAACCATCTGTAACTCTAGTTCCAGCAGGGGACCTGATGCTTCTTCTGGCCTCCCTGGGTAGTACATGCATGCAAAACTCTCATACATAAAAAGTAAATAAAATGAAAAACAATTTCAAAGAAAGTTTTTAAAGCAATAAGCAGTTAATGCCTGATCAGGGGAAAAAAACAAGCAAAGATTTCCTTGTTGAGCATGGTTGCACTCGCCTTTAATTCCAGCGCTGGGGAGGCAGAGACAGGAGAATCTCTGAGTTTGAGGCCAGCCTGGTCTGTATAGTTCCAGGCTAGCTAAGACTACATAGTAAGACCCTGTCTTAATTTTTTTCTTTAAGAAGCTAAGGTTGTGGCTCCATTGGTAGAGTGCTTCTCTGGCGTGCATAAAGCCCAGGGTTCAATCCTCAGCACTGCTTAAACCAGGTGCGGTGCTGTGTGCCTGTAAGCCCAGCTTTTAGGAGGTAGATGGAAGCAGGAAAACTCAACGTTCAAGGTCACCCTTAGCTACATAGCATGTTCAAGGCCAGCCTGGGCTCCATGGAATCTTGTCTCAGAAAAAAAAAAAAAAAAACAACAACAACTTTAAAAAACCATGTTCAAGGTTTTTCTTCTAACTACAACAATATCACATTTAATTTAAAGCACACAGGGTAAGGAGAGTTTCCGGGGCTGCACTGTGAGTTCACCCCGATTTCTGACCTTGTCCTCTTCTGCAGGTGACTATTATTGGATACACTCTTGGGATCCCTGACGTCATCATGGGCATCACCTTCCTGGCAGCAGGCACAAGTGTTCCAGACTGCATGGCCAGCTTAATTGTGGCAAGACAAGGTATGGACTGAGCCTCAACGCCTGCACTCCTGGCCAGCTCCCCGCCTCCACTGGCTGAGTTAGGGCTCTTACGAGGGGCAGTTGTCAGGTTCCGCACAGAGGCAGCTCATGGTTTCTAGAATTTGCCATTTATTAGATTCCCTTGTGGAGAGACTCCTGTTGTGTCACTGTTCCTGAGGAGACATGAACAAATTTCTGTTTATACCACATAGGGCACCCGGGACAGACTAACAAAATGATGTCATCTAAGTCTAGCTTGGGATCACTTACAGAGCATGGGTGAGCAAGGGGCTACTTATAGGAACATGGGAAATCTCCAAACAGCTGCACTGCTAGGAAGTCCCACCCCGCCATGGATGACAACCTCATGATGGAAGTGCATCACAGAATCCATCCATCAGTCCTTCCTGTGTCTCAGCTGTGCAGGCCCTAGTGGGGAGGGAGATGCTAGAGCTGACAGGCTTTGTGTAGCTGGAAGCAGGGGGTAGTGGTAGGGAGGGGGATGCTAGAGCCAATATGCTTGTGTAACCAGGAGGCAGGGGTGAGTGGTGGGGAAGGGGATGCTGGAGCCGATAGGCCTTGTGTAACCAGGAGGCAGGGGTGAGTGGTGGGGAAGGGGATGCTGGAGCCGATAGGCCTTGTGTAGCCAGGAGGAAGGAAGGAGTGGTAGAGAGGGGGATGCTGGAGCCGATAGGCCTTGTGTAGCCAGGAGGAAGGAGGGAGTGATGATAGAATTCCTCTCCTGCTTGAGAAGTCAACCATAGGCCCAACTGTCACTGTATTGTTCTCCTCAAGTCGTTGTCATGACTACAGGGCCAAGGTTATCTCTGTTCCATGATGGATATGGAATGATCTTGATATGCCCAGAAGAAAAAGCCACACTACCCCTAATACAAAGATGGACTCCCCTAGGTCTTTCGAAGGGTCTTCCTATGTGGTTATTTTAAAGGAGACGTGTCCTGAGGTTACCGTATGAATTGGGAACGGAGCCTCAACTTGGAAGTCAACAGCAAATAAGCGATTATATACATTAGTTACTTTTGTAGCTGCTGTGGCCAAATTATCTAATCAAAATGACCTAAGGGAAGAAAGCGTTATCTTTACTCCTGGTTTCCTGAGAGCTCAGCCCATTGTAACAGGGGCTGCAGGGTAGAACGTGGCTCTGGACGTGGGTGGTAGCTAGTCTTCACATCGTGGTGGATTGGAACCAGGGACCGGAAGCAGTGACTTTCACAAGTTAGACTCCACTTCCCAGTGGCTCCACGGTGTCCCCAAACAGTGCCACCATCTGAGGAACACGTGTTCAGGACATGAGCCTATTGGAAACGTTTTAGATTTAAGCCGTAACAAATGAGAACCATGTCTGTCTCCAGCAGGCACCATGAAAATCCTAGACAACGGAACTTTCCTGTTCTGCATTCCAGAAGTTGGGAGGCACTTTGCTTTGTATATTGGTTTTCTTTTGGGCTTATGAAGTGACCCAGGTTGAGCAAAATGGGGAATGACTCACAATTCTTGATGGCAAAACCATAGAGGTGCTAAGCCTGCCCTTTCGTCCTTAAGTGCCTCTCTACCAAGGAGAGAGCATCCCATACTGGGATAGCACATGGCTTCCTGGGAGGCAAGAGTTTAAAAGTCCATGGGAGGGGGAGGCCAGACAGCAGGAGTATCCTCAGGAGACAGGAGAAGAGGGAGCACCATGGAGAAAGGTTGGCTCTGGAAATAAGGACACATTCCTTCAAGACATACAAAGGTTGACAAGACAGCATGAAGAGAAGGCGGCTTGAGTCCGTGATGTAGACAGGGGCCTGACAGAGAGTTAGAGGCCATTGGAAGCAGCAGCTGAGGGGAATGGAATTTAATTGGGTGGCCTTTGACATTAGTTTTTGCTTCCTAGGGCAGATCAACACTTATTCAAAGTCTGAAACCTGGGGCCTGGGGCCTAGGGCCTGTGAGGCCTGCCTGCTCTTCATGGTCCAGGAAGAGCCTGCTTGGCTCCTCCTGTGAACTGCAGCTCTTTGGCTTCCTGGGCCTGTAGCTGTACGCCTTAGGCTGTTTCTGTTGTTACAGGCTGTGTTTCTGTAGCCACGCTGCCTTCTTATAAGAACAGTTGTCGCTGGATTCGAGCCTCCTTGGTTCTGTATAACTTCATTCATTTGATGGCATCTGTAAAAGTCCTCGGTCAGGGGCTTTGGGTGACCGTGAAGTGGAGGCCGGGTGGGGGCAGCTCCATACATGAATACAGAAAGTGAAAAGAACGCTGAGCAACGTGGGGGCCTTGCTGGCATTCAGGCACATGAACCTGGGCAAAGTCAGTCTCATGTATACTCCACAAGCACACCGGTGACAAAGTCAGCCCTGAGTGGGCACCAGGGAAAGACAAGACAGAAGGATGCTTGGTTTAAACCCTGACTAGGAGGAAGCATTGCCAATGAAGGGTCTTATTTAGGAACAAGGGACGAGCAGAGTCCTGTTGTAGGATGCTGGCTCCCTCTATCTACAGCGGGAGAAGTGTGAATGGGGCCGGGGCTTGGGGTGCAAAGCTGTCATGAGGTAACAGTGATGTGATCCACAGAACCCGGAGGATATGGCCAGGGTTAGAAACTTCTCTGTGACAAAGGCCCCCATTCAAAGAAAAGTACGTGAAGCAGGAGATCACACAGGGTTTCTGACAGGAGCGTCTGCACCAGGCCTCCCTGCAGGTATTGACCGGGGCGCTCACATTGCACCCAGACCCTCAGGCCCTGCGCCGGCCCTGCAGGTTACAAAAGCCCCAGGTGACTTGTGTGTTCATTAAGGTGTACACTGGCCTAAGGCTCCCAGTCACCTGTGCAGCTCAGAGAGATGCACTCATCCCTCTCTCCCTGCTCCACTCCCCCACCCCCACTTTCTGTCTCTGAATTCCAACATCTTTAGCCTGTCCTCACCAGGTACAAGTAGTTGGTCCCAAACAATCACTGTACGTTGCTTTTAGTTGCTAGAGGCTAAGAGCCTAGTAGTCCAGGGTCATGGAGATCCAGACCTCAGAGCCCTAAGCTGCCAAGATTCTGAAGTTCTTACCAAGGAGGAAGAGGCATGTGCCGGGGGTCATCAGAGGACAGCAGTGAGAACGAGGGAGAAGGAGTGGCTGGGCAAACTGGAGGGTAGTGAAGAGGCAGGTCTGGATGCTGGACAGACTTGATGATGAATGTCACGGCTACCATCATGTCTATATTCCTAGACATTCGTGTTTCAGGCTTGTCCCTTCTGTGCCCACATTTGTGGATGCCGGCTTTCAATGTCAGAGTTCAGTCGACCTGAGTCTTTTCTTAAACTTTGTTCTAATTCGTGATCCCCCACCTCAAGAGAGGAAGTGCCTCAGCTTTGTGACCAACAGGATCTTGGACAGTGGGGCAGGAAGGGAAACAATGGCCACTGATTAGAAAGAGAAAGGTCAACCTTCAGAAACCACTGGAATGTAAGAGTTGATACTATGTGGTCCCCAGATAAGGTCATGGATGCCACTATCTAGGCACAAATATACATCATGGCTTCGTAGAAGGATACTAGACCAGCATCCTGAGTCTGATGAGCCTCTGGCAAAGTGTTAACCCTTGGTCACCTGCCACGTGAGAGTGGTGGTCCCACCCAAACCCAGCGTAGATGGGGGAACCAAAGGAGGTAGGGCCGGCGGTGGGCCCTTGACAATGGCAGCTGAACCTGACAGGAGGAAAATGGAGGAACCTGTGTTCTTCTGCTAGAATCGGTATTGGCAGGGGGCAAAGAGTATTTACACCTCCCATTTCTGGAAGCTAGAAAGTCAAGGTCAGGGGTGGGCAGGGATGGCACCTTCGGCAGCTATGAGGGAGACTCCTTTTCCTCTCCTAGCTCCACCTGGCCCCCTTTGTGCTTGCATGGTTTCCTCCTGTGTACTGTTGATACCTGGGTTTTTCCTTTTCCTAGGATACCAATCATCATAACCTTCATCATAACCCATTCCCTCCAAATAAGGCCACTTCCTGGAGTGGTGCTGTGGGGTTGGGACGTCCACATACGGATTTAGCTCACAAATCGGTCCTGTAGGTCTCCTGATAAAAAGGGGAGTCTTAGACCTCACAGAAATTTTTACATAGAGTTCATGAAGGACTCCCTTCCCTTGAACAGCACTGATAGAGGGGTTCAGAGAGAGAATGGGGGTTCCCTGAGACCAACTCCTGATGGAAGGAATGTGTTGCTTATCCCCCAGGCCTTGGAGACATGGCAGTGTCTAACACCATCGGAAGCAACGTGTTTGACATTCTGGTGGGGCTTGGCATCCCGTGGGGCCTGCAGACCATGGTTATTAATTATGGATCCACAGTAAGTCCTGCCACTTCCTAAAGAAGAGCATAGGTATGTTTCAGGGGGAGGATGGTGCCCACCCAGTTCCAGCCTGGAGTTCTGGAGAGATGTGTTACCCTTTGTCCTTAGCTCCCGCTCTCTTTGATGGCTTCTAGAACAGCCTAGTCCTGTCTGCAGGAGGAGTCCATGCTTACTACATGCTAATCGCTGTCTCTTGCTTTGGCTTAAGCCCACTAGCACCTCTCCCCATCCTGGGCCACTTCCTGATGAACCCTGTAGACTTGAACCTGTGGCTCCCCCTTGTATGAGGTCCTGACCATTCCTGCATGCTCGTCTGAGGAAGCCCTGTGTTTCTGAGAGGAGAGAATGAATATTCTGAAGAGGGCTGGGCTTTTGGAATAGACTGGCCAAGCAACTCAAGCTTTGTGGCCTGTGTGCTTCGCTTTCCAGGTGAAGATCAACAGCCGAGGTCTCGTCTATTCCGTGGTGCTGCTGCTGGGCTCCGTTGCTCTCACTGTGAGTTTTAGCTTCCAATGGGACCATCGTGTGCATTCCATTTCATCCATCTAGGGTGGTGCACACCTATACATCTTATTTGGCAAATGTATACATCTCTGCCAAGGAGATGTGTATGCTCAAAAATCGCCAAAACCTATTCTCTCTATTCTCTCTCTCTCTCTCTCTCTCTCTCTCTCTCTCTCTCTCTCTCTCTCTCTCTCTCTCTCTTCCAAGAGCAACTGCAGCCACCATGGTACTTCATCCTAAGCAAATAAGATGTCACCAGGGAGCCAGGGCAGTGAGCTTGGTCAGTGAAGGCCAAGGACCTGAGTTTGAGTCCCAGAACCTATGTTGTTAAAATAAGGGGTCCTAATGATGCACACTTGTAATTCGAGTGCACACTTACAATTCGAGTGTAAGGAGAACAGGGACAGGCAGGTCCTTAGAGGCTCTCTGGCTACCCAACCTAGCCATTTTAGAATGTTGCAGGTTCAGTGAGAGACTTTATCTCAAAGGGAAGTAAATAACATTTGAGAAATGGTAGCCAAGATTGTCCTCCAGCCTTTACATGTACCCACATACAGGTATGCATATGTGTGCGCACACACACATACGAAAGTGTCTCTAGGGTTGTCGTGTCACATGGTTACATTTCATTTCTTTCTGACTGGTCCAGTGAGAGAAAATTCTCCTCATATGCTGAGCTGACAAACGGGGGGCATGATAGTCCTCGGAATAACACGTAACGACAGCGCGATCCTCCAGGCTCTCCTGCACAGACCTATGCTGTACACTTTTTCTCTGTGGCATTTGATTCAACCCTTGCCACTCCTGATGAGGAAGGTACTATTATTCCCATTTTGCAGAAAAAAAATTAAGGCTCAGGGTTGAGCAGTTTGTACAAGGTCACGGAGTTAGCAAGCAGCAAAACTGTGGTTTGAAGCCAGGTTGCTCTGTCTTTACAGAGCTCTATGCCCTGGGGAGGCAGCTGTGGTCCATTTCAGAAACGAGTCAGAGGGAGCTTGTTCCCCCAACATATGCACAGCAAAGCGACAGGGAGGGGGCAAGCAGAAGTTCACCCAGAATGGCTCAAATGTGCCTGGGAAATGTGCTAAAGGGAAACAGTTATAATGCCAAGTTCTGAGGCAAAGGGGAAGGTCTGGTTTCCTTAGAGAAGGGCCATGGTGAGGACATGTCGTACCGTGAGGAAGTAGCCTGTGTCCTAGTGGAGGGACAGTGGGAGACTGGCGACTGTGGATTTAACAAGAGTCTAGTCTCAACTAGACCAGAGTCTTGAACATTCTATAAAATCTGGAGTCTACACTGTTAGGTATGGTGAAAAAAGGCCTTTGGGTCTCTCGGCCTCACCAAGCCTAGCTCTCCACTTGTCTCCTTCCAGGTCCTTGGCATCCACCTCAACAAATGGCGCCTGGACCGGAAACTTGGCATCTACGTGCTGGTCCTCTATGCTGTCTTCCTGTGCTTCTCCATAATGATAGAGTTTAATGTCTTTACCTTCGTCAACTTGCCCATGTGCCGAGAAGACGACTAAAGCTGAGCTGTTGCCCGGGAAACTGCTGTGGCCACCATGATGCTGGCATCTTCTCTCTCTCCTTCTCCACACAGGTCTCTCCTGCCTTGGCAGCCGCTGTCAATTCTTTCATGAGCTGGAAGGAAGGGCAACCATGGTTTTGGTCATGGGCCCGGCCACGGGGCATCTGTTTCTGCATGTCAGGGGCCAGGCATTATTTGAGCAGCTCCACAGACTCTCTTGGCTGCCGACTGTGGGGACACACTGTGTCTCTTCTCTCTTGCACACTTTAGTCACCAGGACTTCCGTGTGCTGTGTGTCTTTCTGTTCCATGGGCTCAGAACTGAGTCAGTCAGTGAACAGGTGTCCTAGATGAGCGCATAGTAGGACTGTGATTGGCAAGTGTCACCTCTGGGTCCGAAGAAGGCAGAGTGTGTCACCATGAGCATCCAGCTCTGCTGGGAACACTGGAACTTGGAAGAGACAAGGCATTCACCTCCAGGGGATTGAGACCACTGCAGTTATAGAAAAATAGGAAGTGTGGACACATCATTTCCCAGTAGAGGAGAGAAAAGCAAGCAAATACTGTTATCCTTTTTCATTGACACACTCAAAAGAGGAGCAATGAAATATTAAAAATAAAACATCACATAGATCATCATACTTGAAGAATATCATTCCACAAAAGGATCATTGGCAGGGACCAAAACAGTTACCCTTAGAGGAAAGAAAAATGAACCTTTCTGTGTCATCTTGTGCTGGCTCCAAGACGATTTGGTTTGGAAAATAGAAAAAAGGTGGACGACCACACAGAAACGGGTGCTAACTCAGAGACACAGTGGGGAATGTGGTCCCAGCGACACATTTCAGACCTTAGGATGCCACGCACCGCCCCTTCGGGCCTGTCAACTTCTCTGTTAATGCTCTACTTCCTACACCACCCTCAAGGACCCAGTTGTTTCCATGCCCAGCCAATTGCAGAAGTGAGAAGAGAGAGAATCCACAGACCCCTCTGTCCTGGTTGGCTGAAGCCAAGTATGAGAAATGGACCGTAGAAGTTTTAGAGCTAAGTGTTTCAGCTTCACAGGCAAGGCCAGGGATGGGCGATGGACCCAAACACAGGCAAACATGGAACGATGCTTGACTGCTTCATAGCTCTGAAATCTCTGTGTGACAGATTCGTGACTATAAACCATTCCTGGATTCTAATGAGAAAGCACAAATTAATTTTATATAGTGAGGTTATTATTTTTTTAATGTTTCTATTGCAAAAGTCTATCAGGTCTGATGCACTTTGAATACTGAGCTATTTTGCACAGTAGAAGGCATGGGGATGACCCAGGGTAATGAGAGAGGGGTATTTAGCAATTTTAACCTTGGTGGCCACTGCAAATCCAGCAGCAGAGTCCTTCTGGGCCCATGGTGGAGTCTGTAGCGATATTCTCTGCATTTCAGGGGATGAAGTATTCAGGCTTGTGCTCCCTTAGGCAGAACTATGATGAGACCTCGCTCCCATTACTAGCCTTCAATTCGAGGTTCACATCAGTATTAGAAGGCTCAACTGAGTCCAGGCTTTGCTTTCTGTCTGTCTGGATAAGCTCGGTGGTCTTCAGAGTGAGACAGCAGAATTTCTAAATAGCTAAACCTGAGGGAAGGAGCCTGAAGGTGCGCCTCAGTATAAACTCAAGCTGCAAGAGGCTTCAGAGTTACTCTAGGCCCTAGTAGCTCATACACACACACACACACACACACACACACACACCCCTCCCTTTCACAGGCACGTGTTAGCTCTGAGTGCTTGTTTCTCCCCTTGGAGCCCCCTAACTGCTCTAAAATGTAAGCTTGGATTACTCTCATTTCATCAGCAATTGCCGTCAAGTAGATCTAGTTTAGCTGCAGGATGTAGCAAAGCTGGGGCCAAAGGTACCTATCACCCCTCCCAAGTTAGCTAGGACCCCTGATTGGCCAGGCTGGCACAGTGGCATGAGACTGACATTGAGATGTATGAATCTTAGTTCTTGGCTCAAGACCCCATGGAATATTTAATTTACCTAGAAGTTTCCCAAATCATATTCCCATACCTGCCCTTATTGAATGTCCCTAGCTTCCCCCCCTAAAAAAAAAAAGACCAAATGCTCTTTCTTAGATGTTGTTAGAGCACAAGCCACAGCCTCTGAGGGTCTGCACTGTGTTTTGATCCTCTGGGTCCTCGTGTGGCTTTCAGAGAACACCCCAGCCTTCCCCTTCCTTCAGAATCTGCTGGAAGCTGGAAAGTGTCTCACAGCTGCAGTTAGAAATGGAGAACTGTGCTCTCAGTATGTAGAGCACGCATCTGCATGTTGCCTCTGGTCTTTAATGTGCCAATGCACCGCAAAGGCTCTGGGCATCTCTCATGTCTAGGAAACTACAGGCTGAAAGTCAAAAGTTCTCTGTTTTTAACCAAATACTTTTTCCTCGTGAGTTTAAATATTCATTTGGTAATACAGGCCTTCTTTTAAAAAACATGCTTCCATTGCTTTACAGAATTACTTTCTTTGTTTTATCCCTAAAGTTAAGTTAGCGTGGTGTAATTATTTTTGCTTCAAAAGAAATACAGTTAAAAAAAATACGCTTAGCTTCTTGTCTCTTCGGAGGCAGAAAAACAAGCATAAATTTCTATGTTCAATTATGTCTGTCTCTCTCCCAGCCTCTCTCCTCCCTGAATCCTTTACAGGTGGGGCAACCTGTGGACAGAGAGACAATGGGGACCAAGAGGGGTTTGGATCATTTCTCCTGGGAAAGCGGGAGAGAGTCCAACACAGCACTGGCCTCCTGTGGCCTCCCCACTCCCTTGGGTGTAAAGTTGTACTGCTCTTGTCCCATACTAGATCAGTGGCCTTCTAGTCCACCTTGGCTTGTCTCCCCCCGGAAATCAACCGCGAGTAGTACATACCTTTGAACCCACCAGGGCACTATGTCCACTTGCACACTATCCCAACGCTGCCTGGGCCCCTGGGGGAAGGCTTGATCCTCTCTTTGCCACCTGCCTTTCTCTCCTTGTTTTGTAAGTTAGCCTTGTAAATGGATGGAAAACATGGCTGCTCTCTAGGTAGGTGCTTACTGGACCAAGAACTTGCTGGTTAGAGTTAAAATTGCCAGGAGACTGAACCCATCAGCCAGGTTTCAAATGCTTGCCAGAGGAGCTCTGATGTCTCCCAACACAATCTCCATAGGGGTTATCGTTCTCTAGGGCAGTGACCAGATGTATCCAGGACACATCCTGAGGGGATCCATTCCCTGGGATAGAAAGTTCTAGAAATTTTTGAAAATGTTCTCCTATTAACTCTTGAGTGACAAGAAGTCCTGATTCCTACCAGTTGACTACCTAAGGCCCTGTCTCCCTGAGCCCAGATCCCTCTGTCCCCATGTAGACTTTCTCCAGGTGTGACCACTTCACCTTGGTTCTCTGGTCTCTGCAGCTTGTCACATCTCATGAGCCCCTCAAAACTCATACCCCAACTAGGCTTCCTCAAAGTCTAGTGCAGCAGTTCTCAACCTGCGAATCTCAACCCCTTTGGGGGGGATCAAATGACCTTTTCACAGGGGCCGCCTAAAACCATCAGAAAACACAGATATTTACATTATGATTCATAACAGTAGCAAGATTGCAGTTATGAAGTAGCAATGAAAATAATTTTATGGCTGGGAGTCACCACAACATGAGGAGCTGCATTAAGGGGTTCATTAGCCATAGGAAGGTTGAGAAGCACTGGTCTAGAGAAGGGGGCCTTCCTATTTTCTAGGCAACTCTTCCCACCGTCAGCTCTGTGGGCACAGGAGAGAGACGTTTGTGGTCTCTGCCCACAGGGCACAGAAGAGGGGACTCTGTGAACACAGCCTGCCTCCTTCCAGTCTTGCTTGCATGAGGTTTTGCTTTGCTGCAGAGCACGGATGCCTAAAAGGCACGTTCCCAGGGCACAGTCAGCAGGGTGGTCCATGGTTGGCATCTCTGAAGCCACAGCATCAGCTACAGAGTTCACATACATGTTACATACATGCTGTCATGTTATCAAATATGTACAGCATATACCCAGATACACACACACACACACACACACATATATATATATATATATATATATCCCCAAATCTCCTAATGTTTTAAGTAGGTTTACAAATTGCTGTGCCCCAGGGCTGTGCGTTGGGCACTGCTGATGGTTATTTTATTTTTATAAAAGCAGCCTCAACCTGAGTACTAGCCTTGTGATTCCCTTCATGTCTGGACTCAGGACAATGTCCCTTCGTCACAGTGCCACCAAGTACAAGCAAATGCATGCCTACATGCAGCTGGGAAATGGGGCACGTTTCTCCACTTCTGCCCCCTAGGCGGGGCAATCATTTTAGGGAAGCCAGCTGAGTGATCTAGAAGCTTTGGTCACCCTGGGGGCAGTGGGGAAGCATAAGCAGTACAGCTTTTCAGCCATCTTTGCCTTCCAGTTTCCATGCGGCTGACTCCTCAGATACCCACGCCCACCCACATACCCACACACGCACTGCTAAGGAGTCAGGGCTCCCTGTCGAGGCGTCTTTTACCCTGTGCTTCTAAAGCTCTTCTACCCCCTCTCTTTCCTGTCCAGTTGTCCAAGTTACATCGCTTCCTCCACGCCCCTCAGCAGGGCTGAAATCCAATCTCCTCTAGAGTGCCCTGGTGTCGTCCTGGGGCTCTGGGAAGTGTCTAAGCATTGAGAACACAGTCTCCTTCTGTGAAGGGCAAGGCTGTGGCTGGGTGGCTTGTCTGTCCGTTACACTGACAGGGCCAGGGCTTGCCTACTCCTTGTAAAAACCCAGGAAGAGATGCCAGCGTGACCCACATTTTTTTCCACAGCACTGTCATAAGCCAAGCAGTGGCTGCTCAGGCACAATGCTACTTATGGCTTTTCCATCCATGAGCTCAAGAAAATCCTTGATCCTGGGCCTTCCCTGCTCCGTCCTTAGAAAACAAGTTTATCTGTTGCTGTTTTTAGCTATTAAATAGAAGAGACCATGTGGTTTTGGGTTTGGTGTGATCAGTTTTTGTCTACTATGGAAAGGTCTAAGACAACACTCACCCTTTATCACTCTAGAATTTCCTGCAGGGAAGTTTTGGGGTCCAATCTAGAGGAAGCACACAGTCCTCTTCCAGAAGGACTTTCCTACTTCTGACCGTGCCTGGGACCTAGATAGGGTCACTCTGTTCCTTTAAGTGAAGTGGGTGCTCTGCTGCTGGGTGTCCTGCCTCACTTTGAGCAACTACCCCTCTGAGCTGTGGACCCTGTGACTACGTTCAGGCTTCTTCCACCTGACCTGCACCAAGCTCATTTGGGGACCTGGCGGACAAAGCCGTGGCTGATTCACTGTGGCTGACTTTGGGGGATCTCCAGTCTGTGGAGGGTTGGCTGCTAGTCGGTGAGGCTGAACGTGCCATTCAGAGCATTCTCTCCTGGAAGGGTGCCCTCCCCACCGTGTCTCCAAAGTCCTTCCTGATGTCTGATTACACAGAGGCAACAGAAGGCTGCCAGCCAGCTACGCCAGATCCAGGGGCAGAGGTAGGACTGCCAAGCGAGCTGGGCGTGAGATGGCCAAGAACATCCAACATGCCAAGGGCCAGGCTGGGCACAGTCTTCCCAGGGGATTTGGACCTTTTCTCAAAACAGCCTCGCCTGACCAGGTCACAGCAGATGGAGGCAGAGGAGTCTTGAATCCTAAAAACACTCCAGCCCAAGAACTTCTGAGGCCGTCCATATGCCACCGAGTACCCGCAAGACATCCGTGGCATGCTGGGCTGAGCAGCGCCACCTTTGATCATTCTCTAACGGGCAGAGCAGGAGCAAGGGGTTGGAAAGCTGTAAATAATAAATATATTTATGCCGCTATTTATTTTTTCAATAACTGTGACCTCCTGCACTGTGAATGCTCTGTGATATGAGATTCTTAGTTTAATAAACTGTCATTAAATTTGAATGAATTGATATTATTGGTTCCTAAGCACTGGCATGACTTACTTTTGCTGTGAAGAAAAACAATCTAGAGTAAAATATGAAGCTAAACCTTTCTAAGATGCCTAGCAGTCTGTATTATGATGCAATATATCAAAACCCTGGGCACGTCAATACAGTAAACAAGCACAAAGCCCCCCTCCTGATAAGCCTTCCATCCACATTTCCATAGACACAGACATGTTTTGCATTTTTGGATTTTTGGAAAGAATTACATTGGAATAACAGCCATTGGAAACCATTCCTATTTGCATATTGAGAAAAAATAAACTTAAAAAAAGGATGAGAAGTTGGAGCTTTTAATTACAATGGTTGGAAATGAAAATAATGAAGTTGGGCTTGTGGTGCCCCTAGACCAGCTGGGATGAGTCCAGGAGGCCCCACCCTTTCCTAGTGGGGGCTGAGTCACACACTGTGTCCCACCACGCACTTTACAGGGCTTCAGCTCAGTTGTTACCATCTTGAAATTCATGTGTGTGCGTGTGTGTGTGTGTGTGTGTGTGCTGCACATGTGGACACGTTTGGGTGTGCATGTGTGCATTTGGAGACCAGAGACTGACATCAGATGCTGTCTTCTGTCACTTCCCACCTCACTTTTTGAGGCAGTATCTCTCCCTGAGAACAGCATTGCTATAGGGCTGAGCCATCACACAGAGATATCTTTTAAAACAGTTTTATTATATTTGTTTACTGGGGAAGCGACACATGTACACACCACAGAGCCCACGTGGAGAAGACAGTTTGTAGGCGTGGATCCCAAAGACTGAACTCAAGTTGCCAACCTCTGCAGCAAGTGCTTGACACACCAGACCACCACACTGCCTCGCAGAGATGAGTATCTCTGTGTTATGTGTGTTCGCTGTTGCACTGTTCACAACAGCAGGGAAGTAGAATCAGCCTAGCTATTCATCAAAGAATGAATGGATAAAGAAAATGTGGCATAAATTAGTGGAATTTCAGTCATAAAAAGTTTATAAAATTTGAAGGAACTGTAAAATACACTGTATGTTCTCTCTCACATGTTCTAGCTTCTAATATTTATTTATTTATTTATTTATTTTTCATGAGACAGGGTCTCTGTGATTCTGGCTGTCTTGGAACTCCCTACATAGAACAGGCTTGAACTCAAAGATATCTGCCTGCCTTTGCTTCCCAAGTGCTGTATTAAAGGCATGGACCACCACAGCTATATATATCATATATAGTATTTATGTGGGATGGGTGTGTGTAGGGGCCCCCGAGAGGGGGAAGGGAGTTGAGGAGGTGGAGGGGGTAATGAGCACTTGTGGAAAGTTGAAAGGGGTGAAAGGGTAAATGGAGTGGGGAGGGATCAACCTAAACAACTTATCTATGAAAACACCATAATGAAACCTGCTAGTCAACGTGGTCACTAAATAAGCATGGGCTGAAATACTCAGCAGTTACGAACACTTGATGCTCTTGTAGAAGACTTGGGTTTGATTCCCAACACCCACCTGGGAGTCAACCATCACCTGTAACTCTAGCTCATGGGTTCTGAGGCCCCTTTCTAACCTCTGAGGGCACCAGGTACACATGTGGTACACAGACATGCATGCAAGCAAATACACTCATAATAAAAATAACTCCCCCAAAATTTTTAAGAAGTGAATGAAAAAGCACATTTGCCACGATGCTGCTACTTGGCAGGCAGTAACCTTCACGTACAGACTCCTCACGAGCTGTGCTGGACACCCACCTTTTAAGGAATTTGCCCAAGGCCACACAGTAGGGATGAAAAGAATGGAACAGAGGCTGGACCCTGTCGTCTGAAGCAGAGAAAGCTGCTGTCTCCTAGCAACCACACACCCTCAGCAGCACCAGGAGAGTGAATCCCCATTTGAGGATCCTTTTACCTGAGGACCCAGGGGTCTCAACTGAGAGAACAGCAGAAGCCCAGGCTGGGATCATGGCCTGGTGACCACCAGGTAGGACTAAGTGTTCCTTCATCCTGCCCAGCTTACTGTCAGTCACAGCTTCACAGATGCCTCCCTGGTTCATGTAGAAGATGACCTGAGGACACCACAGTGATTCACAGAGAAAGCAGACATTCTCCCGAGGAAGAATGAGCTGGACACTAATCAATTCCACAGAGTGAAAAAGAAGCAATCACTGCCTCCCCCAAGCAGTTAAGGAACAACCAGCTCCTCGAAGACACAAGGCTCCCTGCCTTAGACTCTAGGGGAAAAGGCCTGTGAGAGAGACTAGTAATTCCAGAAGTTTCCACCATGGGCACTCAAGCTATTGCAGGCTGTAATTCATTTTTTCCCCCATCTCTAGCTAAAGATGGAGATAGGGTCCTGTTTCTAGGTCTTTCCATATGCTGGTCTATTCCCTAAAGATGTTCCATTTGAAACCTACTCCACGGTTTATGTGATGGCATTATAGGGCAGCTGAGGCAGGGGGATTATGAGTTCCAGGTCAGCATGGAGGATATTAGGGAGACCCTGCCTAAACAAACAAAACAGCTTACTCTAGGAAACCATGACTGAAACGAGGTGAGAGTTTGCTTCTTGTTCATATAGATGAAAAAGTTCAATGTGCTCCTTGGTACCCAACATCCTTCTAGGCTACTTCCTCTTCCCCAGAGTCCTAAATGGCTACCTGACTTCATCTTGGCTACAACCTCATGAGCAACCTTGAGTCAGAACCAACCAGTTGAGCTGCTCCCAAGTTTTTAGCCAAGCAAGGATCTGGTGGTTGATGGCTCATATCCTAGCACTTGAACAACTGGGGAAAGAAGACCTCAAACTCAAAACCAATTTGGGCTTTGCAACACCATCTTAAAAAAAAAAAAAAAAAAAAAAAAAGACATAGATTCATCCTGATTCATAGAAATTATATAAAATGGGGGGGTATTGTTTAAAGGTGTTATGTTGGAGGTGATTTTTTTTATCCCTCAGTGATAACGAACATTATATATACAATGTTTCCACCATGTATCCCTGAGCCTCTAACCCAGGAATGCATGGGTGAGGGAGAAAGAGCTACAAATTGCCTACACAAGCCTGAGGGAAGAGAAACGAATCTTGTCACATGTGTCCTTGTCCCTGTGTCGGTGGCCCCAGCAGTGGACACAGCCAGGAACTGCGGCTAGCATCCTTTAGGAACCTCCACTCAGTTAACGAGGGATCCTTGACTTTGCCACAGGGAAGAATTCTAGAATGAGCCATTTTTAAGTAAAGTTGAAGTTTATTTAAAAAAAAATAGGAAGAAAAACACCCAGGGAAAGAGCAGGGCACACCCAAGAACATAAGTGTGTTTCTCAAATAAGATGGCCTAGTGGTGACTGTCTATAGGATTTTAGAGACTTGGAACTTCATTGCTTAAAGGGCTTTTAAGGGGCCCTCTGTTTCTTAAATAAATAGTCTCTATTTATTTAAATTTTTATTTTTATCTGTCTATCTATTTTGATAAATAAAGTTATAGGTTGTTCCTAAGGTGCCATAGATGAGACTACAACCTAGTAAGGTAAAACCAGGAGCCACGAGGACTGCAAAGGAGATCAGAATGCACCTTTTACTATAAACTGGGTAGTTAGGAGAGTCCTAGAAAATAGCAGGTTTGGGGATGGGAAGGGAGAATGGCCTGAAGGAAATGTTAACTGTGCTGAAATCTGGCTTTCAACTGGCAAGAGGTTTCAGTCTGACTTTATTCAAATAGTCTCTTCCCAAGTTGCCATAGTTCTCCATCTTTCTGATGTGTCTCCCTTCCCTCGTCCCGGGCACACAGTAGGACTGCATTTGCCTGGGTCTAGGTGGGAACTCAGCTCTCCAGGATGAGCCTGACCTCCTGGCTTGCCTTCTGGCAGATGAGGCACCTCGGAGAAGCTGAGCTGCTTAATATGTAACCACTGGCCTCTTGTCAAAAATGTAACTCAGCTTTCCAGAGGTCACTGTTGCAAAGTCTCTTTTCCATCCCCTCATTCTCAGGGCTGCCAAAAGGAAGGCCCAGCTAGGCAGGCAGGGGAGAGCCTGCCTGAGCCTACAATCAGCAGCTAGTGTACAGTCAGGGCTGGGTCTGTCCAGGCTTCTCTGTGGCTATCCTACATTGTCAGGAGGGGCAAGAAAAGAATCTTCCAGAAAAATGACTCTCTGCGCTTAATGTTTGCAACATTGTCAGCAGCTTGAATGACAACAGTGAGTCAGGGCTTTGATTTTTAATGATAATAAATTACACAATACTCTTCCTAATAAACTCAGGACAGCATGTCCACAAGTCGTTCTTGCTGATTCGTTTTTTTTTTTTTTCAACCTCTTGCGGCTGTAACAACCTCTTAGCAACTGATAAATGACATAAATACTATAAATGAACATACTTTTGTTGACTACCAAAGGGAAATCACAAAGGTACAAGTCAGAATTCCATCCCTGGTCCCATGGACACTCTGTTACCAGATAATGGTTTTTGAAAAAATATAAAAGTGATTGTTTTGTTTTTTGCTTTTTACAATGTAACAGCCAAAATGGCACTTTTAAAGTCAGCACTTTGAAATCTCATCTGCCCATAATAATCCTGTGCTTAAGCATATATCCTGGTGAGTCCAGATGTGTGAGCAGCCCTGCAATATTTACCACCACGGAGCAGTGAAGTGACTCACTGTGTTAAAGGTGCGTGCCACCAAACTTGACAACCCAAGTTAGGTCCCTAGAGCCCACGTGGAAGAAGGGGAAAACCAACCTCCCACAAGTTGTCCTCTGACCTCCACACATGCTCCGTGCTGCAAGCATGCCCACATCCACACATAGGTGCCCACACACCAACACACAAAGTAAGTAAGCGAATAGACACATGAATGTAATTTAAAATAGTTTTAGACACCACTATTAGCAAGACGTTGAACATACTGATCAGTGTCCTCGTGTGAACCCAGCTGTGACACAGCTGAAAGAGAAAGTGACGAAGTCTGCATAGTTCTAGGCTAATGTCAGCGTCTTTTTGTCTTTTTAATCACGTTTCAGCCCCTCCCCGATTTGATTAAGGAAAAAGTCACACACACACACACCCAACCCTCAGGTCAAGTGTGAGTTATATTGCTTCTTAGCAGTAAGACCCTTCAGGGTCTGGCATTATCCCATTCAGAGGACAGGCATGCGACCACTGTCTAATTGCACGTGGAGTTTCAGTCCACAACAAGAGGTTTTTTTCCCTTCCTGCAGGACACGTGATCCTGATTGTTCTCAGGAGCGACCTTGGAGTCATAGGAGAACTAACCATAGAGAAGCCAACCCCAAGGTGGACAGAGCAGGGAGAGGGATCAAATATCAGTGGCTGATGGCACCACCTAACCCTGGCTCCTTCACATATGGATTCAGCCACATCAGGTAGTTTCCAAAGATGGCTGGCTGTTTCATGCATGTTACACACCTGAGTTGGTCTCTGACAACACAAGGTAAGATGCGACCTCTGTGACTAGATGTCACCTCTGTGATTAGTTCGTGTAAGACTGGGACTTCCCAGCTTTGGTGCAAGAGCCCTCCCCTGGTGGCCCTCCCAGTCTGAGCACACTGAGGAGTGTGAGGAGCTAAGGGAGGTGACTGAGGTCCTCAACACTTTAAGGAACTCAGTCCTGCCCATGCACCTGCCTGGAAGCAGACTCCTCCCTAGCTGAGCATGCAGATGAGACCCCAGCCTGGCAGCGTTTAGCTACTGCCCGCAAGACAAGAATATGGCTGCAGAAGTGGCCCTCAGCATGTGCCCAGACTCTACTTCAGAGATACAGATGTGTGTCTCAGCCCCTTGTGCTTCCTGACAGCTGCTGCTTCTCCCAGCAGAGCCTGGTGGCACATCACCTCAAACCCTTCTCAGCCAGGACAGAAGTTTGTGTTATGTATGGCCATGGCACAGGGCTGGTTTAGCAATAATAGCACGTCCATACTCCAAAGCCTCAGGAAATGGAAGTGTGGGAACTTGTCGGGCATCAGAAGAAGGTGAAAACCCACAGAGCTGCTTCCTGCCGACCTCTTTCTGCTGAATGAAACATTCTGAAGGCCACTCTGCCATTGTTTTAGTTTTTCTAGTCAGGTGTTTTGACCTGGCTCATCTGGTGACACTTCTATCCCATACAACATCAGCAGAGGCACCTGAGTGGCAGTTATCCGACAGCAGCCACGCTAGCATGTCCAGTGCCTTGGTTACTCTGTCCAAAGCCCACAGCCAGAAGCCCCAGGGTCTGATCTCCCCTCCCCAACACAGACCAAAGGACCCACAAGCCTGTCCAAGGGGCTGCCTTGTCCACTCCTCCAGCTTCCAGTCACCATAGTCACAATGGGTCAGGAAGGAAACTCATGCTTACTTCCTGGTTCTTCCCCTAGGTTTATGAGGAACCTCTGCAGGGCACAGCCATTTCAGGGTCTGTTGTGGAATATTTGTTTACACTATGAAGATGTGTCTTTGCCAAGGTGCCTTCTGACTGGGTTAATAAAGAGCTGAATGGCCTATAGCTAGGCAGGAAGTGGTCAGGCGGGACTTCCAGGGACAAAAAGGACTCTGGGGAGAAGAGAGGTGAAGTCATCAGCCAGACACATAGGAGGCAGCATGAGGAGTATAAAGAAAAGGTAACTGAGACACGTAAAAGAACATAGATTAAAAAAACAGAGGTAGTTTAAGTTATAAGAGCTCCTAAGTTATTGACAAAGTTTTCATAATTAATATTAAGTAGTCAGACTTAATATTAATTATGAAATAAAAATAAAATAAAAAATCTGCCTACAGAGGTCTGGTGAGCGGTCAGCCTTCAGGAGGCCTCTGTTGAGGTAGGAGGAAGACCTGGGACTGATCTGTGGAACTCAGGCTCTTAGGGTTTGTCCAGAGTCAGAGCTGTGTCCCACAAGGAAACCTATGGGGTCTAAGCATGTCTTATCAGCCTGAAGGGCCCGGCCAGCTGCTGTATAGGACGGTCCACCAACCTAGGTCCAAGGACACCTAAGAGTGACTTGCCTGCTTATTTGAGGAACAACAACCAAAGATTCCTTCCTGAAAGGGGGGGGGGGCTTTCTTCTGGCCTCATGTGTGTTCCCTCTATTACAGATGAGCAATGGAGGTTCTGAGACAGATGTACCCACTACTGCCCAGCTAGTCCTGGGGTTGGATTTGAACATGTGGCTGACCTCTGTGACCAGCTTCCAAGCAGGAAATTACAGGAATTATTGAGGGAGATGGCAAAAGAGATGACTGTGGCCCAGGGATGAGTTAGCCTTGGAGAAGAGATCCCTGCAGGGCCTGGTGGTGGTCTGAGAGGGAGGCTGCCAGCAATCTGAATACAGAAAGGGGAAGTAGCATGAGCTGGGGTGGCTTTCTGGAGACCACACTTTTTGTGCCTTTCACAAACAAAAACTAGTTTGATTGGGATGCAATTCAACCAGCCAAAGTGTATAATTTGATGGTTTTCATAGAGCCACAAAATTGTGCAGCCGGCACCACAGTCAATTTAAAAACATTTTCATCACCACCAAAGAAACACCATAGCCACTGCCAGTCTGCTCTCTACTCTACTCTCCTCCTCCCCAGCTTCTAGAAACCACCAGTTTATTTTCTGTGTCTGTGAAATTGCCTATTCTGAACACTTCATTCAAATGGAATGTAAGTTTAGCGACTGGCTTCTGTCACTTAGCATTGTCTTCAAGATTCATCCATGTAGCTGGGCAGTGGTGGCGCATGCCTTTAATCCCAGCACTCGGGAGGCAGAGACAGGTGGATTTCTGTGAGTTCCAGGCCAGCCTGGTCTACAAGAGCTAGTTCCAGGACAGGCTCCAAAGCTACAGAGAAACCTGTCTCAAAAAACTAAAACCAAAAAAAAAAAAAAAACACAAAAAAAGATCCATCCATGTAGAAGCGCCATTTTTGGGACCCCATTCATTTTTGTGGCTGAATTATATCCCCTGATTAAATATCATTTATCAGGTGTACTCATTCATCGGTTGGTGCATGCTTGATTGCCTCTACATATTGGCTACTATGAGTAGTTCGTATTTCTTTCTGTGCTGGGGATTGAACATAGGGCCTCACATACACATGCTAAGTGAGCATTCTACCACTGAACTCCTGCCCCAGCCCTGGATAAAATAAATAGGGCTAGTATACACAGTCATATATAAGGTTTTCACTGGGCACACCATGATGGATAGCTTTGTCAATCGACGCAACCTAGAATCTCTGAGAAGAGTCTCAATAAGGGATTGTCTACATTAGCTTGGCCTGTGAGCAGGCTGTTGAGGGAGTGTCTTAATTAAGTTATCGACGTGGGAAGACAGCCCACTGTGGGCAGCACCATTCCCAACACGGCGTCCTGAACTATTACGAGTGGAGAAACTGAGTTGAGCACAGGCAGATAAAGGCAAGCATGTGCACATTCATTTCTCTCTGCTCTTGACTGTGAACGTCACGTGACCAGCTGTTTGACAACCCTGCCTTGACTTCCCTACAACGATGAGCTGTAACCTAGAACTGAAAGCTGAAACAACCCCTTTTGGATGTGCAATTGAGGGTAGGATCTCTGGATACTGGGTAACCTTTTTGAGGAACTACCAAGACTGCTTCCCAAAACAACTGCCCCTGGTTCCATTCCCAGCAGGAGGCTGTTAACGATGCTTCTCTCACTTCCACAGGCGGGTTTGGAGGAAATGATAACAGAGAAGTAGAGGTAAGGGGTGTGCGGACACTGTAGCAAAAGTGTGTAACAAGACAGGGTTATGTCTCTGGTAACTAGTAGCCAAGGATGTGGATGGACGTTGGTTACTCCTATAATGCATAAGACAGTCCCAAGCACAAAACTTACATCTGTCCCCAGTTGACTAAATAGTGCCCAGGCTGAGAATGAATCAGACGAGGTGGTATTTTGAGGTCTGCTGTTACCTGTTCTCATGGGCTTGGCAGGCTCAGGAGACATTTTTGAGTGACTGGGCACTTAAAGGAGAGGCCTCAAGCCTTGAGGTTGTTGTGTAAGCTGGCAGGTTTTCTTCCTCTGCTTTCCTCTGGGTGTGGTACCTAGCACAGGTGCGTTAGACGGCAGGCTTGACAGAGGCAGGCTTGACAGATGCTATCTGCCCCTTTCCACAGTGCGCTTATCAACACGGGCAGCATCAAAGGAAGACTGGAGCGGCTAAGTGTCAGGGATGTGGAGGAGGTGCCCGGCCTTGGGAGCTGAGGGTAGGCTGTGTGGCTCCCTCTGGGATGGAGGAGCTCCCAGTCGTGCCCTGGGCCTTGTCACCTGCCGGCCCTGAGCGCCTCGCTGCCCGGTGCCAACTTGGAGACTTTCCTGTAAGTTTCCCTCGCAGGTTCCCCGCGCGGGCCAAGGCAACAAGCCCGCGCAGCCCTCGACCCCGGCACCGCCCGCCGCCAGGCCCGGCCCCAGGGGCGCGGCCCGGCTTCCGCGCTCCCCAGGGGGCTCCGGGTTGCAAGCCGCCGCCGCCGAATGGCTTCTGACAAAAAGCCCTTGACCACCAGGGCCGGCCTCTTCCTGCGAGCCCCGCGCTCTGCGATCCAGGAAGTGGAAGCCAGCGGCCCCGCGCTTCCCCACTGGGCGCGCGGCTGGCGGCGGCACTTGGCCCGACCCTCGGCGAGCGACAGCGCCAGCGCCACGCGGAGGTCGCCGCGCCCCTGAGCCCGGCAGAGCCGCGTCCCCAACTGCGGGCCCCACGATGCGACGCGCCGAGGCGCCCGCGAGCGCCCACCCCTCCGGGTAAGTGGCAGCCCGCGCCCGCCTCTCCCCAGGTGGCCCGCGTCCTGCACCTTTGCTCTGCTTGGTCACCGAGAGTCCTGGCTGCTCAGGAGGGACCCTGGGCTGCGGACGTTTGGGTGTCGTTTTGAGATGCCCCCCCCCCAACCCCTGGCCCAGTAGGGACCAAAACCAGACGGGGGTTCTACAGGGAAAGGGGGCGGCACTGGTGAGTGCAGCACTTGGCCAAACTTTCGAACTCAAACTTTTTTAACTGGAAAAGCAGCGCACATTCCCCGCGGCTGGGCGGATTTGGTTAGAGTATATCTGTATTTGTACATGTTCGAGCCCGGTGTGTCTGTGTAGACATGGCTCCTGCCCGGGCTGAACTTTGGATGCAAGCATTCGTTGTCCTGACGCAGCCAGCCCTGTGCACCCCAGTGTACCGCTGTTCTGCCTGAGCCCCAACCCCCCTTGCACCCTCCTGTCCTGGGGCTAGGAGGAGAGTGGGATGGTAGATCAAAGACATCTACAACTTCAGGAACCCCACCAAGCAGCCGATCCTCTGCCCTGATTGAGGCGACACCGGGATCCCCTCTGCTAGCGGGCTGGATCGTCAGGGACAGTAACCTTTGGACTGTCCTCTGCTTCTGCTAAGCCTGGTGTGTGAGGAGGGTCTAGGGTGCTCGGGTGCATATGGTTGGCAAAATCCCAGGGCACAGATTCATCATGAAGTGAGTGAAACTAAATGGCTTGGGGACTGCTACTTTCCTACCACCCCCCCACCCCCACCCCACGAGAGATTAGCTGGGGAAGGGGAACTGAGTAGGAAGCGATTTCTGTGAAAGCCTTCCAGGACTTTCTGAGGTGCCATGGCTGATGGGCGCATCTAGGGCGCCATACCTTTGTATTTTCATTTAAAAGTCCCGGGCCTGGTCTTGCGGCTGGCTGGCTGTTTTAAGTCTGTGACCTCATCTCCCAGGACCTTGGGTCTCCACTCTGTAGAACAGGAATTCTGTACCTATCTTATGCGGGGGAGGGGGGGGGACGGGACGGACGGGGGGGGGGGGGCCTGGGAGTGGCCTGTCGGGGCCCTTAAGTCATGTAGATCTGACTGTGTCCTTCCTCCTACCCCCAATCCCAGCTACAGCCACAACCCGGAAATTCTGTGTTGATGCTTCCTTTGCTGGGGAACTGGGAATTCTGATGGGGAAGGGACTCCTGGGAGCAAGTATCTGCTGTACCCTGGGTGGGAAGGTTAAGCCAGCTAGAAAAGGAGGGTGAGAAACCAGGCTATGACCTCATCTACTTCCATTCCCCACCCCCAGCCCCACCCCCAAGATGACCTGGCCTGACCCATTTCCTTCTGCTTTTCCTTATTCCTGCCAGCTCCAGTGATTTAATCCATGCCTCGGTTTACCTACAAGGATAAGCAGCCGGGCAGTGGTGGTGCACACCTTTAATCCCAGCACTTGGGAGGCAGAGGCAGGCGGATCTCTGTGAGTTTGAGACCAGCCTGGTCTACAAGAGCTAGTTCCAGGACAGGCTCCAAAACCACAGAAAAACCCTGTCTCGAAAAAACAAAAAAACAAAACAAAACAAAAAAAAAGGATAAGCAATCGTCACTACTCTTCACAGGCTGTTTTTAGGGTTAAGTTAGTCGAAAGCATTACGCAGACTGGCTGGGAGGCCATGTCCTCGATAGTTATTATGATCATTGTCATCTGTTGGGTGGGAACCTTCCTTTTGCCAACTGGGTGATTGGGACAAAGTGCTCTGACCTCCGCCTCCTCTGGACATCCTCCTTCACTAGGGTTGGAGTGGATGGATTGTGGTGTGTAGAGATGGGGGGGTATGAGCTGGTGTGTGTGAACCTGACGCTCATGTGTGGGTAGAGGCCAGGCACTGGTGTCATGTGTCTTTTTCAGTCGCTCTTGGTCTCAATTTTTTTGAGACAGTTTCTCACTGGACCTCACTGATTCAGCTTCCCTGCCTGGCCAGCGAGCTACAGAGGTCTGCCCACCTGGTGTTACATGCGTTCTGGAGAAGCAGACTCGGGCCCTCGTGTTTACACAGCTTACTGACTGAACCTTCTCGCCAACACCCAGATGAGTTGTATCTAAGCCTGTTTATAGGCAGTATAGGAGCTAGGCCACTCTCTGACCTGCTTAGGACAGTGCCTGGTTCATGCTAAGCACTCTTGAGCAGAAATTTGCTGCGGGAAATGCTTGTTACTTTAGGGGCTCTTGAGCCTCTAACTGACAGCTGCTTCTAATGGTCTCTGCTCAGGGTTTGGTTCCTTCTAAGTCTTGGGAGGGTACTTTCTAACACACCCTGCCCTGAGCTACACATCTAAAAACCCAGAGGCCTTTCACCCCAAGGCATCCCTAGGCCCTGCTGCCATCAGGAAAGCTTTCTGAGTCTCTTTGCACCCTATTGGCCCAGAACCCTCTCCTTTCTGGAGTGGGAGGCATTCGGATAGCTGGAAATGCTACCTGCAATCAGCCAGGATAATGTCACTTGAGTTCTGACTCCTGAACTAAGGGTCTTTACAAGCAAATTCTGTTCCTTCTTGAAATGGTTGACTGGGAGAAGAGAAAATGCAGAGAGTTTGCCGGCTACGCTGGGGGCAGCCATTTTTTCCCACCAACTGTTGTGGGAGGGATACACTTAAGACTGTTCACAACCCCTCAAATAGGCTCTGCACACTGACTGGTGTTCTCAGAGGACGTAAGTTGGGCAGGAGGAACCCTCAGAGCGTTCTAGACAGGTGGTCAGGGGAGGTCACTGGGACGAGAGGACATTCAGCAGAAGCTAAGACAATCTAGAACATTCTAGGGGTGGGGCGATGTGGTTAGCGGGAGCTAGGGCTACAGAAAGTGGGTCTTGCAGGGGTTGAGCAGTCTTGAGTGAGTGCTCAGGACCTAGCTGAGGTTTGCACAGAGGGTGACAGACAGCAGCTGCGAGGCCCCGTACAGTAGCCTGGTAGTCAGGTGTAAACAGGATGGTCCGGATGGACCATTGAGGCAGGAAAAGTAAGAGTGGCAGACTTTGTTGATGGATTGAAATTAGACTAACGAAATAGGGGATAAGGGGCAACTCCAGAGGCGGAGCTGGTGGAAGGCAGCTGTGTGGAGTCCTAGGAGATTGAATAATGGTGCCCCTTAAAGCCTGGGAGAGCTGGAAGTTTTCTAGGTCCAGGGGAGATGTGGTAGGCACCCCACACCGCCCTGCCGTGGAAAGCGTGCCCTATGCATTTTCCCAGGTTTGCTATGTTGAGGATTTATGGGTTTATTTTAAATTGTATTTGTAAAAGAATTCCTTTCTTAGAAAAAATTGGGTGGGCCCTGACCCAATCTGTCCTCAGTGTTGCAATGAGGAAACAGAGACCCTGAAAGAAGAAGGTGAACTTGGGTCTCTGAGCCTTTGGCCTGACATGATACAGGGGTCCTGTTAAGGCCATGCTGACCAGTCCTTAGTCTCTCTAGGCTCTGAGACTCAGGGAAGCTCCTGAGCAGGGCCTCAGCTCCTACAGCTCTGCTGTCTTCTCTGACTTCTTGGCTTTCAGGGTCTGATGTTCTCAGGTCGCCTTGACTGGCATCCACATCCTGACAGAGATCCTGGCCTGGGGCAGTGAAGGATTTTCTTACCAGGGATGTGGGGGAGGGATGCAGCTGGCATGGCACGGAGGAGTCTAGGCATACCCATCCCTGCGGCCCTCCCGGACTCTCCTTTCTCTCTTGACGCCTACATGTTCTGGTCCCAGGTTGGACAGAAAACTTAAGGTGTTACCAGGCACTGGCATTCTGACACAGATGGAGTCTAGACATCATGAGTAGAAACTCCTATAGAACATCTCTGCTGGAAGCAGAAGGGGGACGTGGATCAGAGGCAGGTCCCTTCCCACCCTCCCCACCTCCCACAACTAGTCTGCAGAGGGAATGAGAGCTGCCCTCAGGGTCCCAGAGTGACTGCCGTTTCTTCCCTCGGGCCCTCCCCCAGGTTCCACCTGTCATGGCCAGTGAATCATCTCTTGGTTTGTGTCACTAGACAGTGACAAATGAGCTGAACTGGCAGGCGGCCATGAAGAAGAGCGGGGAGGCAGGTTTGGAGAAGCGAGGAGCCGGGAAAGGCTTGGAACTGGAATCCTTGGCAGGCCCAGAAGGGAGGGTGTAAGGGAGGGTGGCCCTGCACTCCCCAAAATATGAATGGCCCTGTAGTTTCTCCAGTGACTTTGGAAAAAGAAGACATTGGCTGAGGTGGGAGGGGTTGTTAAATGGAAAAGATACTGGAGGTGGCTTCCTAGCTACTGCAGGAGTTTGAGAGAATCGTGTGCCCAGAAAGAACCCAAGCACAGGGAAGGGGATCTAGAAGAACCCCTGAAATTCTTATGTGCTTCCCCATCAGCCCCTTATTAGTGAAGGAATAGGTGACTATGAGTCACCTTGTTCCCAGTTAGTGGATGATTTCGTTAGGGTTTCTATGGTTGCGAAAGAACACCATGACCCCAAAGCAACTTGAGGAGGAAAAAAAAGGTTTTTATTTCATCTTACACACTGCATCCCAGTCCATCATCAAAAACAAAGACAGGTCAGGAAGTGGAAGCCACGGAGGAATGCTCTTACTGGCTTGCTCCTCACGGCTTGCTCGGTCTACCTTTTTATAGTACCCAGGACCTTCGGAACTGCCCACAGGGTACTGAACCTTCACGCATCAATCACTAATTAAGAAAATACCACACAGGCCAATCTGGTGGGGGCATTCTTTCAGCTGAGGTTCCCTCTTCGAAGATGACTCTACCTTGAGTCAAGCTGACGTAAAATTAGCCAGCACATTGGGTTCGTGCAGACCCGACGACCGATTCTAGGCCTTTCGATCAATGCACCTCCTGCCCAGAACTTGCCTTTTATTCTTAGAATCAGGAAGTTGCACTACTTTGTCCCCAAGGGAGGTCTGGACCGTGGAAGTCTCGACTGATGGACCTACGTATAAAACCACAACTGTAGTGGCTTTTCCCTCCTCTCCTCTGTGGCACAGTGTTGCCAATTAGAAAGAGGACAGTTGTTTCAGCTGCTTGGAGGACTCTCAGGCCAGGCAGGGAGAGCAGCATGCCCCTCCAGCCCTTGTCACCATCAGGTGTGTGCTTACCTGTCTAAAAGGCCCCTCGAAGGAGTGCAGACCCCAAGGTCTTTCACTGTCCCCAGCCTGGAGGGCAGAGGGGGCTGGATACCCAGGACCTTATGTGGGGACCCAGCTGAGCCCCATTCCACCATGGTCCTTACTGACAGGATGTTATGAGCCCCTCTCAGGGATGGGCAGAGTGGAACATCCTGAGCCTGGAAAACAGATAGACGGGGGTGGAAGTTCTGGGGTCCCTGGCTGCCTCACAAGGCTTCAATTGCAGATCTCTGAACTCAGAGAAACTTAGAATTTAAAGGCACTATTGTTGGGGAGGGTTGAGGTGCTGGAGGGGAGCCTGTCTTTCTTTGATCTGAAGACTGTGCAAGGTCTTGCATATATAGAGATCATCTGCAGAGCTAATGGGCATCCTGGGGTCCTGTCCCCTCTCAAGTTTGGGTATTGGTTTCCTAATAAACAATTCTCTGCAGCCCTGGTCTCCAAATATCTTATCTCTGAGCAGCTGTTCCAGTAATTCCCTCCAGGGCTGGCCCATGGGCAGCAGGAATAGGGTTCTGCAATAAGATTAGGGAGCATCCTTAGGGCAAGCAGTGCCGATCACTAGAGAGGTGACCCACAGAATAGTCTAGAACATGCTATTCCCTTTCCTAAGAAACAAAGGCAGACTCGGAAAGGAGGCTTCTGGGCCACCTCTCTGTTCAAGCAGCTAAGGGGAAATACTTTCTCATATTGTGGGGTTTAGTTGACAAAACTGGTCATGCAAAAGAGCTGAGTCTGAGCGCTCCCGTGACCAAGGCCAATGGTTTCCTAGTGGGGCTTTGACTGAGGGTGGGTGGGAGGGCTTCTCCAGGAAGGGTTGGCATCAGGCCGGTTCGAGAGACCTCCCAGCCACCTTGGGATAGGGCTGAAGGGGAGGGGAGAGGCAGGGAGGGGAGCAGAGAAAAATGTAGAGTTCAATAAATATCAATAATAATAATAAAAAAGAACAGTAGGGAAATCCCAAAGTTTTCAGTTGCCTACATGGTGTGTAAGTTGCCTGTGACGTTAACCTTAGACAGGGTGGAAGGATGGAGGTCAGAGGAGACCCTGCCTGGGAAGGGTTCTCTAGCTGCCTACCAGAGTAAGCTCTCACCACATTCCCAGGCCTTCTTCACGTCAGTCAGCCAGTCTCTGTGTGGGAGGCCAGAAAGTGACTCTGTGTCTTCCATCTCCATTCAGTGTGTGAGAGTGTCCTTGAAGGAGAGAGAGGTGCACAGTCCAGAAGAATATTTCTTCAGATACCAACAAGGCAGAGGGAGGGCTTTCTCAGCTCTGTATCTCTCAGGCTGTCAGACTCAGCTTTTCACGGAAGAATCTGGAAGAACCTTGGTTTCCACTTCAGGGGCCATTCCTCTCCCCTAGATCGAAGCCTGTGACGGCTGCTCCAAACCTGATACAAGGCTGATAGTCAGTAATCACAAACTTAGAAAGGGTCACAGAGCCCCTCATGCTGTCTCGCCAGTTCCTGGGATGTTCCCACTCTGTCAGTAGATTTAAAAGAATGCACCAGCCCGAGATACAATTTTAGTTCCTTTCAGACAAAGAGGCCCACCTCTAGAGGGTTGTGGTCAGGCTTGTCTGTGTCTGAGGTAGCTACAGTGAGCTCAGGCCACATCCTATAAAGCATTGGCCCCAGGCTCTGGGCCAAGACTGCATCTTCCTATTCAGGGCCAGGTGGACTGAGGGTCCTCTATTTCTGGCCTAGGAAGGAAAGAGGGCCTTAGATAGGCTGTCCTATTAGACGCTGCCCCCTGGAATGCTGGCCTCTTATTATTGCCGACTCTGAGATCTTCAAACAAGCTAAGAGCTTGTTTTTCTTAGATGAGACTTGAGATTCCCTTGCCACTCCACTGATGAGTGGGGCCCAGTGGGGATGCTGGAGCCTATGGGAGGAGCCTGTTTTCTCAAGGGCTGGGTGGAGTGGGCTAGCCCAGAAAGGAGGACCTCTGGCATTGGGAAGCCCTCCTCTGTAGGCTCCCTGGGGCTCCGAGGCTGGTGAATGAACAAGCCTGGCTTCATCCAGACTGATGGTCTCTGGCTGATGGATCAACTAGCAAGACAAGATTTACCCAGTTCTTTGCCCAGGCTCCTCCCTCTCAGCTCTCAGAGGCTGGCCATGTGAATGTGTCTAGGACATTAAGTCAGCTTCTAAGGATGGCATTTGATGACACTGTCGGTTATACCTGTATCTTCCTGATCTGTGTGTTAAGCAGAGCCTCCTTCTGAAGCACATTCAGGCATTCTTCCTGTTCACTCATTCACCCATTCTCCTCCAGCCACCTATCCATTCATCCATCCCTAACCCACGCAGTCATTCAGACAGCTAGCCATCTGTCTCCCACCTGTTGATCCATCCGTCATCCACCCATTGTCCTCCTGCCACCAGCCAGCGTCTGCCACCTGTCCACCCTCCGCTTGCTCCTTCATATAGCCACCTAGCCAGAAGTCCAGTCCATCTATGTTCCATCTGTCCATCCACTCACCTGTCTGTCCATTCATCCATCTATTCATCTCTCCACTTACCCAATCATTCATCCTTTCATCTCTCCATCCATTCCTCCATCTCTCAGTTCATCTGTCCCTCCATCTGTCTGTCCATCCATCCATCCATCCATCCATCCATCCATCCATCAGTTGGCCACTCACTGAGCAGTTAGACGTCTAGACGTTTCCAGATCCACTAGGAAACAGAAGAGAGGCATGCGCAGAGCTGAAGTACTAGGTACTCTAGACAAAAGTACCTGAGGGGGTACTGCCATTGGCTGTGGTGAGCAGAGAGGGCATTGGCAGTCATAGCTCTGGGGTCATGTCTTCAAAGGTGAGGTATGTATTAACTACTAAGATCAGGAATACAGGGAAAGGAATTCAATTAGAAGTTGGATTGAAGTAGAAAAATTGGTACCAATAGGGCATATGTGTGGAGCCCTGAGGAGTCTGGTGTGGAGCAGGGAAAGGGGCTGTGTGTGAAGGCGTGGAGGGGCTTCTACTTGGCTCTCTGTGGAAGGGATTGGGGTTTATTTCCCATAGTGATGAGCAGGGCCTGTTCCTCCACTCAGGGCTCAGCAATGGTAGGCAAGATGCTGCAGCTGAGCCTGCCACAGCACCTCCTTCCTCTGGCATGGCTAACGGGGTGGCAACCCCAGCTCCCACAGTGTTGTCATGGTGACCAGAGACAGTGTTCTCAGCCCTCTGGTCTGTGAGACCATTAGGAACTCTGTGTGCATGCGCACATGTGTGTATGTTTGTGCATGCACATACATGCTGTTACGCGTGTGGATACTATTGATCCTCAAGAACAATTTTTGTTCTTCAAAAATTCATGGACAAAAATAATGAAATTGAAAGCAAACATTTGACTCTTAATCTGTACCCTGATCAAATGTGTATTTGTATAATTTTAATCGATGTGTACGTGATGACTTGTGTTTCTCTTTTTTCACCAAGGGTTACTTCCTTCCATGTTCCTACATGTACTGGGGACGTGTGTTGCCTGTCAACCATCATAGTGCCATGTAATGTAAAATTACATTTCATATGTATGCCATGCGCACAGTGGAGATTAGAGGATAACTTCTGGAGTTGGTTCATTCCTTCCTTCATGGGTCCTGAGAGTAGATCTCAGGGCATCAAGCTTGGTGCCAGGCACCTTACCCACTGAGCCATCTCTCTTGCCTATGTTATGGTCCATAACAGAGTCAGCTTAGTCGTTGCCTGTGTGGACTGTTCATCATCATCCCGAGACTCTGTGTTGAATGAAACCTGTGTGCAGGTCTAAGGTTTGGGGACTCTTGATTTCCTCGAGAGTAGTTCTGGTCTCTATCCAAGGACCTTTGTGAGAGTAAAGAAAGCCTTCATGGTGGGCTCCTGCATTTTAGGTGTATAGAACTTTTAAGCCAAATGTTTCGCAATTTTATTGCAAGTAGATTATAGTCATTTGATTTTTTAAGTTCAGGACAGAGAGGTGTAAGTAGAAAGTGAAGTTTGCCCTTACAATGAAAAGATTTGTGCTTCCTATTGGCTGAAATGCAGCTATCACAGCTGGAGCTGAGGCAACCATCTTGGATTCTGAGGTAAACTAAAATGCAGAAGCTGTGCGGGGTGGGATAACAATATAGTTAGGGTCTCAAACATAGTTGCTGTGGACTAATTATCCAAAGTCACACACGTCTCTTCAGATGAGGGAGGAGCACATTCATCTTGTTTAAATCACTGCAATTTTACTTTTTCTAATACAAATTCTATTCCAAGTAACAGAGTTTTCTACCTTTTATCCATACCCAGAAATACTAAACTGAATTTTTAGTACTATTTTTAGGACTGCTCTCAGTGGGGGCAGAAAGGAGAAAAGGAAAGAGAGAGGAGAGGTCACCCCTCCAGGACTAGATTGCAGGCATGCGAGTTTTAGACTTCGCTGGAAGCTTCTGGAAGCTTCTGGCTGTTTATTCTGGTTCACGTCTGACTGGTGCTCTGGGATGCGTCATACCTCCTCAAGACTGTTGCATGCCATGGCGCAGGTTGTTCACTGGCTCAGATGTGCCTGGCTGAGGGTGTGCCAGTGGGGGAGGGTGAAGAAATTGTGTTTTACTCAGGCTGAGCGTCCTGACAGTTATGTGGGAGGTGGGGTGGGCTCGAACTGCTTCTGGGGAGAGCAAAGAGCTCCTTCATCCTTGTACAGAGGCATTCACTCTGTGGGCCACTGGGGACCCCCAACCAAAGAAAACAGTAATTAGCATATGTAGGGCACATAATACTCAGCCCAGAGGAAACTGAGAAACAGTGGCCAGGGCTGGGAGGAGCTTATCTTCCAGGGCTCAGAGGGTATGCACCCCCTGAGTGAGGGATGTCAGCTCCCATGGGTCCACCCAGGCCTGTAACCACTCACTTTGGTGCCCTTCAGTTTTCCCTAGAATGGACCCAGTGTGCTCTCTGTAAGCAAGCTGCAGCTTCCTAACTGGATGAATTTGAGGTCCTCTGAGCCTTGGGGCTTAGCAGGTATTTCCTGTTTTCACTTGGGATCTCACTGGGTTGGTATGCCGGTTTGTGTATCCAGGTCCTCACAGCCCAGGCGATGGCTTCCAGTTGGGGTGATCACAAATTCAGGCACCACAGATGTCTGTGCCCAGATGTCCATCGTGGAACCCACATGGCTGTCCGAGCTGATAGATAAAGAGAGTGGGTGGCCCCAACTGTGGAGGCTACTACAGACTGAGCAAGGCTCACGGTATGGACCAGAACTTAGCAGAGGATACAGGGTGCAGCAGGGTTGCTGCAAGTATCCTTAGAAGGGAGAGTGCTTGGGACCTTACGGGAGCTGTGTGTGCACGGCTTAGGTGGGGTGGGGGCTATTACCTAGGCTCCTCTCCAGGCAACTCCTCAGGCACAGGGCAGCCATGGCTCAGTGTACTCTCAGTGAGGCCTGGACACTGTGGTCAGAGAAGCAGGGCCTAGAGCAAGCTGGCAGGACATACTTTCCCATTTCTGCCTCAGTTTCTTCATTGTACAAGTAAAGTCATAACTGTTTCTAACTCACGGAGTTATTGGATTTTGTGAGTTAATACGTGTTAGCAGTTTGAACAATGTTGAGCATAAAGTAGGTGTCCCATGAGGTGTTTTTCTGAAGGTTCCTGTTCCTCACGCTCATGTCCCTGTCACTCAGCCTTCTGGCAGTAACCCAGCTCATAGGGTTTCTATGCCTTGTACAAACTGGTATCTAGTTCCTGTCCACAGTCCACTTTGACTTGCTTTGAATGCTTGGGATGGATGCTTGCCCTCTCTGGTCTTCACTTCCTTTGTGAATGAAACACGGAAATGCAGAGGTCCCATGCGCTCGTCGCAGAATAAAGTTAAGTGGTGAGTGACCTCATAGCCCTCTCACAGTGACACTTCGCAAAGACTCATGACCCCTCCATTCGTGGTGGGATGAGAGGCCTGGGTGCATGCTTCTTGGAAGACAGCCCCCCTATGACAGCTGCCACTGGCCAGTCCTCCCTTTTTTTCCCAAGTGCATCCTCTGCCTCCACTGGGAGCTGAGAGCAGGCTGCTGCCAGGCTCTGTATGGAGAGCCCCTACCCTCACCTCCCACCCCCACCCTCACCCCTCTGATCCCCACCATACACAAGTCTTGGTTTCCCCAGGGTCCTGTGTAGAAGCCAGGCTCACAATGGCTACCGCTCGTATCGTAGCATGAGGACATTTCCGGTGGATCCTCATACGTCATGGCTTTTGTTTGAAAACCTGCCTGCTGGCTAACACTCACGTGAAATTCTCTAAGAGTGCCTGCCAAGAGCTAGCAGTCCTCTGATCGGAGGGCAGGTGGCAAGGTGGACATGTGTCCTTCCACGGTCTCTCCACCTCACGTTATAGACAGATGATGTCCTTGTCAGAACACCCTTCACATCAGGTGTGATCTGATTGTACCTGTTGTTGTTGTCAATGGAGGTCATTTTATTGTTCCATGTGGCCCCAGAAGCACTGAAAGGTCTTGTCCCTAGCACAGGAGGCCATGATGTGCCTGGAGAAGGTCTGTGGGCTCTGCAAGCTTCTGATGGGCGTGAACTGTCATGTCGTGGCGTGTGTTTGCTAGTAATGAATGGAGGATGTGTGTTCACTCAGCACAAAACTGAACTTCAGGCTGGCAAGAAGCCCTGAAAACAGGCTTCAGTATTGTCTCTGAGTAGCCACAGGAGTAAGACTCTACCCTCTGAGGATAAGCCTGCCAGCTCCCTCTGTCCTAGGCCTCCAGGCTGTGGAGTGTCCGTTTTATCTGTAGTCTGCCTAGAAAAGAAAGCACACACTGTTTTAGGCCCTGCCTGAGGCCTGGGACTTCTCTCACCTCCACTGAAGTCTGAGTTTAGGAGGTCAGCAGTCACTGCAAGTGGCTTTGTTCTGTGACTCTAATAGAAGAATTCCTGAGAGCATGGATATTTGTGTGTCATTGGGACAGGGGCAGGGACTCTGGGCACTCTTGCCTGTACCCTGGTAACCCCAGCTTGCATCCTGAGGATCTACTTCTGGCCGCACAGTTGAGAATTGTCCCTATTTTCACCATCTTCCAAGGCTGGAGTTCTGATGCCTCTTGGCAGGCCACGAGACAATAGCGTTGGAACCAGAGTGAAGCTCCGCCCCAGCCAGAGCCTCTGCTTAGCCACAAATCCCCTGCATTCTGTATCCTGTGCCACCCCTGAGGCTCACACCTGATGCCCTTCATCCAGGAATGCCCTGGGTCCCATCTCCCCAACCCCACTGCAGGGTGACACCCAAGTTGGAAGGTACAGAAAGGATGTCAGGTCCCTACTTGCTAGTTTCACCTTTGACACCTACAGGCCACACTCTGTCCTTGGAATTCAGAGGCACTTGAAACGGATGTGTGGGGTATATGCCTGAGTGTCTTCCTACAGCTCCCATTCTCCCCCACCTCAGTACTTCACCCTGCCTCAAGTTCACTAGCCAGGATCTTGCCAGCTCCTGCTGCTATGACAAAATGCCAGCGCCGACACCTTTTAAACAACAGTGGTTTCCTTTTAAACAATGGTGGAGGCTATAAAATCCAAAATCAAAGTGCTAACAGGTTCGGTGTCAGTGGGGCCATTTTCTGTTTCTCACAGGCTGCTGGCTCTGTCCTCACATACAAGAAGACCAAGCTGTGTTCTGGGCCTCTATATGAGGCAAAAAAATCCACCCATGAGACTTCACTCTCTTCATGATATAATCCCTTCCCAAAGGTACCATCTCCTCATACCATCATACAAGGTAAAATTTGCCTTGAGCATCTGAAACACACAGACATGGGTCTGTGACAGCCAGTGTCTTCAGCTTCTTCCAGCCTGGCGCTTGAACACTCAGACCTGTCACATGTCCCCTCTGTTGGGGTAGCTGGGCATATATGAACAGGGAGTAACTGAGTGGCAGGGTTCAAGGCCTGGGCAGGCAACGCTGTTTGACTTTTGGAGGTTGCCTGGGAAGTGACTCCCTTAGAATCGGCAGGAGAGTCAGCCTGGGGCGCACACATGGTACACCTGACACCCAGTAGAGGAAATGTGGCCACAGCCGCTGCTTGGGAGGGTGTCAGGTGACTCAGTGTCACAGATACTGGAGAGACGTGATGCTTTGATGGTTTGTGCAAGATGCGAGTCAGGCCTGTGTCCTGTCTGCACCCTCTCGTTCTTAGCAGTGACCCAAGGAGAGGCAGCTGCTGGAAGCCAAGCTTCCGTTCTGAGTCACCTCTCCATTCAGAGGTGGGGACTCCTTTGTCAGAGGACACTTCCTCCCTCCCCCCACTGGCATCCATGCCCTGTGGAGCAGATGGGGGCTTGTAACCTTTTTCTTGTTTTACTATGGAGGAAACCTGGATTCAGAGCAAGTCGGTAGCAGAGGCTAGACCAGAGGATTGCTCCCTTTCCAGGACAGAACTTTTCCTACCCTACTCAAGTAGTACCCTGTGCAAGTTGGGTGGTGGCCATAGCTGACCATTTGTTGAGCCATCTCTAAGCTCCAGACGCCCTGATTCTGGTGTTCCCCCATAGCAGCCCTTCCAGGTCAGCCAGGGTTGGTACTCTGACTGAAAGATTGATATGCGAGTCTCAGTACACTGCAGGCAGGTGCCTGGGAAAGAATTTGGTCTCTGTCCTCTTCTGGCATGAGTTGTGTGTCCCCTGCTCAGCTCCTGTGTCAGTGCGTGGTGGGGTGCGTGTGTTGTCTCTGCCTTCCTGCCACCTCAATTCCAGATGGCGAGACCCCTGAATAAACACGCAGCTTACAGGGCCAGAGGCAGGGTGGCAGTGTGACGTGAGAGACACTCCGTGCTATACTGCTCAATGCTAGAATAGCCCGTCTGGGTGGGGCCCCCTCTCCTGGCTGTGGGCACCTCAAGCCTCCTTGGTCCAGTTTTCTCAACAGCTTTCTCTGTGGGAAAAGAAAGCAGCAGAAACAAGGAGGGCACCAAACTTGGGGGTCAATAGAAGCCCAGGAGCCCCAGGGCAGCTGGGGTCAACCTGCTAAAGCCGAGGCCTGGTGTCCAGCCTGCCCCATGGCAGCTCCTGGGAGAAAGCCATCGCAGGGTGGAGCTCTTTCCTGAGCTGCTTTCCCAGCAGGGCTGTGCTTAGGGAAGGGACTCACAGCAAGAATGTTCTTCTCTCTCCTCGGCCCCCTTTGCTTTCCAATCGAAAACAAATTGCAGGTGACGCAAGGTCACAAACACCCTGAGAAAGCCAACCCTGGAGAGGTCCAGGTCTGCCAGATCCCCTGGGGTAGCTGCTGACCTCAGGTACCTATCACACACCAAGAGAAGCCTGTGAAGACTGCACTGGACAGTAGGTCTACCAGTTGCCCCATCACCATAGCTTCCAGGAGACAGCACTGGCTGCACTACTAACTAGCAAAGCCAGCAGCCACTAACTAACACTTGGGATGAGTTGGAGCCCTTGGGACCCATCTTCTGTACTGATCCTTTTGTGGTGTCCTGTAGACAGCATTCCCGCACTTGTCCAGCCCCACATGCACAATCCTGTCTGATACCCCTGGCTTCTGGCCCTGTGGATATATGAGGGCATTTTCCCTCTTTTTTTTTCTCTCTCCAGAGGAGGGGTCTGAATGTGCTATCTGGCTTGGATGAAATACCTAACGATTCACTCAAGGAGGAAGGGTTTGTTCTGTCTCACGGTTTCAGGCTCCCATCGTGGTCACCAGGCTCAGTTGCTTTGGGGTCTGTGTGTCCAGGCAGAGCATCGTGGCAGGAGTTGTCTGCCTCACCGTGGCCAGGCAGTCGTGAGAGAACCGACTTGTGAAGTAAAGCCACGTTTCCCAAAAGCTCAGGGAGCCATGGTCCCCGGTGAATGACCACACAGATGAGGTTAGGTCCTTGTGGCCTGTCACCTCTCACAGACCTCCCTCCCTTCTTAACTGCACTACCGTGGGCCCTTCACTCACAGGTTTTGGGGAGACACTTCAGATCCACTCTGTGATGCTGGAACGCAGAGAAAGCAAAGGGCCTCAAGTGTGGGGAGTGGTGGCCCAGTCTTCCCCTGGCACCATCAGGGTGTCCGAGCTGGGCTTTTGAGTGCCCCAACCCCATTTCTGCCCTGTTTCGTACAAGAAACACAGATAGGCAAGTAGCAAGCAAGTCTGGGTATTTTTTCTTTCATTTTGTGTGTGTGTGTGTGTGTGTGTATCTGTCTATATGTCTGACTGCGTGTGTTGTGTGGTGTGTATGTTTGTGTATGGTATGTGTATGTGTGTGTGTGTGCGTGCGTACATCACCTATGTGTGCTCTGTATGTGGAGATCTGAGGACAACCTTGGGCTTGGGAGCCTTCTGCTTTTGGTTTGAGACAGGGTCTCTCATTGGTCTGAAATTTCACCAAGTAGGCTAAGCCAGCCGGCCAGTGAGCTCCAGGGATGGCATCTCCATCTCCCACCTCTGAGATTGCAAGCATGTGCCGCTGCGCCCAGCTCTTAGGTGTGTTCTAGAGGCAGAACTCAGAGTCTGCCGTTCTTCAAGGTCAACTTCTTACTGACTGAGCCTTCTCAGCCCTATTCATCTGTCTTCGTAGTATCCTGTTACTTTCTGGTAACAACAATTAGTATTAATAAAACTTATAAAAATACAGTCTGTGCAGAAAAGTATAAAGGAGACAGAGATCTTGGTATCTTGATGTGAAGAAACCCATGGTGCCCAGTGCCGTCCCCATGTAGAGGCAGGGCCAGGTTCCCCTCTCCCACTCTGGGGGGAGGGGTGCTGTGTCTGTCTTCATGGTTATCCCTAAGTGCTAGTCAGATTTTTAGCCTTTCCCTCCTCATCCTCTCCCTCCATTCTCCACACACCGCCACTCCATCCGACAGAGACACTCAGGACATACTGTTCCGTCCTTTGTCACTAGCCACTTCCGGTCACCCTTTCCGTATCAGTACACAGCCTCCTCTTTTTTTTTTTCAGTTGCATAGTTTGTCCTTCATTTTCCTGATCCCTTATCAATGGGCACAGAGGTTGTTTTCAGCCGTGTCTCTGTGCAGACAATGCCCCAGTGGCTCCAGGGAGCACTGGATGTTTCAGGAATCATGTTGCACATGGCAGCTCTATCTGCAAAGATGACTTTCCTCAGTTGCGGGGTCAAAGGGCATGCACGCCTACAAATGTGCTATAAGTTACCCTCCATGGAAGCTGTGCTACCCAATGTTCCGGCCAGCTAAATGTCCCTTGGGAACTTTTTAATGGCTCTGTATTTTTTCAGTGTTTGTACTAAGTTCAGCATCTAAAGTTGCTTTCTCTGTAGGTCAAGGATGGATGGATATTGCCAGCTGCCTGTAATGCCGATATGTCTTTATCTGCTATTCCTTTTTTCTCCTCCACCCCTGCTCTGTGCTGGGCCTGGGCTGTAGACATCCTCAGCACCAAACACAGACAGGGAAGAAGAAGGATCTTCATGGGTGAGGGTGGGACACCTTCACTGTTTGATTTTCCCTGTTTTCCTCAACTGTGAATCCTGCCCCAGAAAACACTTGCATTCTTGATAGATCTCCTTGAGGTAGGTTCTAAAACAAAACGGCCTACTACAGATACGCTTAGCCCAAAGAGAGCCAAGCCCTGAGTGGGACCGCATGGTGCAGCTCGGGACTCCTCCTAAAGAAAACTTGGCTTGCTTGGAGTTTCCAGCCACCTCTGGTGTATCCCCAACCCATAGCATAGTCACGGGACGATTCAAAATCAGAAAGGACAGCTGGGTGCCCTGGAAGGTCCCCCCTCTCTCCGCCACCAGCTCTCTGTCCCCTCTGGGCACCTCGTGGCCACCTTTCTCTCTGTCTCTGCACAGGTATCCTGAGATCATCCTGATACGAATGTTCAACACATGTGCCCAGAGCTTGTCCCTGCCACAGGGACTTGGGTCCTGTGCCTTTGAGGCTTTTAGCTTCAGTCCTGGCCAGTACATGGGTCGCTGAATCCTGCCTTCTCCAGTCCTTTTCCACATCTAGTGATGCCTCTGGGTGTCTCTTTGGGGTGGGTGCAGGACGCCAGCTGCTCTTTGCTTTAATGCTTTATTTCTAGTTATGTGTATAGGCATGTGTCTATGTGTAGGTATATGCACATATGAGTGCTGGTACCTAAAGAGGTGTCAGGTTCCCTAGAACTGGATTTACAGCTGCTTATGAGCCACCCAGTGTGGATGCTTGGAACAAACTTAGATTCTCTGCAAGAACAGTACACGCTTTAATAATGGAGCCATCTCTCGAGTCTGCCAGCAGCAATGCTTACTTCAAAAGTATTGTGATCAGCCTAGAGTGAGCAGGTCTGTAGCAGAGCTGAATCAATACGATGGATGGATGGATGGATGGATGGATGGATGGATGGATGGATGGATCAGCGGTTGTACCAACATTATCGGGCATTGTTTTCACTGAAGCACAGCCTCAAGCTCTTAGAACCAGAATATAAAGTGCTAAGGCCCTCACCCCCACTTAAATACATGTGCAGAGAGGCAAAGACAGGAGCAGTCACTGGGACTCTTTCTGCAGGCTGCCTGGTTTGCAAGCTCATGCCTTCGGCAAGTTAGTTTTTTATCAGTTTCACACCTCCTCTAACAAAGCCACACCTCCTAATCCTTCCCAAATGGTTCCACCAACTGGGGACCAAGTATTCAAATACATGAACCTATAGGAGCCATTCTCATTAACAAACAAACAAACAAACAAAAAACCCACACAGCCTCCATCAGAGTGACCTGTAGACAAGACTGTGTGGCATTTTATTGATCAGTGATTAATGTGGGAGGCCCTAATCCACTATGGGTGGTTCCACCCCTGGGCAGGTGGTTCTGGGGTATATAAGACAGCAGGCCAAGCAAGCCATGAGGAGCAAGCCAGTAAGCAAGCAGCTTTCCTCCATGGCTTCTGCCTCTGCTCCTGGTTTAGTTCCTGCCCTGACTTCCCTCAATGGTGGGCTGTAATCTGGACCTGTAAGTCAGATAAGCCATTTCCTCCCCCAAGTTGGTTTTGGTCAGTGTTTTATCACAGCAATAGAAAGCAAACAAGACCACACCCTAAGCACCAGGCAACCCAGCCCTTGTCATACCGATGGCTAAGAACCAGGACAATCACCCGCAAACTGGGACCTGATGGGAGTAGACAGTCCTACCCACAGTGAAGAGAAGCAGCCAGGGAGAGAGACATAGAGGGTATAACACTGTGAGCAAGTCAGAGCATCTGAGAAACAGGGTTAGGGCTGGCCTGTCATGGTAGGGCTGCCATCGGAAGAGCCTGGGCACCGAAATCATTGCCTCTGTGGACTTCGTGGGGCCCATGTGAGGGGTGAGTTTGAGTCCAGAGGGAACGCTGGAATCCATGGTAGATTCAGGAAGGCAGGGCTGGGAACAGGGCTGGGATTACTGACTTAAGAGAGACAAAAGCCTCTGCAGGCAGACACAAAAAGCTTGAAGGCTTCTGACTTGCCAGACCCCTTGATGTGGGCTGTGACGCATGAACTGAGGTGACCTGGTCTGCTCTCTTTATTTCCGGGGGCCGGAAGACCTGCTTGAGTTGACTTCCCTTCTGAGGCTGTGGGCAGCCTGCAGAATTGGTCAGTGCTGGGCACAACTGTGAAGGGTCTATCTTATCATACAAGTCTTTCAGTGTTAGGAAAAGGAAAACTCCGTAAAACATGGGCTCTGCTCGTTGTCCTTGAAATCCCACGTGCCTGTGGGTACTGGCCTGCACCTCTAATAGTCATTCCATGCAGGAAATGGGCGGCCTGTGTCTGTGGAACACCAGTGGAAGAGGTCTGAATCCAGCTACTTCTCCTCTGTCCTACAGGCCCTGGAGCTCTGCTTTGGGTCCTGTGTCTTTACAGCTCGGGCCAGCCCAGGAAAGAAGCAGCAGCTGGGGCCGAGCTGTGCACACTCAGGGAAAAGGATCTGGCAGAAGAGACAAGGCTGGCCTGGCCGCCTGCCTTTTCTGTGCTGTCTTCTGGGGCAGGGCCAGCCCAGCTAGAAAGAGAAGCCTTCAAAGGCCCACAGCCAAGGGTCAGATGAGACACAGAGACATGGAATTTGCAGGGTTGGAAGGACCTTAGTCTTTGGCCTGAGAGAGGCCCAGTCAGTATATAGAGCAGCAGGCACAGCTGTTCTCCCATGTGGAGCACCCCACAGACATTACTAGTTGATCCCCTCGTTCTTGTTCTGTGGTACACTCGGCGTAACTCTCTGAGCACTGCCAAGCAGCTGGAGTTCATGTGGAAAGAGTCAACCTACCAGGCATCTGAGGTTGAGCACAAACGTCTCCTTTTCCTGAAGATGTTGTTGAATAGAGAGAGGGGAGGGGTGGTGTCTGGGCCACGATCAGACTCCATGTCCAATGCCACACCCGTTCTGCCAACAATGGCATTTGTTCTGAACCACTTGATTCATGAGTCCTTGTCTTCCTTCATGTCTACGATGTAATGTCACCCACAGACAAATTACTTTGCTGCAATTTCTGCAATTATTAATGATCTATAGGAAACTGATTCTTGCCACCTTAGGTCTTGTTAGCAAGAGTTGAATGGATACCTAGAATGTGGTCTGTCCATAGAAAGCAATGTGGTCTTTCGATAAGAAATAAAAGGTTGCCGGGTGGTGATGGAGCACGCCTTTAATCCCAGCACTAGGGAGGCAGAGGCGGGTGGATCTTTGTGAGTTTAAGGCCAGCCTGAGCTACAGAGTGAGTTCCAGGACAGGATCCAAAGCTACACAGAGAAACCCTGCCTCAAAAAAAAAAAAGAAAGAAAGAAAGAAAAGAAAAAAGAAAGAAAGAAAGAAAGAAAGAAAGAAAGAAAGAAAGAAAGAAAAGAAAAAAAGAAAAAAGAAAGAAAAGTTGATTCAGAAGCCCTGGTAGACTCTGCTAGTCATCACACTCAGGCTGGTGGACCTCGAGAATGTTCAGCAAAGTGGAAGAAACTGAACAGTGCCCAGGTCCACTTACAGGAAATACCTAGGACAGGCGAGTCGGTAAAGAGCGCAAATGAGTAGAAGCTGGTGACGGGGGATGGGGACTGGCTGGTGACTAAAATATCCTAAGACAGCTGCACAGCTGTGACAATATTAAAAACCATAGAGTTGGACCCTTTAAGAACTATTCCAAAAGAGACTGATTGGTCAGCATATTTCTCGAGGTGGTGTGTGCCAACGTGCGGCTCATTGTCTGTCTGGAAGAAGCAGTGGACAGATGTTCCCACTGAGTGCTGTTCAGTCCGGATGGCACAAGATCCTAAGTGGGAGGTACACATTCTGTCATCACGAAGTCGTTGGGGGAGGGCTGTATAGGGGCAGGAGGTTGTCACCACAGCCCTGCAAAATGCAGGAGAAGCAGAGTCTCTCAATGAATCTAGAGCTCAGCAATTGGCTAGACTGGCTAATAAACCCTGATCCTCAGCACTGGGATTGCTGGTGCACATTGCCACCCCCAGCTCCGTCCCAGTCCTGCCTGTTGTCCCCTCAGCCTCGCCTCCCTCCTGACACTGGTCCGGGGACCTCATCACATTTCGCGGTTGTAATTTGCCCCATCAGTGATGGCCTGAGTTCTCGCCTGTGCTGCCTTCGTTAGTTCTTCACTCACCACTAAGGCAGGTTGTATCGTCTCCTGGTTATACCAAGACTGTGAGGCTCACAGGGTGCAGTGGCCTCAGAAGGAGGTTCTATCTTCCCTGGGACTGTGGCCTGCCTTATGCTACTGTGAACATCCTACGTCCAGGCCGTCAGGTCTGATGGCCTTCAGTATCGGCTGCTGCTCTTTGACCCAAGTTCTGTAGCTGTCACGGGAGAGAGGAACAATCCCCAGTGGCCTTCTTGGGTTTCTGCCACGATGTCCTAGAGATGGCCGCCCAAGCTGCTCCCTAAAAAATGAACTGAAGTCCAAATCTCTGGGTGGCCATGGACTGCCCCCCAGGCTGGGCTCTCCAATTCCTTCCTAACATGGATGTGCAGGCTTCTGACCTTACTTCATAGCTCTTAGGAGGCAAAGCACAGATGTCAGCCACAAGGCAACTGAGGATAGCGGCTGCTATCAGGCTGCCCGGGAAGGTGGTGAGCCCCTGTCCCTCCCATCTGATGGGGTGAAGGGCTGTGCCGCCGGAGGAAAAGATTTGGGTTCCTCAGACTACCTTCCCCAGCACCTCAGAGAAGGAGCGCAAGCATATGGGCTTTTTGCTTTTTCAAACAAACGTTGGAGCGCAGGGCTGGCGAGGTGGCGCAGCAGATGAAATGCTTTGCTGCCAAGCCTGACGGCTTTAACTTTGAGCACCAGGACCCACGTGATAAAAATAAAGAACCAACCAAACTCTCACAAGTTGTCCTCTGCCCTCCACACTGGTGTAGCAGATGGGATCCACATCCACACAATAAATAAACATAATTTAAAAATTTAAACTATTCCAAGAAACCTACAGAAAACTTAGCGATGCCCTGTGTAACTGCAATCCAGCTTGTAACATTTCATCGGATTACCATTTCTGCCTTGTCTTTCTTTTTAGTAGTCTCAGAACTCTGGTTGAAGGTTCCCTTACCTCTACTAGGGAGTACCCTTACCCCCACCCCTTGCCAGGAAGTTCCTTTACCCACATACACCAGGGAGCACCTTTATCCCCCTGCCCCGTGCCAGGGAACACTCACGTCCCCTTGCCAGGGAGTTCCCTTACCCCACATACAAAGGGAGCACTCTCACCCCCTGGGCCAGGGAGCACCCTTCCCCCCTCACTAGGGAGTACATCCCACCAGGAAGTACCCTTACCCACATGGGTGAACTGTGGCCACAGAGGAGACACACAGCTGTTGTGAATGCTTTGGACTCGGTATGCAGTTTGCTTATTGCTCTTCGTATTCTGGTGTTTTCATTTGTTTGATTTTAGGACTTTCTCTTTGGGCTTCATTCCAGGCTCCTGGGGTAACTGCAGGAACAGAACAAAGAATTCCTGTGGCAGCTCCTCTCTTATGGATGTGAACACTGTGTCTCCCTCCTCCTCCCCTCTTCTTTTCCCTGACTCAGCAGAGCACTAGATTTCTCAGGCCTTGTTTGTTTTCTTGTTTTTATTTTGTTTTGTTTTGCCTAACAGACCTCAGTGACTTAGTCTCAGGGCTGAGGACATATGTCCCTTTCACCTCTGCCCCAGAGATGCAATGGAAAATGAACACCAACTCAGTCTTCAGGCTTCTGAGATTCTGTGCATTGGGTGGTGTCAGTTGCCTTGCGACAGCGGAGGGCTGGAAGCTTATCTGTTCATTTCTTGTAGACTGGCACTGTGTGTGGGATGCCCATGGTATGTACAGGTATGGTACATGTGAGCAGGTGATGTATATGTGTTCGTGTGTACATCCATGCATGCTAACATGGAGGCCAGAGGTTGATGCTGAGGTCTTTCTCCACCATTCACTGCCTTATCTTTTGAGAATGGATCTGTCACTGAACCTGGTGCTTGTCATTTTGGTTAGACAGCTGACCAGCCAGCTCCAAGAATCCTCCCATCTCTCCCTTCCTCCAGCACTAGGCTACAGGCACGTGCTTTCACACTTGTCTCTTATATGTGTACTGGGGATCTGAACTCAGGTCCCCCTGCCTGCACAAAAGGCGTGTTACCTACAGCCAGCGTTCTGCCCTGGAATCCGCTTTCCTGGTACGTGCTGGTGGTGGCCTTTGTCACCATCTCTAGCAGAGGAGGTGCTGGGAAGTGTGAGTGACGATGTCTCATCTCTCAGATCTGACAGACTGTCATGTGAGCGGGCACAACCTTCGGGCTGTTCTATTCTTAGGGTATGTCCCCCTGGTGCTTGCCTAGCTTTTAGGGCCTGAGAAACGGTCCTTCCTAGCCTCGGTCTGCTACCTGCTTTACTTCCCAATAAGTGAAGCACAATGGACATGAGGAATGGGGTGGATCTGGGTAAGACGGACTGGCAAGTGACTACAACGTCCAGGTATCCCTGGGAGAAGCATGCGTGGCCAGCAGCATCACTGCCTAGAGTCCAGGTGTCCCTAGGAGAAGCATGTGACTACCACGCCATTACCTGGTGAAGCCTAGCTGAACTGTTTCCATGGGCCAGGCTTCTCCAGCTCCGTGGAGCAGATGAAGAAACTGTTGGTTTAAGACGATTTTCGTCACGGAAGCAATGCGTAATCAAAATGATTCGAGCATATCTCAGAACTGTCTTTAATGATGCCTTGAGTGCCCATCTGGAAATTATTCCTTGTGCATATTTATATGTTTCTGTATGTATCTGTTTCCAAATAAGATTTTTTTTAAAAAAAGATTATTGAATTTTCTTTGCCAGCTACTACAAGGGTATGCAAATGTAGAACTTTAAAAAATCACCTTTTTCTAAAGTTAAAGGTTTTAACTTGTTTAAAAAAAACTATTTTTATTGCATTGATCCTTTAATTACTTATTATCTGTGGGGGTCTGTGTATCATGAGGTACGTGCGGAGGGAGGTCAGAGGACAAGCTGTAAGGGTCAGTTCTTTCGTTCTACCATGTGGGTCCTGGGGACCAAACACAGATCTTCAGACTTGGCAGCAAGCCCTTTTACTCACTGAGCCATCTCGTTGACCCAATTTTGGGGAACTTTTTAGTGCAGTAGTTAGAAACAGATTCCAGAGCCTGACCCCAGGAGATTTCATCTTAGGACCCTTACCTTGATTCCGCCTGGCAAGACCCTTTCTCCAAGTCTCTACATGGGTACTGGGGTTGAGATTTAGACTCTCTTTTGGGCACACAATTCAGCCCCGTACAGCAGTCATGAGGATGACAGAGCTCACATCACCTCTGTGAAGCTCTTCCTGCCTCCTCTGCCTCCTTGGAGCCCTGTGCAGAGTATCTGGGCTTTGCCAGAAGGTGTACTAATAGGTGGAGTGGCATGGCTTTTTCCTGGTCCTCCCATCTCTCAAACCCTCCAGTTTCTATCCAAGACTGCACAAGAGGTCTCAGTTCTCCCAGTAAAGTTTCCAGGAGCTCACCAGGCAGCCAAAGCCCCTGGCTCTTGGCCGGGAAACTTCTGTCCTCTCTTCCAGGTAGGTGGCAGTTAGCCAGAGCCCAGGCTGCCATCCCACTGCTCTGACCCCCACAGGGTTTCTGAATTCTTCCCACTTAGGTTTATCAGGCCTGTGACAGAGCCCAGACCTTCTTCACTGTTCCAGGAGCCTGCTCTCTCCTTCCTTCCGGACCAGAGTTGCTCAGAACATCCCAGAGAAACTGGGTGCTGAGGGGCACTGTGGACTTCTCTGGAAACTGACCACAAGCACATGAGGCAGCAGAGTGTCCCTGGACAGCTGTGGGAGGGGAAGGCTGTGGAGCCACTGGAGCCATCGCTTGAGCCTTGCACTGAAAGAGCATCTACTTGGAGGGCTTCTGTTTGCGGCATAGCTCCTGTAAACCCTGGCCTATTTCCTTTCTGCTGTCAATTCTGTTCATGATGGCCCTGTCACTGTTACATGTCACGCCTGCTTGCTTCTTTATCTACGATCAAAGATTTCAGGGTACAGTGGCCTCAGCATCTACTGTCAGGAGGGAGGGCGTGGGTGTCAGAGTCTCTGCTCTGCCAACCGATGACAGGCACAGTGCCAAGAGGGTTCAGCCACAGTCACTGACAGCAGGAGTCACAGTCACAGGCAAAGCTCAGAGTGGGCCAGCTCAACATGTGAGATCATACCTCCTGCCTATCCCCTGTGGACAGTTGAGAATTCAAATTTCCCATGTGTCATCTGTCTTTAGCTATGACAGATACCATGTGGCTCCACTCTTCCAACCTCGTATAAAGTCTACACCTCCCTGTGGCCTTTGACATCTTACAGAATTCTCTAGGCCAAAAAACAAACAAACAAACAAACAAAAACTAAGGACTCTGAGAGCCAGCCTCTGTCTTGTTCATGCTCAGCATGGACCTAGAGAGGCCTCAAGGAGCTGACTTGCCTTGTAAGCATCTTTGAAGCCCGTGCTGAGTCCATCCATGGTGCTTGTCACTGCCAGCCGTGGGGACTACCCCAGCCTTGCCTGTCTGTCCACCAGCTGTCCTTCCGGCATGAGAAGAGTTCTCCCTGTGATTTGTTTCTTAGTCAAGAAACTTGAGTTTTCTTGGCAACTGTGTCTGTGTTCATGTCAGGCTGCATGTTTTCCGTACATTTGAACTCATTGGTTGCCCCCCTGGACCAGATGTGAGCAATACACAGATGTGAGCACCATTCACTTCAGCCAAATGTGCTCCTACCCAGTCCACATAGTGGGAGATGGTAGCAGGAAGAGAGGAACGGCAGCGGGAGAGCCCAGGCATAGGAACCCAATCGCTAGCTCTGCTGGATTACAGGTAAACACTGCTCCATCTTCAGCAGACTCTGCAGCAGACTGGCATAGTAACTCCCACAAAGCAAGGACATATTTTTCTTTTTAAAGGTAATTAAATTGAAGCCCAGAGAAGTAAGATAAGGAGCCTAAAGTCACACTGCCTGATTTCCAATCTGGGCTTCTAGTATAGCAATTGGACTTCATCTGAATGGCTTTCACAGGATGTGAAGAATTTTATCTCAGTTTCCTGGAAAAGTAAAGTTACATATTAAACATGCAAAAGAGCAGATTTTGCAGTGAACAGTCATATCTACCACTTACCCTTAATGTTTTTCTCTGTTTACATTATTGCATGCCTTCATATATCTGTAAATTCACTTTATTTTTGAGCATTCCAGAGGAAATTCTAGACCTCCCTGAATACATTAGCATATGGGGTGTTACCTACAGAGCTCAGTATTAGGTTACGGTTCTTTGCTGCTTTAGTACAAAATGGATATGAGCAAAGTAAGCACGCAAGTGTAAGTAAACATGTGTTTGGACTTCACATTGATTGATGGGATCTGTTTTCTTTTGCCCCTGGCTTTGATTTAGTGTGGACATTTGTGATTGGCCCATGTGGTTTTTCATCAGTGGGTCTCTTTATTGCTAGCTGTTCCCTTGTGTGGGAGTCCAGCCTCTTCATCCTCCTCCCATGGATGAGTACCTGGGCCAGTTTAGAGTTACTGCAAGTTAAGCTGCTGTTACCAATTCCTTGCCCATCTTCTTATGGATGTGGCCTTTTGTTCCTTTGGGGAATGTGCCAAAGAGTGGGACCTGCCATGGAGCCTGTGTGTTCTGGTTATGACAACTTGTCCTGTCATCTTCCAAAGTGGTTGTACCAATTTACATTTATACCAACAAACCTGAGAGCCTTCTGGTACCTGAGCCACCCTCAGCAAAAGGGGTGGGAGTGACCCTTATGTCAACTTCGTTGCACTATAGTATTACCTTGTGCTTTTAATTCACATGTCCCTAATAACGAAGGATTTTTAGCACCTTCTCACCTGCCTACTGGTTCACACACATTGTCTTTGGAGAATCTGTTCAGATCTTTGACTTCCCTTTTTAATTGACTTGTTTGTTACTCATGAAGTATGTTTTGCAAATATCTCCCTCCAGATCAACGGGCAGAGGCGTGTGCATGTGTCTGTGTGTGCATGCATAGGTCCACGTGTGTGTGCATGTGTCTGTATGTGCATGCATAGGTCCATGTGTGTGTGCATGCGTCTGTGTGTGCATGTGTCTATGTGTGCATGCGTAGGTCCACATGTGTGTGCATGTGTCTGTGTGCATGTGTCTGTGTGTGTGCATGCATAGGTCCACATGTGTGTGCATGTGTCTGTGTGTGCATGTGTAGGTCCACGTGTGTGTGTCTGTGTGTGCATGCGTCTGTGTGTGCACGCGTCCGTGTGTGCACGCGTCTGTGTGTGCACGCGTCTGTGTGTGCACGCGTCTGTGTGTGCACGTGTCTGTGTGTGCATGTGTCTGTGTGTGCATGCGTCTGTGTGTGCATGCGTAGGTTCACGTGTGTGTGGAGGGAGAGGACAAGCTCGGGTGTTGTTCTTCAAGCGCCTTCCATCCTGTTTTTTGAGTCAGGGGCTTGTGGTTTGAATACGAATGGCTCCCATGGGCTCAAATATTTGTCATGTTTAGTCATCATGGAGTGGCAGTACTTGAGAAGAATTAGGAGGTGTGGTCTTATTGGAGTGGGTGTGGCCTTGTTGGAGGAAGTGCGTCACTGGGGAAGGGGGTGGGCTTTGAGTTTTCAAAAGCCCAAGCCAGGCTCAGTGCTGCCTGTGAATCCACATGTAGAACTCTCAGCTACTCCGCCTGTACCATGTCTGCCTGCGTGCCAACGTATTTCCTGCCATGATGACAATGGACTGAGCCTCTGAAACTGCAAGCAAGCCCTAATTAAATGCTTTCCTTCGTGAGAATATCTGTGGTCATAGTGTCTCATCACAGCAACAGTAACCCTAAGACAGATCCGTGCTTGCCTGGCTGATGCTTTACCTCCACTCACCCAGACCGGGGTAGAAGTCTTCAGCTCTATTTTTTTAATACAATAGTTATTTCCAACATTTTGTCTCACACTTTTGTTTATCAGCTGGAGTGAGTCAAATTCCCGTGGGAACTATAGGCAGACAGGCAGTTCAAGCAGGAGACTGGAGAAAGATATGCAGGTTCCATGCGGTTGATGGACAGCTACCTTTCAGGGGAGTCCTTTCAGGATGAGAATGCCTTGGATATTAGGGCACTGGCCTCAATTCTTTAGGAAGTGGGAGCCGCAGAAGCTTTTAGAGCAAAGAAGCATAACATGAGGTCCCCATGACTCAAGTTAGAGTCTGGAACAGTTTCCAGTTGGTCACCCGAGAGCAGCAGCCTGCAACTCATGGTGTCGTGAGGACCAAGGGGAGAAGGAGTGCATCCGCCTCTGTCTGCAAAGATGGCAGGCTTAGGAAACCCGAGGTGTCAGAGGGCCCCTCCCTCAGTGCTGGGACTCTAGGGAGCTGCTTGACTACTTAGAGAAATGGCTCTCTGGCTCTAAAACTCCTGGGGTCCCCTGCCCTCTCTGACTTCACCTTCCACGTGCATCCCTGTCACCTGCCCCCAGCCCTGAAGTTCCTCCTGGACACCTCTTTCCAAGACACCTGCAGTTTTCAGTGTAAAGTCACTGTGTACTGGGGTCCTCTTTGACCTTCCAGGCCCCCTGACCTTCCCCTGCAGTTCCACTGCCCAACCTACTGCACCCATCTCTTTTCTCTTTGGGTGGTTTATAGGGCTCCCTTCTCTTTCTTACCATTTTGCACATTGTGGGCACCTGGGCCTAGGATGCTCTCAGTCTATATTATCAGTATGGATCAGTCACTCTTAACCCAGTGACCAACATGTGGCAAGTCACACCGAATGGCGCAGGTCTCTCTCAATTAAAAGGTTTCAAACCCTTCTTCAGGGATCTACTCAGATGCCACCATGCTTGCTTGAGTTCACCTGGGCTGAAATTAGCCACGGTGTCCACTCTACTCCTGTTATTTTTAGTTTCTTCTTGCGCCTTAGCTGGCTGCTTCTGTGTGTGTCTTACTTGCTATAATGATACATGCCTTAGATGGAGACTCATCTATTGATATCATTCCCCAAAGGGCCCTGGCCACATAGATGTTAAATGAGCAAATAGGGTTGATTCAGCCCCTACTCATTGTTCACCTTCTCGCGGCTCTCTGAAGAATGCGCTGACGATTTGCTTCTGCATCCTGTTTTCAGTCCTACTCCAGATGCTGGCAAAGGAGACGGAGAGGAAGACGAGGAGAAAGACAGCATGAGGCTTGGTCTGCTCACCACCTCAAAGAACTGCATCCCACGCCGGGGCATTAGTGTCCTGGAGAAGCTGGTGAAGACCTGCCCAGTGTGGCTGCAGCTAGGGCTAAGCCAGGCAGAGGCTGCCAGGATCCTGCAGCGGGAGGTAGCTGGGGTAAGTCAGTTCTGTCCACCCCAATGAAGGGAACTCAGGATGCACCCCACTGAAGTAGCTGCATGCAAACAGCTTCTGTTCACTCTTCTTCTTGCCTCCCTCTGTTCCTCTGTCATGGTGTCTGTCTGGAATCAGCAGTGGGGAGGTGAGGCGTGTGCTAGCGGTGCCTTCTGGGGTATTCAGACACCAGAGATACAGGACTGTGCTGGCTTTCTCTGACTTTGAGGGTTGGGTCAATGACCAAGGACAAAAGTATCAGAGGAAACATGGTTTAGATGCCCTTTGTTTATGAACAAAGTCAAGAGGCCATGTGGTTTCATCAGCAGATGTTTTGGAGTTGGGCTTTGAGGTGGTTTCTGGGACTCATTGTTTTGTTTCTTTGAAATGAGAGCTTTAATATCTTCTCTCCACATGCTGTTCCCAGTACACGGGAAGTGAGATTGAACGGTAGATGGTGAATGGGTGGATGGATGGGTGGGTGGATGGATGGATGGGTGGGTGGATGGATGGATAGGTGGGTGGATGGATGGATGGATGTGTAGTGATGAGGAAAGCAGGCCTGCTTTTCGTCCTGCCCGGCTCCCACACAGCTAACTTTACACCCGAAATAATTACACGGAAACTGTATTCATTTAAATGCTGTCTGGCCCATTAGTTTTAGTCTCTTATTGGCTAATTCTCACATCTTGGTTAACCCATTTCTAATAATCTGTGTAGCACCATGAGGTGATGGTTTACCGGGAAAGATCCTAACCTACATTCATCTCAGGTCAGAGAATCATGGTGTATGCCTCACTGCCTTTGTCCACCCAGAATTTTGTTCTGTCTACTCCACCCACCTAAGGGCTGGCCTATCAAAAGACCAAGGCAGCTTCTTTATTTAACCAATGAAATCAACAGAAACAGAAGACCCTCCTACATGGATGGGTGGATGGATGGATGGATGGATGGATGGATGGATGGATGGATGGATGGGTAGATGAGTGGATGGGTGGGTGGGTGGGTGGATGGATGGATGGATGGATGGATGGATGGATGGATGGGTGGGTGGGTGGATGGATGGATGGTTGGGTGGGTAGATGAATGGGTGGGTGGATGGGTGGGTGGATGGATGGATGGATGGATGGATGGATGGGTGGATGGATGGATGGATGGGTAGATAGGAGTATGAATAGATAAGATGATGGCTGGATAGACAGAGATGACCAGATGACAGTTGACAGAATGAGTCAGAGCGCCTCCCCTGCTCCTGTCACCCCCACACATATTTTCTCAAATGCTATTCCCTTTTGAAAACAGCATGTAATTTGTTTTAATTATAAAAATGATCCACATATGCATTTGTTATTTTTTTAAAAAAAAAAAAACAAGCTGGACAGAAATGAATAAAATTGTCAGAAGTAAAACGTCTATTAAAGGCTTTTCCACCTACTCAAGGCCAATTCACTCCCTAGAAGACTTTAAAAAAAAAAAAAAGTTAAAGCAAAATACACATCACATCAAAACAGACATTTACAGTGTACCACAGGCATTTGGTGTGCTCTGGGCACTGTGCTGCTACTGCCTCCATCTGGTTCCAAGGCATTCTCTTCACCTCAAAACAGCCCTGTCCCCAGTAAGCAGCTCCTATCCACGTCCCCTCTCCACCCAGGACCCACTGTGCTTCCACAGTCATTTCGGCAAGGACCAATGTGGCACCCTTCAGTCATCTTTCACACATGTCCCACACCCTAGCAGTCGTGTTCCCCAAGGAGTCGCCCTGTCTTCTCAGGAATGAGCCCTGACCCCCTAAACTACCTACGGCAGCTGTTGCTCCTCCTTCCCAGGAGCCACAGGGAGGCAGTGGCAGAGCCAGGATTGACCCTGGGCTGTCTAAGTGCTCCTAGAATCTATCTCACTGTGTCTGTTTGATACTGGGGACTTCAGCTTCCTAGCTGTTCTCATCTCATCTGTCTCCCGGGAATCGTCCTCAGTCTAGGACTTGAGGCTCAGACTCTCTTACCCCAAATATATAAGATCTACAGAACTATCGTTTGTGCCGGAAATCCAGGGTGACTGGAAGCCAGGGGACCTCTAGCTAGTCCCAGCCACCCTGTCACAGGGTGTAGGGCTGGGAAGGTAATAATATCCCTGAGCCCACCCAGCCCACCCCAGCTCACAGGTCAGCCTAAGTGTCCATAGATGCCTCTTTTCTGCACGGCAGGAAGCAGGGAGGCAGAGAGATGCTGTGGCCCAGAAAACAAACCCACTGTTTATTCCTCTCTAAAGTTTTCTAGTCCTTCAGTGACCAGGGCCCACACAGCAGGTACCCCTAGCAGCCTGTACCAACCTCTGTGTCACAGGGTTCACCCTCCATTCTGTGAGGAAGCAGCTTACAGGCGGGTCAAGAGCAAACCGGCGGCTGGTGTATTATTTGTCCCTTTTCCATTGCTGTGACAAGCACCGTGACCCAGGCAACCTTCAAAAGGAAGAGTTTATTTGGGCTCACGGTCCCAGAGGAATGAGTCTGTCATGGAGAAGTGGCAGGAGGCTTGGTGACCGGAGTAGCCAGCTAAGACTTAACGTCTTACCCACAAGCACAGGAGCAGAAAGAGCAAACTAGACTAGGGAAGACTTTTACTCTCAAAGCCCACCCCATTGGCACACCTCCTCCAGCAAGGCCATGCCTCTTGAACCTACCCAAACCATGTCGCCAACTGGGGACCAAGTGTTCAAATGCCTGACACTATGGGGGGACATTTATCATTCAAGCTGGCCATCAGAAAGGGTGTGTCCAGGGTGTGTAAAGGTGGGTCTAGTCACTGAGTAGGAAGGAACAGACCCTCCCCACCCCCAGCCCCTGGAAGAATACTGTAAGGGTCATACCACAAACTGGGGCAATAGAAGTTGTGGCCTTGTCAGAGTATTTCTGTGGCTGGAGCTAGGCTTAGTGGTGATGTAAATGCTGGGTTTAACAAGCATCCCCATTCCCCCGTACCATCCTTTCTTGGCATCTTCCCAGTCCCTAAGGTTCTGTTTGGGGTGTTTGGGAGCATTGTCCCTGTGCTGTCCAGATGCCATCTTGTTGCCAAGCAGGCTCTGCTTTTATCGTATTTCAGGAACCCTGAGGAGGCCTGAGCTGTTTCCTCAGCACCAGCCTTTTAGAGCCACTGGTGTGCTGAAAAGAGTCCTCAAGAAGCTGCAGAAAGCGAAAGAGGTCAGCAGAGGTTATAGACACTGACTGAATCCCTCTGGAAAGGCAGTGTGGCGCACACACCTCAGGGCTCTGTCACCTGACGGTCGGGGAGCTTCATGCTCTTCATCAATCCATCACTATTATAGGGGCTGACAGCTCATTTTCCAGCCCTTTCTCTCGGCCTGTTCTGTGAGAACAGTCCCCTGCCAGGAGCAGCCCTGAGGTAAAGAGGTGTGGAGCTGACTGCAGCAGGCAGAGCTGGAGTCTAGGAGTCTAGGGATGGCCCAGGACTGAGCAGGCAGCAAGACTGCTAACCCTGGGAAGTGAGGTCACCGGCGTGAGGTTACGAGGCCAGTGAGTGGTGGAGCCAAGTCCAGGTAGAACTACCTGAGACAGAGTGAGGACTAGACCAGCAAAGGAGAAACAGAAATGAACCAAACACGGTCAACCCCATGTCACCATACTGTACCTGCACATTAACCACGGATGGAAAATGTTTGAGGGACAGTTGCCCCTGCACTGAGCAGTGTAGACTCTAAGTGGTGCAGCATAAGTCCCGTTTACACAGCACTGGCCTGGCCCAGAGATGGTCCCGGGCTGCTTTAGAGAGTAGAGGAGGATGCGAACAGGTTGTATAGAGATTCAGGTGTGTTAGCTAAGGACAGGGATATGTTCCGAGAGGTGATTACCAAGTTATTTTATTGTTGTTGAGCCAACGACCCAGAACATTCTTACATAAGCTAGGATGGTCACTTGCCGATATTATTTGGTCCCTGCAGCCGTTTCTGTCAGCTAGGTATAATCAGCATCCCCCTCTCCAGACGAGGAAGTTGAGGTACAGAGATGTTGACTCATTTGTCTAAAGTTACACAGCTAGGAAATGTGGGGCTGGGGAATATAGCTCAGTGAGTTCCCGGCCAGCTTGGACCACAGTGCAAGAGAATCTTCCAAAGAAAAAGGAAAGAGAGGCTCATGGTGTAATCTTCAAAGATGCTGGGAAAGCCCTTTGCTGCACAGTGTGGTTCCCAGAGAACCAGTGCAGTGATGTCATTATTTTGAAAAACACAGACACCATGGGTGGTCCCTGTACTGTAAGATACCCAGAGATCTCCTGGGTCTTCCTCCTGAAGCATTGTGAGAGGCAGCCTTTGTCATGCCTGGAGCCAGCCCTCTTGTCCCCAGTGTCTCTGTGGCCTTGGCCACATCTACTTCTTCCCCAGGACCTGCTCCCAGCCTCTTCTCTGATAAGAAGTTGGGAACACTGTGGCCCCCTTTTTAAAAGAAAAAACAATTATATGTATCCAGCAACAGGGCAATTAGAAAGTTGCCTTTATTAGTTCTGCACTCTAGCTGGTTTGTTATTTTAGCTAGAATAGTTTTAGAGTTATGGAAAAGTTGCAAGCATAGAACAGAGAGTGCCCTGTACCCTGAGAACAGAGCATGCCCTGTGCCCACCCACACGCAGGCTTCCCCACTGACAGCAGCCAACCAACACTTGCCAGTTACTGTGCTGGTTCTGGTGCATTCGTGTCAGCTAAAGCCTGGACTCGGTCCTACCTGATGTCCTGGCTGTCCCAGGACCCTCTCCAGGTCACATATGCCATGCAGTCATTGTACCTCTGGACTTCTCTCGGTGGGGACAGTTTGTTAGACAGATTTGAGGAAGACGGATTGAGGACTTAGCAGAATGTTCTCCACAGTTTGTCTAGTGGTTAGCCACGGGTTGACAAGTCTCAGTGAAGTAACAGAGGCAAAGCCAGGGCCAGCCCATCTTTCGAAGGTCCTGTGTTAGTCAGCCCAGCACCCCTCTGTAGACAGGAAGTAACAGAACGAAGCCTATCACCTCATGGTGGACAGGAAGTAATAGTGCAAAGACCATCATCTCATGGTGGACAGGAAGTAACGAGCAAAGTCCATTATCTCATGGTAAACAGGAAGCGACAGAGAAAAGCCTATCACCTCATGGTGGACAGAAAATGGTGGAGCAAGGCCTATCACCTCATGGTGGACAGGAAATGGTGGAACAAGGCCTATCACCTCATGGTGGACAGGAAGTAATAGTGCAAAGACCATCACCTTATGGTGGACAGGAAGTAATAGTGCAAAGCCTATCACCTCATCGTGGACAGGAAGTGACAGAGCAAAGCCCATCACCTCAAGGTGGACAGAAAGTAACAGAGCAAAGCCTATCACCTCATGGTGGACAGGAAGTAATAGTGCAAAGCCTATCACCTCATGGTAGACAGGAAGTGACAGAGCAAAGCCCATCACCTCATGGTGGAAAGGAAGCGACAGAGCAAAGCCTATCACCTCATGGTGGACAGGAAGCAACAGACCAAAGCCTATCACTTCATGGTGGACAGAACACACACAGAAAGGAGCCAGAGCTATATAGGGACCCTCCCCCAACTGACCTATTTCCTTAGCCAAGCCACACCTCCCAAGGTTTCCAGAGCCTCTGAATTAGCATTCTAAGATAGAGACCTTGGCTTCAAGTCTTTAATACATGACTCTGCTCGAACACATGATTTGAATCACAACAGGTTCCAAATCGCAATGCGGCTTGTCCCAGTGGTGTTGGCCTTGCTTGCCCACTGCCAGTTGTGACGTCTCTCTCCCTCACCCTCGTTCTGGCCCTCCTCTTCCCTACTGCTCTTTGGAAGGAAAGTCATTCTGCTGTAAGGAGGGACGTTGCACCCTGCCTCCTGAGTGACAGGGCTCTCGAAACACTGGAGTTCTGCATAAGATTCATCTCTTCCCCCTTGTCTGCTTAATCCCATGCATCAATATATAACCCTGAGACTAGCTTTATACTTCGGGTGCAAACTAATTTGCAACCTTGTATTTGGACCCCTGCTATGAAGGCCAGAGGTCAACCTCAAGTGTTGTTTTTTTAGGCTGGTTTTTTTTATTTGTTTGTTTATTAAGACAGTCTCTCTCATAGAACCTGGTATCACTGTACCTTCATTAAGGAGGCAAGGCTAACTGGCCAGTGAGCCCCAGGAATCCTCCACCTGTGTCTGCCTCCTCAGTGCTGGGATTACAGGTGTGTGCCACCACATCAGGCCTTTGTTTGCTTGCTTGCTTGTTTTGTTTTGTTTGAAACAGGGTTTTATTGTAGCTTTGGAGCCTATCCCGGAACTAGCTCTTGTAGACCAGGCTGGCCTCGAACTCACAGAGATCCTCCTACCTCTGCCTCTCGAGTGCTGGAATTAAAGGCGTGTGCTGCCACCCCCCCGGCCACACCGGACCTTGTACGTGGGTTCTGGGGATCAAACTCAGCTCCTAATGCTGCAAGTCAAGCGCTTTACCCACTAAGCTATCTCCTAAAACCCTAATATGCAATTTTTGTGGAAAGCTGTCCACAGAAGCTTCTCAAGTGGATTATGATGGTTGGGTTTTATCAGCTTGACACGTCTAGGGTCATCTAAGGAAAGGGAGCCCCAGTTGAGAAAACGGCAGCATCAGATTAACCTGTAGGCAAGCCAATGGGGCATTTTCTTGGTTAATGACTACTATGAGAGGGCCTAGACCACTATGGGCGATGCCACCTCTGGGCAGGTGGCCCTATGTTATATAAGACAGCAAGCAGAACAAGCTTGTAATCAGTATGACTCTGTGGTTTCTGCTTTGAATCCTGTGTCCAGGTCCCAACCTCAAGTTCCATGACTTCCCTCAATAGTGGACCATCAGCGATCAGATGACATAACTTTTCCTTCCCAAGATACTTTAGGTCACGGTGTTTGTCACAGCAATACAAAGTAAACAAGGACATGGCTCTTGTGTCCCTTTGACCCCAGCACTCTGCAGCAGCGAATACAGGTGTCCTTGCTTGCATTCTGTTTGGGGCACTTACTTGTTTCCTGGACATACAAGATGCTGTTATCTTGTGTGTTCTGCCTCGGCCCAGGCACCAGCCACATCCTGTGTCTCCAAGGGACTCACTCTCCTAGAGGCCAAGGTCTGCGTGGGACCCGGATCTGTTGCTATTGAGTTGTCATCATTTCCAGGTCAAATGACAATTGTCATTTATTTATCTATTTATGGGGGCGAAGGTTTATCTATTTATGCCACTGTGGGTGTGTGGAGCTCAGAGAACAGCTTATGGGAATTTGTTCTCTCCTTCCAACATGTGGGTTTTGGGGGTTGTACTCAGGTCATCAGGTTTGGTGGCAAGTGTTTTCCCCTAACAGTCTTCAATGAGTGAAGTCTCTGTGGTAGTGAGGGATTAGCTTCAGAGCTGTGGGAATGTATGTTGTCAGACAGACTGGCAGACTCACAAGAGTGCCAGTTCCATTCTGACAAGTTTCTTTGGTAATACAGAGAAGTCCTCTTTCCCTCTGCATGGGAGGCTGAGGCCAGGAGAGCAGTGGCATTGACAATGGTGGGGAGGCTCAGCTCTGGTCCCGCTCTCATCCTTGTGGCAGCCATGTAATCAGGGCCACATTCTGCATCCACACTTTGGAAACAACGTTGCAAGGGGAACACGTGGCCTGAGTTTGGCTTCCAGTTGTGGCACCTTGCTTGATTTCATCACTGCCTGCCTTCAGAGGCCCAAAACATTACAGCATCAGCCTCCAGACCAAATGCTTAGTCCTTTGACTTGACTTAAAAAGCTAGGATTCTTCTAACGTCCTCAGACCTACTGGGCCAGAGTGGAGGCACTCTGTGTGGGACTGGGACATTTGGATCTCTCCCTTTAATGCTTGAGAAGCTAACCCATCATTGGCACCAAGACGTGTTTCTCCTCTATGAAAGAGAAGCCGTTGGCACACTTTAGAAGCTCCCAAGGTGACTCTAAGTGGTGGCCAGCCTTGAGAAATGCTGCCTGGGCCTTTCCATGGCCATGTTGTAAGTCAGAGGAATGAAGAGGGGCTGTAGTTTCCCCATGTCTCATAGACGAATCTTGGTCATTGTGTCCTTCTGTCCACGATTCCGAGGTCTCCGATCTTCTGTGTGCAGTACCCAGCTCTGTTGGGGTGGGAGCCTGGGGTGAAAGGACCATGGCTGCAGGAGAATTGCTACAACTGCATGAGCCCAGGATGCCCACTGGGCTGCCCATCTCGCCCTGCAGTTTTTGCCTTGACCAAACTAGACGCATCCTCATAGGCATGACGGGAACGTTCTCCAGCTGCAAGCAGCTCTGGTCCAACATGAAAGATGAAAACACAACCATTTTTAGAGTGTGTCTAGATTTGAGGTTTTATTTATTTGAGGGGATTGCTGTGGCTGTATACTTCTTTGCCTGAGTCTTTTCCATCCCAGGTGTTGCTAAAAACATTGGTCTGTTCAAAACCTATCTTATCCTATCCCAGTACTTGGGAGGCAGAAGCGAGGCAGGTGAATCTCTGTGAGTTCAAGGCCACCATACCCTGTTGCAAAAAAAAAAGAAAGAAAGAAAAAGAAAAAACCCACGAAAATCAGACATCCTAGCAGGTTATGATCTATGGTTGTACATGTCTGCAACCTCAGCACTCAGGAGGCTGAGGCAGGAGAATCACTGCAAGTTCGACATTATGCTGGACACCATAGCATGCTTGAGCTACTTAGCAAGACACTGTATCAAAAAACTAGACAGCAAAGTACTCCATACTAGCCAAGACAGACAGGGAAGCATCCTGAGTCGTCTGCACCAGCCTCAGAGATTGGCTCAGTTCATCACAACATGAACTCTCTTGTAGCCTTGCCCGGGAGTCGTGCTGGGAAGGCCCCCAAAGTGCTGGAGCAAGAAGAGTTTTTTCTACAGGAAAGCTTGGAATCCCTCGTTGTTTCCTTTTCTACAAAGCCAGCTTGGAGAGTGACCTCCCTGCCAGCCCAGAGCAATTCTGCATCAGAATTTAGAAGGATACAGCTCTCCAGATGCAGCGTCCGGGGCTCTCACCATCGTCTAATCCAGAGTTCAGCAGGAGGAATCCTAACTGTTCAGATGTTAAGCCCCTTTGTGGAACGATGCTCAGTGGCTTATGCTGTTTGGGGAAGGCCGTCCTGCTGTCTAAGGGTTCCTATGGCTTATGTTGGGGGAGCTGATGAAAAGAGGACTGAGAAACCAGACAGCCGACCCAGATGTCAGGAGGTCAGGTAGGTGAGGACTCTAGGACCAGCGGGATCTGCTGGTAGCCTGGTTAATCAGGGAAATGACTCAGGAGCAGGCACCTTGGCATTGTGGGCAGGAGGGTGTCAGGCTCTGTGACTCGTCACCCTGGTGAATGTCCAGGAATGAGCAGAAGTCCTCAGTGCCTGCTCCTACCACCTGCATTCCCAGGTTGCTCACTCTGGCTTCTCTCCACTCAGAGCCGAGACCTGAGGGCTGCAGCTTTTGGAATCAGGGCTGCTTGGTTCTCTTGCTACAGGTGCTTCCTGCCCACCCTGTCACTTTTCTAGTTCAGAGATGCTTAGGTGGACCGAAACAGCGGAATTCCAGACCTGTGCTACCGGAGCTAGCCAGCAACATTCTAGGGCGGTCTCGTTGCCTGGGCAGGAATGAAATCACAGACAACCCTGCTCACCTCCCCCAGGTCCAAGATGGGGCCAGCAGGTCCAGGATAGGATCCCTTTTCAGTCCCTCTCTGAAACCAAGGGCCTAAGAGCCTCCTGTTAGCATAACCTCATGCCTGGTCAGAAAAGGTCCCTACCAATGACAGATGCCCCTGCCTCAGGAAGTTCCCAGGGTTTTGAAGCTCTGCAGCAAGAATTGGAAACAAAGACCAGCTGTATTTCCCATTGTACCACACCCACTCACACACTCATTCACATGTATTTCCTCCAGCCCCGCTGGTTCCCATGGATCTGTGGACCAGGAGGCGAATTGACCTTGAACCTCTATCGAAGAAACAAAGTGACTTCATATTTGAGAGACATCGTTGGGACAGTTAAAGTTCAGTGTCTCAGCTATTGTCTCTGGGCAGGGAGTGAGGTCTAACAGGAGCATCTAGAAACAAGCAGACTAGCAACTCCTCTTCCCTTCTCTCCACTTCTGCTTCTGGTTCTCATGCTCTCTCCACCCTGCCCAGAAGAAAGAGACTGACACCACCCTCCTCCGCCTTCCCACTTCAGCTAACTTCCAGAAGGGCCATGCGTGCTCGTGAAGAAGAAATCTTTTAAGAGCCTGGTGAGATATGGGAAGGTCATGCCTGGGACCTAAAGTCAAGGGGCTGAATTTAAAACCCATCTCTAGCATCTCCTGTGCTGTCTTAAGCATTACCTTGCTCTTCTTACCTCTGCTTCCTCATAACCACACCCCCTGTAGATTTCATATGAGAAGATGCAAGTTCCAGCTTGGGGCCCACTGGGGAGACATACATGTCGGCTGCTGTGGATCAGGAGCAGTGAGCTCACTGTGTATTTTATTAACAGCGCTGCACACATGCCTAAGATGATCTGGCAGTGTCGTGGTGGGATTAGTAACTAGTAGCCGTGGCAGCAGAGTCTGGAGGCCAAGGAGAGGTCTTCTCCAGAGCCTCCCACACTTGAGGTCGTGTCCTCACGCTTGGGGATGTCCTGCTGTCCTTGCTCCTCAGCCAGCCCTCAACAGCTTGGCCACACTCCTGGTCTTGGGAATTCCAGCTGAGCTATTTGGGACCTGAGCCCAGGAGACATAGTCCAGTGGCAGAGTAGGGATGGAGGGAATGGGAACACTGACTGAGTGCTTCCCTTCCTTTGACAGTGTGTTCAAGGAGGCTGGGAATATTCCAGAAGGCGTTCACCTGGGAAGAAAGGGTGAGCCTGAGAAGGGCCAGCTGAGCCTGAGAAGGACCTTAATAAACAACAGTTTGTAACAAAGGAGAGGCTTCTCATTGTGACTGCACCTGGGAGGCCACTGCCTCTGGGGACCACACGGAGTGGAGCCACGGCATGGTCAGAAGTAGTACAGCCTCGGAGTCTATAAAGAGATGGTGTCCCTCCTGTGTTCGTAGTGTCCGGGGTCAGTCAGTACTGCCTTAGTAGAGCACAAACACACGTTCCCCTGGCCCAGAGGGTTGTCTGTTGGCTCTGTCAACTCACAGGGGATCTGCAGCAGAAGAAAGCCTCAAAGAACTTCATTTCAGGTTAAAGCGGGGAGCCCTTGCATGGTGAAGGTCCTGAGTATACTGAGACTGGATCCTATTCAGTCTCTCACAGCCAGGAAGACATGACTAAGTTTGTGTGTGTGTGTGTGTGTGTGCATATATGTGCATATATATATATATATATATTATACAGTGAGGCATCTCTGTTGATACACACACTGTTGTTTTATAAGGTCCTGACCAGGCCAACCTTTCTGAGTTCACCCTGTGGTCCAGGCAGGCATTTACTCAGTCACTACACCCTCCCAGAGTAGCGGGCAGTGATGGTCAGGGTCTCTTCATTTCTCACCTGGGGGCAATAACAAAACTCACACCATGTGGTGACAGAGAAAATTAAGCCAGTGAGTATATGATGTACCCTGACAGTTCCTGCCACAGAGAGTTTCAAGTTAACTGGTTGCTATTTTTAGCAGGGACTGATAGCAAAGGTGTGTGATCCCAGCTACTCAGGAGGATTAAAAGTTCAAGCAAAGCCCATGCGGGCTAAAGAGTGTGTTCAAGTCCAGCCCGAGCAACTTAGTGACACCTTGTCTCAAAGAAAAATGGAAAGTGGGTTGGGGCTGGAACTTAGTGGAAGGGCCTTGCTGCTTCCCTGTGTTCAATCTCTAGGACCATAAAGTCCAAACAAAGCATTATTGCTCTATCATCTATCTATCTATCTATCTATCTATCTATCTATCTATCTATCTATCTACCTATCTACCTACCTATCTATCTACCTACCTATCTATCTATCTATCTATCTATCTATCTATCTACCTACCTACCTATCTATCTATCTTTCTATCTATCTACCTACCTATCTATCTTTCTATCTATCTACCTACCTATCTATCTATCTTTCTATATATCTATCTCTCTCTATCTCTATCTATCTATCTATCTATCTATCTATCTATCTATCTATCATCTATTAGGTCAGGTTTCTCTGGTAGTCCTAGTTATCCTGAAACTTGCTCTGTAGACCAGGCTGGCTTTGAACTCACAGGGATTTGTCTGCCTCTGCCTCCCAAGTGCTGGGATTAAAAGCATGTGCCACCACCGCCTGGCTGCTATTTCTGTTTTTGCAAAGGGAAAAAAAGTATAACCTTTCTGATACCTAGGATTGTTTCCAACAGACATTCCCCACCTCCACCCCACCCTTCTCCACAAAACCTGGGCGCTAGAGAATGAGTTGAAATTCAACCAACTCACAACTACCAGGGCTTTTCTGAGCCTGGATCCTGGACCACCCTCATACCAAGCCACCCCCCCCCCCATGCATCAACAGTGGAGAAACTGAGACCTAAGGACCTCCAATTTGGGTTATGGGTCAGGTTCACTTTTCTCAAGGGATGTGTGACCACTTCCCCTTCAAGTTCGTTTCAGGTACTCTTGGATGATTTCCACCCTACTGCTCTTCCTCTTGCTTCCACCAAAGCTTCTGATTCGCTGAGCCTCCGCTTCTGCCATTTCAGATGTTCCTCGTGTGCCGAGACAGCAGCCTGAAACGCCTGGTGCTGTGTGTCCACTTTCCTTCCCCGAAGGACAGCTCCACTGAGGTCCTGGAGTACCCCATCAAAGAAGAAAAATCTGGTAAGTTCTCACCTCACCTTCCTCCGTCCAAGCGGCAGCAGCAGAACCTGCTAGCCACAAACCCTCCTTAAAACTAGAATGGGAAAAAAATCATTTTTAGAGTTGGGTCCAAGGTGACAGTTTGGGTTGGGTAAGCGTTTGAGAGGAGACATGTGTTAGCGCATCTCCTGTGTCCTCATTATATGGACGGGGCCTTCCTTGACCAGGCTTGTTTCAAATTCAGTTTATCATCAAACGTTAAAATTGCCAGGCATGGTAGTATGTGCTTGTAACCCTAACCCCTATGAAATGGCGACAGGAAGGTTCACTGCAACCTGAAGGCCCACCCAGCTACCACAGTGGGTGTCAGGTCACCAAATGTCAAGTTAGAAGAGCTCTATTTCAAAACATTAAGCAAAGTCACTGTTTATTTTCACTTTCTATGCTCGCAACTTGGTTGGCTTTGCTTCCCAGTAGCCGTAGTTGAGCTCTCTCCCGTGTGTGAGCACAAAGGATGATAGCAAAAGGGGAGGAAATAAGACGCCTGGTGCTGGGCTCCAGCGACATAGTAGTACAGTCTCAAATGGTGATCCAGTGTGTGTCTTGTAGTCTCTCAGGCTTTTTCTTCTGTCAAATGAAATTAACGATCACTGTCCTATCTCTGTCTCAGAGCCTTTGTAAGGGTCACACAGGCAAGCACTTCCAAAGGCAAAAGTTCTGGGTGTACACAGAGCTGGGGGGGTGGTGTGCTGAGGGGACCGGTTTGGGGGTCTCTAATCCAAGCTGGCCTCAAACTCACAAGTCCACCTACATCAGCCTCCCCACTGCCAAACTGATAAGTGCACACCACCACGCCTAGATCCCAGGGTGGGTTTGTAATGGTAAAGACGTTTCGGTTTGGGCCTCTTCTGACCTAGGCTCACCCGTCTGAACCAGCTTCTGCATCCTTTCAAAGACCATGTTCCCATGTTAAGTTTTAAAACCCAAGAAGCCCATGACAAGCATCCATAGGATAAAGCTGGGTGGTGGTGGCACACACCTTTAATCCCAGAACTCAGGAAGCAGAGACAGGTGGATCTCTGTGAGTTCAAGGCCAGCCTGGGCTACAAAGAGTTCCAGGACAGCTAAAGCTGTTATACAGAGAAGCCCTGTCTCAAACAAACAAACAAACAAACAAGCAAACAAATAAAAAGAAATCATAGTACAATTGAAGCACCAGCTGATTCCCATAGAACAATTCCAGGGTGTTCCCTGAACCTCGCCACCCTCGTCAACCACAGAGTGACAGCAGCTAAGGAAGCTGCAGTTAATATTCCCATGCTTGTTTTTCCAGACACTGAGAAAGTACATAGATGAGTGAGATGGAGGTCCTGGCCTCGGGGCGCTCCAGTCAGGTTGGAGGGTGGGGGCTACGCTAGAGCAGAGCCCTGTCTTGACATCGCTTGACAGGTGCTACTGCAAGGGACTCCTGGGGAAGGGTGTGGCGGGCCCAGAGCCCCCCTTCTGAGGGAAGAGTCCGGGCGGGCATCTGAAAGAAGCAGGCTTTAGGACCCGGTCCTGAGTGTGTGGGGGTGCTTGTGTTAGTTCTACCAAAGGAAAGTAGAGCACGTTCCCCATCCTGCTGGGAGGAGGTCTTTCCAGAGACTCAGACGCGTGCCCCATGGTATACTTTCTGCATAGTTAAAGAGTGTGCTTCTATGGCAGGAACACAGGGCACCTCCTTCTAGGGCATCAAGTGGGATAAGAGAGAGTGGAAAGGTTTGACTGGCATGGGAATGTGATCATGTAGAACACCAGCCGACTGCCACAATACCGAGAAATGGCTTAGGGTTGCAGGCAACGAATTTCCAAGCATAAGCGAGAGTCCCTCCCTTAGGGCCCCTGCATGCACCCTGCTGCTCTGAGACCTCCAGCAGGTGACCTCCATTTTTTAGGGTTGGGTCCAAAGCAACAGTTGGACTGAGAAAGGAGTCTGGGTGTTTCCTGTACCCGTAATTTAGTGGCTAAAACTCAGTCACATGAGCAAACCCAACCGCAAGGGACCCTGGGAAATGTAGTCAATCATGTGTCCAGGAAAGTAGAGCTACTGGATTTGAATGAACGCTGGGAGTGAGTGGCTCCCTGAGTATGAGGGTAGAGGTGTGGATCTGGGAGAGACCGTGGAGCCAGCGCACAAGGATGGAGTTCTTAAAGAGAATGAGGGGGTGCGTAAACTAAACCACTGGGGTACATAGTGTCCTTTGATGACTCAGGAGGGTTGGAATTGTTTGGGTTGTCTCCTGTTTCCCAAGAACCTGGGTCATTTTTCTTATGGCCGGGAAAAGGTGACCTTCACAGTGCCTGGCACACATGGTCCTGGATGTGTTTGTGACCCCTAGGCCACAACCTGATGGTCTGGGATTTCAGGATAGTCCCGCCTCTACTGAGAGTCTTGACTTCCCAGACTAGGCTGCCACACATTGGTTACCCCTGAACTTTTAGGGACCCAAGGGCCTTGAGTGAGTTTTCGCCTGAAGGACTGGCAATGTGCACAGGTGGGGGTGTGCCCAGGGCCCTGTGGAGAGAGTACTGGTTCAAGGCAGGGTTCATAAGGTTTTTGGGGTGATGGGAGAGAGTGGAGCTGGCCCAAAACTGGAGTTCTGCTCTGTTCCTTTGTCCTCTGTACCTTTTCCACTTGCCTGCTATCACCTTTTGGGGCCATCACATCTAAGTCTCTGCACCTTAAACACAACACATCCCTTGGAAGGCAGGATGGTGGTTTGATTTCATGTCCCCTTTCCAAACAAGAGTGGGACAGTGGTGACGGTGAACAGACCCAGTTCAGAAGCATCGCAGCTATGGAAAGGAGCTCTCGGTACAGAACTGGCCCAATCCCGATTCAGCTTGCACAGGTGGGGATTACAGTGAATGGGTGATTCAATGGGGTGCTGGCTGGAAGGGTATGGGTATAGATGGGTATAGATCAGAGAGCCAGGGCACAGGTTCCTGCCACTCTTGAAGGGGTTATTGCTAAAATAGGAAGTACAAGGAGGGGCTCTGAGAAGGCCCAGGAGCCAGTGACAAATAGATCCAGTGACTGTCCCCAGCAAAGTCCTTCCTCAGGGTTTGACATGAGGTTTCAGTTGAGGGTAAGAGGTCCGTGTAACTGAGCAGTCCTGCTAAGGGGTGTGGTCACCACTGATGTGTTTTCAGTACTGCGGAGTCTCTTTGCTGGAAATAACCCTCCTCTAGCTGGCACCAGGGCCCCAGCCTTTCCCTTCCCCTAGTGACGTTTCAATTCCTTGGAGACAATGACTTCAATAGTATGAAAGCCCAGAGAAGGGGCACCAGTTTCTCAAGAATATCTTCATTTCTGCCAAGATGATTCCATCAGACCACTCAGAAACAGGAACTCTAACATGTCAGGTTCTTGGTTTCCTTCCAGGGCCACATGGTAAAATTCCCTGCATTTTAAGGATTTAAATAAAGTCAGTGTTCAGCTTTGCCCTGAAGGTGAACAAAACACAGACCAAAGTCATCCGTGTAACCTGGTTCTTCAGTCCTTTCTTCTACACATTGATCCCAAACTCAGAGCTGCCCGTGGTCTGTGTATTCTGTTCTCTCTTTACATTACTCTGCTGCTCAGAAGCCTTTCCCGTGAGGTCTGCAGCCAGAGCGAGACCAGTGGCTGCTCCCTGCCTCAGAAAGTCTAGGTCCCGCCTTCCGTTCTCTCTTTTAATTCTGTGCAGTTGCTGTCATCAGGGCTCAGAACAGACCAGGGAGTCGCACAGCCTGGTTGACTCTCACCTCTACCTCCTGCCACTTGGGTGACTGGGGCAAGAAGCTCCGCCTCTCTCTCCAGGCCCTGGCACCTGAGATAGGGATAATGATGGTGCCTCTGTCAGAGTCCTGGAAGGAATTTGTTGTCCAGATGATGTAGGATGTGAGACTCTGTGACTGGGTGACTGCGCTGGAGTGGCCTGAGGAGGAAGCGGGAAACGCAAAGGCCCAGGCCTAGAATTGAAGCCTTCTGGGTTTCCCCACATGGAGTAGAGGGAGGAGACCAGGGGGTGCCCCCAAAGCACCCCCTGGTCTTGCATTGACCGCAGCTGTGTTTTGAAACACTTGGAATCCCTCTCTGATTTCTTTTTTCTGCCTTTGCCTCCACCACGGCCCACCTTCCCTCACTGGTTTCTTAAAATAAAATTTTCTTTGAAAAATCCTAATTCTATCAGCTGGGCTGAGCTTGTAGTGGTAACAGACTGTCCTAAACCTTAGTCCTAAGCACACACACAAAGCATGAATGTACCGTAGTACACATACGATTGTGACACACATGTACAAAGGAACGCGTGTGTTCTCACTGATAGGACACAAACGCCCTGCAGCTGGATCTTTTCACACTGCTGCTGAGCCTTGCGCATCAGGAATGAGAGAGAAAGCAGAAGTCTCTGCCGACTCTGGAAGGTCCCACTCAGGAACGGCAGCCACCACTTTCCTGTAAAACTCAGTAACCAAAACAGGCCTCATGGCCAGGCTGGAACCCAGTGGGATGGGAAGAATATTCTCCCCTCGTACATGCGGCCACCAGGAGGGGAAGTGACTCAGAGATTAAGCAAAAGAGGATTTACACCAGGATTGCACCTATTGAAGGAGCAGAGGGAAGGGTGAATGGGACTATGCCAGCTTCTGGGGGCAACCCCGCCCTTGATGGTTGCTATGCACAGCCTGTCCTAGAGGACCTTGTATCAGGAGCACCCTTCATCCTAAAGGTTCGAGCCAGGAGGGTGGCAGACTTGTGCCGGATTGTGAAGTATTTGCATGTGTGTAGCGAGTTGCCCTGGGGCTGAGACCTAAGCCTAACCGGGAAACGTATGCTTCATACACACTGTATACACATAGCCTGAAAGGGACTTTTTTCTTTTATCATCTTTCCAGTGCACCTGCCTTTTAACCCTACTTGTCAGTTGACATCAGGTGTAGAAGCTCTCGCGCGTGGCATGGTGTCGGTGGACCAAATAGTTTTGGAGTCTGGAGCATTTCTGATGTCAAATTTCCAGATGAAGAATGCTCAGCCGAACCTGCCCTTTCACTAACACACACAGAGGTGGTGAGGATGATAAGCATTCATGGGATGGCATTTTCCAGAGCAGCCCTGGTGGTAGCCAGGCCCGTGTAGGAAGTGGGCTATGCCGTACACAGACCTGAGCCACAATTCATCACTGCCAGCCAGTCCCTCTGGCCCCTGACGCTTGGCTTTGGAAAGGTCTGTCCGCCAATACTGAGTAAATCGTCCCTCTCAGGTGTGAGTTTTAGGTCAAGTTGGGTACATCAGCACCTGGAGAACAGCCAGTCTCCTCGGCAAGTATGGTAGATTCTCACGCTGATTGGTGTGGGGATCACCAAAGATGCAAGGAAGCCATCTTGGGGTGTGTCTTCCTGGGCAGCAGAGATGCATGTGGGCATGGCAGAGTTCTGCCAGAATGCCCATATTCTTGAGTATGATTGCCACCAATGAAACCGTAGGATGAAATCTGACCTGTTTTGAATGGAGATGGCATAAGTCCATGAGCAGATGAGAAACTGTTATTCATAAAGGAGGGATTGGTGTAGAGACTCCATATTTTAGCAGGAAGGAGGTGAGGCAGGTTTGATTGCCTTGTGGGAGATCTTGCAAGCTTGTCAGTGCAAATCCCCCTTTTTTATTTTTAGATAAAATAAATCTTGGAATTTTGGATAGGGTGACTATAGGTTCTAGATTTTTATTCTTGTGAGATCAGGTAAGACGTCTGATGTCCTCGTTTACAGTTTCTTCATCTGTGAGTTGAGGGGATCTCCCGAGCACAGCTGTGGGCAGATCCAGGAAAGAAGCTACAGCAGGGAAGCAGTCAGCATCTTTGTATCTAAATGTAGACATTTCTGGGAAGAAGTCCTGAGCCCCACGTGTAGCAAGTGCTCAGTGCACAGCAGCAGTTATAATTAGCAACCTGCAGCTCACACCTCACAACCCCTCATTTCCTGTGCTGCCCGTCCTGAGGACGGCTCGAAAAAGCAAATGTGGCCCTGGCTGCTCAGTGGCCACAGGAGTTTGGGCTGAAATAGCCATACTTCACTTCTTTCTGTCTTCATCATCCCAACTCTGAGCTTCCAGGCCCGGAGTTATGTCAGGATGAGACAGCGAGGTCAGGTTAGCTCTAAGAGTTCTACTGCAGAACCTTGGGAAACTAACTTCCTCCTCGCCCTCCTCCCTCCTCCTCTCTCCTCCTCTTCTTTTACTTCTTAGTTTTTAAGATCTCACAGGGGCTCTGGGCGATGGTGGTGCACGCCTTTAATCCCAGCCCTTGGGAGGCAGAGGCAGCGGATCTCTGTGAGTTCGAGACCAGCCTGGTCTACAGAGTGAGTTCCAGGACAGGCTCCAAAGCTACACAGAGAAACCCTGACTCCAAAACAAAACAAAACAAAAAGCAAGATCTTACAGGGGAGTTCAGGCTGGCTTCAAATTTGATCTCTTCCTGCCTCAACTTCCCAAGTTTTGGGATCACAGGCATGCACTACCGTCCTCCCTACTCTCCATATTCCTGCCTTTGTATTTTTTGAAGCCCAGGCTAGCCTCAAATTCTTGATCTTCTGCCTCCTGAGTGCTGTGATTACATGCCTAGCTTTTTCTTTTCTGTTCTTTTCTCTTCTTTCAATTGATTTTGAACCATGCATCCACTGCTTACCCTTCCATTTCCACCATCTTATTTTATTATGGGCTTTCTCAGCTCGGTGCTGCTAAGCATGTCAAAAAAAATGTATCCCCAATTAAATAGCCACGGAATGGGTTTTGAGGGAAGACCCATATAAGGGACTAAGACATAACCCTGGTCCTGGACCAAGCGAAAAGAGGCACTCACAAGCACAAACAAGCCCACTCCTGAGTCCTTTAACTGTGCTCTTGAGACTCAACACTTTTTATTCCTAGGGGAGATCACTCGGTCCCTTTGGGTGGGAGGAACTGAGAAACAATGGTGAGGAAGAACTTTGGGGAACAGGCTTGAGGCGCTGAAGCCACAGTCTTCTTGTCAAAGCTCAGAAATGAGGAAGCGGTGCTGGTCAGGAGGTAATTGAAGAGGAGACAAAATCAAGGCTGCCAGGTGAAACTGACTGGGTCTCCAGCAGCTGTGACAAGCATGCCACACTGTTAAGGATGGAAAGGTTTTGAGCCGGAAGTAGCCCAATGAGATGGATGCTTTAGGCCCCCCTGGGCTGTGTGGCAGCTGGCAGGGACAGCAACCAATCCCAAAAGGAGAATAAAGGGGGTTGTAGAAAACCGCCAACCCAACGGTAAAGCTTGGTGGCTGTATAGGAGTGGCGGCTGGACAGCTGGAAGACAAGGTTGCGGGTGGGCCCTGGAGAAGGTGAGCACTCGAGTGGTCATGGGAGCACTGTGGGCAGGCAGGAGAGTCCAACAGGTCAGAAGAGGATCACTCGGCAGTGCCTCGTGAGAAAACTAGGGGAGCAACACTTCTCCAGTAAACGTGAACGTGGGAGCTAGAGGAGTTTGTTTTGTTCTGAGAGAACTGAACTTGGGAGATGTTGACAGAATCTGAGAAAGATGGAGAGCCCAGGGTCTTCTTGGTGGTGAAAGAAAAAGATGGTGAAAAGAGGTTGGTGTTGCAGTGAGTGGTCCTGGCCTGTGTGGGGTGGTCCCCATCTGCGTGGGGGTGGTCCTGGACTGCGTGGGGGTGGTCCTAGTCTGTGTGGGGGTGGTCCTGGCCTGCGTGGGGGTGGTCCTGGTCTGCGTGCAGTGGTCCCGGTCTGCGTGGGGGTGGTCCCGGTCTGCGTGGGGTGGTCCTAGTCTGCATGTGTATGACTGCCCACCCTTAAGGACTTTGCAGCTTCAAGAAACCCATCTAAAGGACAGAAGCTTGACTCGGCTGTTTCTAGACTAGAAGCGTCTACTCAATCCCCCTTCTTCTGAAGGTCGTTATAGAGGTTGTCTAGGCCAAGCCCTAGGGTCTCCTGACTTGCTGTCTCAGGCCTGGGTGATCTTGACTCAGCATGTGTCTAAGTCTATCTGTGCTGCTATAACAAATAATTGGGGTTTGGTATGGTCTAAAAAGAGACATTAATTTCTCACAATTTGGGGAACTAGGAGGGCCAACATTAAGTCATGGATAGGTTACATTGTCTGCTGATGGCTGCTTCCTGCTCCAGCATGGTTCCTTACTGTCCTGTCCTAAGGAGGGGTGGAGAGCTGTGTTCTCCATGGAAGGAGGTGGAAGGGCCAGTGAGCCAAACCCTGCTTGAAGCCTTGTAAGCACTTAAGACTGTGGTACAGTTTAGTGGTAGAACACTCACCCAGCACACACAAGGCCTGCATTTCATCCCAGCATCACACATTAAGTCAAATAAAATAATTAAATTAAGATATGAGAATGTGGCTACATTGCCTAATATACATAAAGCCCTGGGTCCAAACCCCAGCATTACATAAAACCAGGTGTAGCCCATGTGCTTGTACAAATTGAAAAAGACCATGTGACATTTGACCCTCATTCCCATCAATCATACAGGGACCCATTACACCTCCAAAGAAACTGTAGGCAGAAGAGACAAGAAATGTGTGTGAACGTACCTAAGATGTACTGCTGTGTGTCCCTGTGTTCATCTGCTCATCTGTTCATGAGTACTTAGCATTTATCGGGGCCTGGATGGTGATGAGAAGGGGTTTCCTGTCTTCAAGTCTGGTCAGGGAGGCAGAGCAGACAGTTACAAATAATAGGATTGGGGCTCTTGTGATCAGGTAAAAGGATAAGGGAGGGTCTTGATGGGATGGTGTTATACTATAAACAAAGTCCCGGAGAGAGCCCAGATGTGAAGCTGAGCCAGAGTTGTCTCCTAAGAGTCACTAGGGTATCTGAGTGGATGGGAGCAGGAATGGACAAAACCAGACAGTGGGCTTGTTTGTGTCTGTGGTTCTCAGGACATCCCTGTGTGGAACACCTGACACAGAGAACCTCCCTCTAAGGAGAGTCCTAGACCCTTAGCTCTGGGGAAGTCTGGGGAGGTTGATTGCCACCTCGGCACACATCTGGCTCACTTCCCAGGTTTGCTTTTGCTACGGGATTTTCCGGGCAGCACTACCCTAAGAAGAATGAGCAGCTGTAGAACCATTGTGAGCTTGGACAAACCCCTAGGTGTGGCTACCAGTGAAGTGGGTTCTCATCAGACTTCCCCTAGTAACTTGCTATATGTCTTCTGTAAGCCATTCAATTCCTCTGGGCCTCCTGGGAAAGGGGACTCCTAACTTCCCCTGGCAAGTAATAGATTCAAAGTGCCTGGAAGAATAAGGCCCCACACCTTTGCCCAACAATCCATGTCCGCTACTTAGATTGGAAAGCCTCCCCACAACCTAGAAAACATATGTTGCTGTGTCCAGAGAGCCTACCTGCTTTTGAGGAAGTCTTATTAGTGTACCTTTCTCACCAACAGGGCCAAGAACTTCTGGAAAGTTCCAAAAAAAGTGTCTTCTGTGGCACGCTGTGCCTGTCTCCCCTCACTTGTCAGAATCAATGAATGGTTTGTCTTGTTCTTTGTGGTGCAATTGACTCAACCTTTATTATGTTTATTGCTCTGTCTTGGTTATCATAGTGTCAACATTTAGGGAACTTGCCCTAGAGGAATTTCCCCTGCTGGAAGGTTCCTTTTATGTAGTTCCCTGTCCAAGACTACCCTTGGCACCTCCAGTGATAAAAGCCTCCTGTCAAAACTAAGTCCTCATCAGTGGGCTCTGAAATCTTAAACCTTAAACCTCAATTGTTGGGGACAGTGCATGGCCCATCTTCTGTCTTCACCACCTCTGAAGCAAGTCTTAGCATCTTCTCTTTGCAGCTGAGCTATTGGCATCCAAGGATATTAACCGGGATTCAGACGAGTCAGAGATGCATGGCTCTTTCACCGGAACCCAGTTGTTTCTGGTCACGTCTCTGTGTTCTTCACTCCGTGGACTTTCCAAGGGACAGAGGAAGATGGCAGAGAGGGAAACAAAGCAAACAGTAGTCCAGTCAGTCATTGAAACTCTCACAGTTGTATCATTGTTTTCTTTTCGTGTTCCTGACACAGAGCCAGAACCGGGCAAGGGAGCAGGTAGGGCTGTGTGGCCTTAGGAAGGCCATGGGGATGGAAGTTCCGGGCCCAACCCTGACAGTTGAACATAAGCAATTGTGTTCTGGGCAATGACCCTGGTAGTGCTAGACCCAGTCAGACCCACTGGGGAGAGCTGGCTGTGCCTCTTCTTAGCTAGGTAGTATGTATATCATGAAACTGGCAGGGGCCATATCCAGGGTAGTTTTCCCTGGAGAGCTGATTATGACCATCCTCACTGCTGCTACCAATTCCCATCTAGGAAACTAGGGTGTGAATAGCCACCCTTGGGCCTTGTCTTGTATGTAAACATCTTACAAAACAAAGCATGGTGTGTGTGTGTGTGTGTGTGTGTGTGTGTGTGTGTGTGTGTGTGTGAGAGAGAGAGAGAGAGAGAGAGAGAGAGAGAGAGAGAGAGAGAGAGAGAGAGAGAGAGAGGGAATCTGAGCACACTACGATAGGATTATAGTTTCTGGAGAAATGGATGACGGGTGATGAGACTCAATTACTCATGGCTAGCTTTTGCACTCTCAAGGAACTTTCTCAGAGACATCTAAGGTGCTTCTTTTTGGCTTTAGCATCCTGAGGACCACAGCCTGTTATTCACAGGAAGGATGACGTGGAGATTGCCCATGCTTTTTCTTGAGAAATATCAATGGCAGGGGCCGTGAAAGAAAAGTCCAGCACACAGGCTTAACTTTGAAGTTCAGTGATCACAAATCATGTGGATGAACCCGTGATCCGTGGAGCCTCCCTATAGCAGACTTTGGGGGAGACCCTTAAAGAAGAATGTGTGAGATTGTGGGACCATCTGGGCCTCTGATTTTGGATTCCTACCAGTGTCCGGACTGCAGCAGGATCCCAAATTTGTGGAATATGGCTCATGGATTGGTACAAAAATCTCCCCCTTCTAGCCTAGCCTAAAACATTGTCCATATGCCTCATCCTACACAGAATTATGATACAAAAAGCATTTAGTGAGACTTGGCTGCTTGCTGGGCTTTCACTGGGTATAATGGGATTAATGAAGGATGTTGTATAATAACAGTCATTTATTAAGCATTTGGTATGAATTATTTATTTTTCAGTTTTGAGATAGTCTCTCTCAACATGGCCAGACTGGCCTTAAACACACTATTCTCCTGCCTCAGCCTCCTAATTTCTGAGATTACAATTTAATCTGCTTTAGGATATGGCACCACACTGTGGCAGATTAAGGTATTTTTTTATTTTTTTTTTTTTTATACTTTTTCCTTCTTGAGGTGGAGTCTATTGCCCCTCCCTTAAGTCTCCTTTGGCCTGTGACTTCTGTGGTCAACAGAATAAGCAGAAATGGCTCTAGCCAGTTCCTCTCGGGTTTTCAGAGAGCTGCCATTTCTTCTTACATGCTCAGAGTCGAGCTGCCTCCACCCTGGAGAGAGAGGCCTGGGAGGGAGATGGACCTGGCTGACTGTAGCCTTTTAACTTTCCCTGCCAAAGAACTACATCTAAGGGGAAACATCTTGGATCCTCCAAACCAGGCCAGGCCCTAGCTTATACCAGTCAATAAAAAAGTTGGTTCTGGTACTCAACTTCATATGGAAAAGCAAAAAAAAAAAAACCCAGGATATCTGAAACAATCCTGTACAATAAAAGACTTCAAACTCTACTACAGATCTACAGTACTGAAAACAGCCTGGTATTGGCATGAAAACAGACAGGAGGACCAATGGAACCGAAGGGAAGATATTAATCCACATACTTTCGAACACCTGATGTTTGACAAAGAAGCAAAAACTATCAAATGGAAAAAAGAAAGCATATTTAACAAATGGTGCTGGCATAACTGGATATCAACACATAGAAGAATGAAAATAGACCCGTATCTATCACCATGTACAAAACTCAAGTCCAAATGGATCAAAGACCTCAACATAAAGCCAGCCATACTGAACCTCATAGAAGAGAAAGTGGGAAGTACACTTGAACGCATTGGCACAGGAGACCACTTCCTAAATATAACCCCAGCAGCATAGACACTGAGAGAAACAATTAATAAATGGGACTTCCTGTAACTGAAAAGCTTCTGTAAAGCAAAGGACATGGTCAACAAGACAAAACAACAGCCTACAGAATGGGAAAAGAGCTTCACTAACCCCACATCACACAGAAGTCTGATCTCCAAAATATATAAAGAACTCAAAAAATTGATCATCAAAAGAACAAATAAACCAATAAAAAAAATGGAGTACAGACCTGAACAGAGAACTCTCAACAGAGGAATCTAAAATGGCTGAAAGACACTTAAGGAAATGTTCAACATCCTTAGCCATCAGAGAAATACAAATTAAAACAACTCTGAAATTCTATCTTAAACCTGTAAGATTGGCCAAGATCAAAAACACTGATGACAACTTATGCTGGAGGGTTGTGGGGAAAAGGGAACACTTCTGCATTGCTGGTGGGAGTGCAAGCTGGTACAGCCCCTTTGGATATCAGTGTGGTGATTTCTCAGAAAATTAGGAAACAACCTTCCTCAAGACCCAGTAATACCACTTTTGGGTATATATCCAAAGAGTGCTCAATCATGCCACAAGGACATGTGCTCAACTATGTTCATAACAGCTTTGTTTGTCATAGCCAGAACCTAGAAATAACCTAAATACCCCTCAACTGAAGAATGGATTAAAAAAAAAAGTGATACATTTACACAATGGAATACTATACAGTTAAAAAAATGATATTTTGAAATTTGCAGGCAAATAACTGGACCTAGAAAACATCATATTGAATGAAGTAACCCAGAACCAGAAAGACAATTAATATATGTACTCACTCATAAGTGGTTTTTAGACATAAAGCAAAGAAAACCAGCCTACAAATCAGAATCCCAGAGAACCTAGACAACAAAGAGGACTCTAAGAGAGACATGCATGGATCTAATCTACCTGGGAAGTAGAAAAAGACAAGATCTCCTGAGTAAATTGGGAGCATGAGGACCATGGAAGAGGGTTGAAAGGGAGGGGAGAGACAGGGAGAGAAGCAGAGAAAAAATGTAGAGCTCAATAGAAATCAATTAGATAGATAGATAGATAGATAGATAGATAGATAGATAGATAGATAGATAGATAGACAATCTGTTCCACAAGGAGCAGAAATGTCACCCAGCTGGACACGTCCCATTCCTGGCCCACCAATCATGAGCTGTAAGAAGATGGTTGTTATTTCCAAGTCTCTCTTCTGTTTTGTCTTCTGTTACACAGCAGTATATAGCAAAAATCTAACGTCATTTTTCGAAGCTGATGAAGACCAGAATCACACTTTACTGACAGCAAAGCCAGGATTTAAAGCCCAGCAGCCTGCTCCTGGCACCTGCTCTTACTACTCCATGGTTCTGTTTTTTGGCCAGTGAAATGGCTCCGCAGGCAAAGGCTCCCACTACCAAATGTGACAAATGAGTTCCAACCCCGGGACCCATGCACATGGTCAAGGAGAAAATCAGCTCCCATACTTGTCCTCTGAAAGCCACAGGGGTACTGTTGCCATGTGCACTGCGGCTTGCCGCTCCCCTGCATGTAAATCAATGTAATTTATAAATCCAAAAATAAGTGCTGCTGAGCTGCACATGTAATCCAGCATTTGAGGGGCTGGAGGAGGGAGCAAAGACACGCATGTGAGGCCGTCCTGAGCAACAAAATGAGACACTGTCTCAGGAAGAGGAGGAAGAAGAGGAAGAAAGGGGGTAGGAGGAGGAAGAGGAGAAGGAAGAAGAAAGAGAAAGGAGGAGTAAGAGGAGAAAAAGGAGGGGAGAAGAAAGGAAGAAAAGGGAGAGGAGGAAAAAGAAGGGGAAGAAGGGGAGGAAGAAGAAGAGAAAAAGGAGGAGGAGGAGGAGGAGGAGGAGGAGGAGGAGGAGGAGGAGGAAGCAGCAGCTCCTCTTAGGAAGCTTCTATCCATGAGGAATCACCCATTTGCCATGATTAGAGGTTTATTTACCTTGGTTCAATTGTTTATTCAATTCAAGTACACTAGGTCCAAGGTACACATGAAAGACTATACTAGAGCAATGTGAAGAATCCACCAAACACTGGTGATGGGTAGGTAGGTGGGTGTGGACATGCGGAGTGTCCTAAAGGACAAGGAGAAATGCCCGATTTGCACCAGAGAGGAAGTGCTTATGAGGTGGCAGGACAGCTCATGCAGAGTGCCAGGGTACTGGGTGTGTCCAGGGGAAGTTCAGAGTGGGCAAAATGTGAGCATGTGGAGGGGGAGGTGAACAGAGACCCAGATGCCAAGGCCCACAAGGCTGTCCCAGAGCTGTGCACACAGGCCTTGAATGAGCTCAGCCTTTGTCCAAAGCCCTCCGGACCCACATCATCTGATGTGCCTTTTACAGAGAAGTTGCATGTCTTTCAAAGTGTATGTATGTGTGTGGGAAGAGGGGTGGGGGTTAAAGGCTAAAATGCAAGAGAGGCCCTGAGGTTGAAAACTAGAGCATAGTCTACAAGAAAAGTTAGGGGCAGCCTGGTAGAACCTGACCTGGCAGTCTTGGTGGGCACTAGGAGAAGGAACATGTTCCAGAAATACCTAATAGAACGGGCTTGCAGGAGGCAAATGAGCTGAGGAAGGGAACACAGCAAATGGCATGGCTCACCGTGGCACCTGACATGGGATTGGCATGCAGTCGGTGCTTAGCATATAGTTGCCAAATAAAGGCTAAATGAATTCCCGGTCTAGTCCTCTAGGACGAGGACAGCATTTGGGGTGCAAATTGAGGGTTCGTAGCAAAAGGAAGCAGCTCTCAGGATAAGAGGTTAAAGTGTACATGTCTTTTTGAGATATTCTTGCCCTTTGGGACCAAGAGGCCCTTTCATCCCTGCAATTAGAGGACAGTCTGATCTGCCCTCCTAGGGTGGTAACTTGACACCAAAGAGAATTTGAATTAAATGGCCTGCTAGAGAAATGTGAAACCCAAGTCTGCCTTTGAGGACTGCCAGCTAGCTTCCACCTGACAGGTAGAAAGGGAATGACTTGGGATTGCCTCCAACAGCAGTGGTACCCTGTCCTGACCTAGAGCTGTGGGAGGGGTGAATTAGAAACTGTGGCCTGCACCTGCAGGGTTATGGGGAAGGCAGGGCTCTGCTCTAGCAAGGATATTCCCCACTCAAAATCTATGCCCAAGTAGACGTGGTGAAGATGGATGTACTCATCAGACTGACCAATAGCTAGACAAGGGGATGTCCCCACCCATACCTCCATCAGCCTTGTTCCCCAGAGCTGCAGACTCCTGGCTGAGCAGGGACTCAGTCTGCCTGAGATGCTAATGGCAGACAAGAGGAAGTGGATGTTTATGATAATCTCCTACAAGCAAAGTACCAGTTGCCCAAGACTGGCCCCTTGTTCCTGATTCCTGATTCGCGCTGTGGCTCTGTTTCTGCATTGCTAGTTTAGGAGACGGGAAACCAGGCCCTCTAGGGCTGAGGTTCCTATTGAGCTCAGTTACAAGCTTTGATGTTGGAAGCCATGTACGCACCAGCAGCAGACTAGGAGCTGCTATCCAAAACACTCCCAGTCCCTTCCAGGTGCTCCAGGACACGCACCAGTTCCTATCCAGTCCTCCCTTGTTGTAAGAGGCTGTCCTGGGCTTGTCAGCATTCCTGACCTCTGACCACTAGGTGCCAGCAGCGCTATCTCCTGAGGTACCACTGGATGTACCTTGCCAACTCTGGGGGACCAGTTTGCTCCCAGGTAAGAACCATGCTGTGTCTAGTGCGGTGACTCTCAAACCTTAGAAATGGGACTGAATGGCTCTAAGATTGAGCATGAGTGCAAAGCACACCCCAGATCGTTCAACCCCAGACCGTTCACACTTAGTATGGAAGAGAGAACACAGAATGTCTGCTCCGTGTTGTCTTCGTATATTAAGAAGCTAATTTCCCTTATATTTGTAAGATCCTAAAGTCAAAGAGGTGTTCTCTGGCGATTCATGGTGAGCCCTCCATAACACTTGGAGCTGACCTCCCTATCAGGGTGGCACTGGGGCCACCGCCCTCCCTGCTTGCCCCTTTTCATGTGTGGGCGATCACGAGACCCCTTTGGCTGGTTCAGTGTGGCAGGGAGAAGGGATGGTTTCCCAGGTCCACAGCTCCCTCAGCATCCCCACATCTCACCTGTCTCCTCCCAGAAGACCTCCATGTCCTAGCCTTTATTTAGTCTTTCCTGAGACTTGGCAATTCACAAATCTGTCCAGCGTCCCCTTCCATTTTGTCATCTGAATCTATAAGTAGTTTCCAGATGAAGCCCCGTCTACGTTGTGACAGTTCATCCTGTGTTCCTCTTCGGATTCTTGAAGCCTCTTGTTTGCTCAAGAAGAATAAGCAGCCTTTAAAAACAGGAGCCTTTTATTTAAACAAGAATGGTATAATAAGGGACAGTGCAGCTGCCCCTATGGGGCTCTGTATGCTATTTCACAAATGCAAACTTGGGGAGCATGAAACAAGAACCCCCAAAAAGACCCTAGAGCTAAGACGGTGACAAGAAATGAGGCTCAGTCAGGCCCAGTGTTCTTCATGCTTAGCCCAGACTGAGCCTGTGACCCCTGTGGCATGGTGACATCTTGTTCTAGAGTCAGAGGGGTTAGCATTCTGCCCAGGAAGGCCTCCCGGGTGCTGTCTTCCAGTATCAAGGGAGGGAGGCTCTGTGCTGACACCAGGCAGGGGGCAAAGGCTGATTTCCTGTGGGAACTCTCGTGTATCTTCCTAACCCCTATGCCTTCTGCCAATGCCACAAGAAAAAAGTGCCTACTGAGCTTGCTAGTGGCACCTACCAGGACCTGACCACACCTCTGGGCCAGCTACTGAACCTTCCTGGCTTCCTGCCTTTAGCAATGACCAAGGCATTTGGAAAGGACCCACATTTCAACCTCTGCCTGGGCCTCCTTGGACCTGTCCCATTAGCTTCCAGCTGTGGTACCCGCAGGGCAAGGCTCATTCTGTCCCCCACAATGCTCCAAATCCTGCTGGGTCCCTGGTTGGTGGAGAATTTGGACCCGAGGAAGATTATTATATCCAAGGCCAGGATCTGCAGAGACAGGCTGTGCCGTGAAGGTTGGGCTGGCTGACGGGAGCACAGCGGAAGTGCTCCAGAATCAGCCAGGCAGTGGACCCCCGGTACCTATTAAACAACATTCTCCCAACTGCCCAAGCCTCACTCTGTGCTACCTCCGCACCCAGGTGCTGTTACCATAGAAATGGCTGCTCTCCTTCACCCAGCCTCAGGAGCATGCCACTCTGACCTTTGCACATTGACCCTCGGGGCCTAGGTCAGCCACTCTGGTTCTCACCTTCCCTCCGAATGTGAGTCTCAGAAAGGCTTGGCTTCAGTCTGTGACTAGAGATGGCTTGGCTGTGTCAGCGTATACAGCCTTGACCTGTAGTGAGAAGTACCTTTCCCAGCCTCGCTCCAAGCCTTCCCCAGAGGAGACAGGAGCTTTTCTAGGTTGGGATTGAGGTGAGAGGCTGGTTAGTCCTTCTCTCATCCTGACTGCTTCTGTTCTGTAATAGCCCTGTAGCTGGCAGCTCTGGTAACAAGGGACTCTTTTCAGCAGGTTCAGGCCTCTTCTCCTGGCTCCCTGGTGAGGTAACTGCACTACAGCAAGGTCTCAGTGCAAGTGAGACCTTAAACTGTGGGGACCCAAGACTCTCCTCCCTCACCTCCACTTCTCCACCCCCACCCCATAAACCCCTGCCCTCTCTGGGAACAGGGGAAGCAGCTTTCCTAGGTTTTACCAAATTGAACTGAGAAAAACAGGCAGTCCTTCCTCTATGGCCAGCCACAGACTGGCCAAGAGGTAGTTCCTGTGGCAGTTACAGTTACTGCCCCACAGCCTACACACACGCACACGCGCGCACACACACACACACACACACACACACACACTGGGACGGAGCCCACTCCTTGCAATGTTCCGAAGGGGACACTGTGACTGGGAATGGGATGGTCCCTGAAAGGCGCACGGAGTAGGGAATAGGGGGGATGTTTCCCTTCACTGGGGGGGGGGGTTCCCTGCAGGCTTTATTCTCTCCCTAGTCCCCAGCCTCTTGTCTGTCCTTGGAGTCTGCCTTTTCCTGCCAAGGACTTGGTCAATGACATAGTGTCCCCTTGAAGTAGGGGTGTCACAGTCCACCAGGATTAGATGACCCGACCCTTTCTGGATGACAGGAGAATTCAGAGATTAGCTCCATAATTCTTCTCTAAGCCTTCTACGAGGTTAGTCTCTCCTGGGGGAGGGGTGTCCAGCTTTCCTGAACCCCCTTTCACAACACTTTCCTCCTGGGGCAGATCTGATCCATTGCTTATGCACCGCGAGGCCTGGCTGCATGCAGGATGAAGCAAATTAACATCTCTCCACCCGCCCAAGCCAGATTTCAATCTTCCATAGAGAGCAAGCAGATCGCTACATCAATGTCTACTTCTAGGAAAAACCTCCTGACGGGTCCCCAAACCGTGAAGACGAAGTCCCCGTGGCCCTTCTGTGAGGTTCATGTCGGTTTTCCTACCCACCCAGCCTTTGTTTCTACAGGCCAGGCTAGGGGCTGACAGTGACCAAGCCCTTCATGTGGGCGTCACAACTAAACATTTTATTAAGAGCTCCTGTTGACAGCCTGTTGGAAGGGAGATCTCCAGCCAAGACTACACAGAGAAAGCCCATCTCATGAGAGAGAAAAAAAGAAGTGAAATATCGCTGGTTAGTGGAGCTGTCTAAATGTGGAAAGCTGAGTTTCTGTTTCCTAAGTAAATGTGTACCCCACGCATACAGTAATCTTTGGCGAGCTATATCCCCTTTTGATGTTTTTGTATATTCTCATCAAAGCCTGGGATGAGGGTCCCAGCTGCTCACCCTTCACTTAGTGGTGACCCTTGTCACTTAGTGGTCACCCTTGTCACTTAGTGGAGGCTCTTATCAGAGCTCTCGCAGGCTACCTTAAAGAACACAGCACAAAGGACAAGCTTTCATTTGTTGAGTACACTTGCCTCAGCCCCTGCGGATTTGTAGTGATTAAAACCAGGCATGGTCTGGGGCTGACTTCCAGACCATCTATGAAAAGGGTCTCTGAGGAGACCAGTATGGATAAGACCGCAGGAATGACAGTGGTTTAAGTGAGAATGGTGACCCATTCAAGTCCCACAGCATACTAACCGCCCTGGTTACCTTTCTCCTAACCGTGACAGAATTCCTGGCAAAGAAGCAGCTGAAGGAAGGTTGGGTATGTTTTGGCTCAGGGTCTAAGTGTAAGGGTACAGTCGGCCATGTTGGGAAGGTGCAACGAGAAAGGGAGGCGGCTGGTCCCTTTGCATCTGTACTGGGGAAGCAATGAGACCCATGCCGGTGCTCAGCTCACGTTCTCCTTTCTGTTAAGTTGGGGACCCCAGCCTACAGGATGGTTCTGCTCACAAGTGGCATGGGTCTTCCCAGCTCGGTTAAACCTCTTGGGAAACACCCACACAAAAATGCCCAGAGGAATTTCTCCTAGGTGACTCTAAATGCTGCCAAGTTGACAGCGAAGTGAACTTCTAAGTAAACTGTTTCAGAGGGCAGATGACTGACTGTTAATGGGAGCTGGCTAGATGCCAGCTGGGCATCTCTAATCTAATGGATACATTTAGACAGCATTCTGTCTTTGTTCGTTCGTAAAGCTTTAGAAAGATAAGTTGGATTTGGGGTGAATGTCTACAAAGCATAGATCTGACAAAAGGCGTGTGTCTAGACTTTATCTCTCAAAACTCATCGTCAAAAATGAATAATCAAAGCCGGGCAGTGGTGGTGCACACTTTTAATCCCAGCAATCGGGAGGCAGAAGCAGGTGGATCTCTGTGAGTTCGAGGCCAGCCTGGGCTACAGAGCGAGTACCAGAACAGGCCCCTTAAAGCTACAGAGAAACCCTGTCTCGAAAAACCGAAAAATAAAACAAAACAAAATGAATGACCACTATGACTGGAGAGATGGCTCAGCTGTTAAGAACACTGACGGCTCTTCCCGGAGTCCGGATCCAGCATCCACACTGCAGCTCACCATCTGTTACTCCAGTTCCAGGAGATCTGATGCCCTCTTCTGGCTCCCCTAGGTACTACATGTATGTGGTGCACAGACACACATGTGGGCAAAACACCCATACCCATAGAAATAAAGAATTTTTTTTTTAATTTTTTGAGGCAGGGTTTCTCTGTCTAACCACACTGGCTATCCTGGAACTCACTTTGTAGACAAGGCTGGCCTTGGACTCAAAGAGATCCACCCGCCTCTGCTCCTGAATGCTGGAATCAAAAGTGTGTGCCACCATGTCTGGCTCAAGGGGAGAAAGTTTTAAATGAATAACCCACACACAGTCAATAAACACAGACAAATGCTCAGCCTCACCGATCTTTAGGAAAAGGCGAATGAAAGCTACAGGATACACTTTAGGCCCACTGGGATGGCTGCAGTCACGTCAGGCAGCGAGTGTTAACAAGGGTGTGGAGAAACTGGAACTGCCATACCAGACTGATGGGAATATAAAAGTGATGTCACTGTGGAAAATAGTTTGATAGTTTCTTTTTTTGTTTGTTTCTTTTATTGATTTTATTGAGCTAAACATTTTTCTCTGCTCCCCTTCCTTTCTCTCCCCTCTCCTTCAACCCTCTCCTATGGTTCCCCGTGCTCCCAATTTACTCAGGAGATCTTGTCTTTTTCTACTTCCCATGTAGATTAGATCCACATAAGTCTCTCTTAGGTCCTCCTTGTTGTCTAGGTTCTCTGGAATTGTGATTTGTAGGATGGTTTTCTTTGCTTTGTGTCTAAAAGCCACTTATGAGTGAGTACATATAATATTGTTTTTCTGGGTCTGGGTTACCTCACTCAAAATGATGTTTTCTAGCTCCATCCATTTGTCTGTAAATTTCAAGATGTCATTATTTTTCTCTGCTGTGCAGTACTCCACTGTGTAAATGTACCACATTCCTTATCCATTCTTCAGTCAAGGGGCATTTAGGTTGTTTCCAGGTTCTGGTTATGACAAACAATGCTGCTATGAACATAGTTGAACACATGTCCTTGTGGCACGATTGAGCATCCTTTGGATATATACCCAAAAGTGGTATTGCTGGGTCTTGAGGAAGGTTGTTTCCTAATTTTCTGAGAAATCACCACACTGATATCAGTTTGCACTCCCACCAGCAATGCAGAAGTGTTCCCTTTACCCCACATCTTCTCCAGAATAAGTTGTCATCAGTGTTTTTGATCTTGGCCATTCTTTCAGGTGTAAGATGGAATCTCAGAGTTGTTTTAATTTGCATTTCTCCAATGGCTAAGGATGTTGAGTATTTCCTTAAGTGTCTTTCAGTCATTTTAGATTCCTCTGTTGAGAGTTCTCTATTTAGGTCTGTACTCCATTTTTTATTGGACTGTTTGTTCTCTTGATGACCAATTTCTTGAGTTCTTTGTATATTTTGTATAGCAGTTCTCTGTCTGTTGTGGGGTTTGTTAAGACTTTTCCCATTCTGTAGGCTATTGTTTTGTCTTGTTGACCATGTCCTTTGCTTTACAGAAGCTTCTCAGTTTCATAAGATCCCATTTATTAATTGTTTCTCTCAGTGTCTGTGCTGCTGGGGTTATATTAAGGAAGTGGTCTCCTGTTCCAATGCATTCAAATGTATTTCCCACTTTTTCTTTTATGAAGTTTGGTGTGATTGGCTTTACGTTGAGGTCTTTGATCCATTTGGACTTGAGTTTTGTGCATGGTGATAGATATGGGTCTATTTTTATTCTTCTACACGTTGACATCCAGGTATGCCAGCAAGTTTGGTATTTTCTTGAATGGACAGATAAATTTTGCCTCTCATATGCAATCAAGAGTACATGAATATGTCCATGCAAGCTGTACACAAAAGTATTCACAGTAGTATTCTTTATGCCAAGTGTTGGGGGTACTATGCCAAGCACCATGCCAAATACTGGAGGTACTGTGGAAAAGAAGAGAGCCGTAATAGTCTGCCTTTTGCAGGACATTATTTACAGAGTGACCAAGTGAAATTTCTTTTTTCAAAAGATACCTAATAACTTTCAGGTTTCTTATGGCTGTTCCATCCTAACTTTGGTATTGTAAAAGTCCAGAGCCAGCTTGGTACATCTCTACCTGCCCCCAGCCCAACCCTGATGGAGGGTGCTAAGGTGAAAGGCTTCCTTCTCTCTGAGAGGCAGATTCTGATTGCGTCCCCTGTGGCCACCTCAGTACAGACTGACTCCTACCGGCTGGCATAGAGCTTCACCATGTGAGGTCAGATCTTTGGACTATTCTATACTAAGGCTCTCACTGAGAAACCCTGGAGAGGGTAAACACTGTGACAGTCTACCATAACTGATTGGCCTGGTGTCTTTGTCAGGAGGGACAGACTGGCAGGCTCTGTGCTGTAGGATGTTGCCAAGTGCAGAAGTGGGTGCTGGATATCCCTAAGGCCATGTAAAGGCAATGTGAGGTGGTAAGGTGACATGGCCTCCTGGCAGTTCCAGGGACTGGGCACTTGTCAGTTTGGGGCAGCTTCTGAGGAAATACTAGGAAGCAATATTTAAGGAACACCTTTGCCAAACCCCTACTTATAGAATTCATCCTCAGGGTTAGAGAGATGACTCAGGCGTTAAGAGCACTGGCTGCTCTTCCAGAGGACCTGAGTTCAGTCCTCGGCACCTACATGGCCGCTCACAACTGTCTGTAACTCCAGTTTCAGGGGCTCTACTGGCCTCTTCTGGCCTCCACAGGCACCAGGTAAGCATGTGGTGCACAGACATCCGTGCAGGCAAAGCATCCATACACATAAAAATAAAATATGGTATTTTTCACTAAAAAGAAGTCTTCCTTGCTCATTATAAAAATCCCACCAAAGCAATGCAGGAAGGAGAGCTGAGTCCACTCTGTAGAGAATCTTCCTCATGATAAAAATCCCACCAAAGCAATGCAGGAAGGAGAGCTGAGTCCACTCTGTAGAGAATCTTCCTCATGATAAAAATCCCACCAAAGCAATGCAGGAAGGAGAGCTGAGTCCACTCTGTAGAGAATCTTCCTCATCTTCTTTAAGTAACAGCTTTATTTCAACTTTATTTAGATGTGTTCATTTGCTGCACTTGGTATCATATATTGGCCCATTTAAAGAATATAATTTGGTGGCCTTAGTGTATTCAGAGTCGGGCAACCGTCACTACTGTTTAAGAATGTTTCACCACATCTGAAAGAAACCTCGCGTTGCCTAACAGTGTGAACACACACAGAACTGCTGAACTTGCTGAATAGGCTGTCTATAGTTTAGCACAGCACCCCTCATCCGAACCTCCCCCACTTTCTACCACCTCACCCGGCTCACACACACCATCCTGAGCAACTACCCGTCTTCTCTCTAGATAGGGTACGTTCTCACTTTCCACACCAGAAGGCCCATTCTACCCTGTGCTTTGTGGTCCCTGGCTGTGCGCCTGGACTAGTGGTATGCTGGGCACATGGGCAAGAAAGCAAGACCTTCCTGGTCTCTGCCGGTCCTGAGCCTATGGAACCAGCTGAACCTCTCCTGGCTGTATGTGGTCCTCAGAGGGAGGGATGGAAATGAGGAAACAAGGGCTAGGGACAGAGGGTAGACTGAGGGCTGAGAGCTCTGGAGGCTGGAAGGCAGAGACAGGAGAGAGGACTGAGGAGTGTATGAAGGAAATGAAGGCGAGGGTACAACCTTGAAGCTGTACACGCACCCGCGTGTGGCCATGGACTCCTCCCACCGCCAGCAGCCTCTCTGAGCATCTTACCCGCTGAAACTACCATGTGGGACAGTTACTGTTGTCTTAAGATGCCGTGTGCTATCAGGGGCAGCTCCCAAGAATTGTTTTAGTTCATGTTTAAGAGGTGGCACATTCCCTCTTTTCTGCAGCAACAAAGGTCACAAACTGGATCGTTTTCAGTAACAGAAACTTACTCTCTAACCATTCTGGGGGCAGAGACCTTGAACAAAGGTGTGGGTAGACTTGACAGTTTGTGAAGCCTCAGATCCAAGTGTGTTCCTGGTCGCCCAGCTCCAGCCACAGCTCCTGTCTTCCACAGTCATTCCTTCTCGGTGCCTTGGTGTCCTGTGTCTTCGAAAAACCATTTTATTTAAAACAAACAAACAAAAAGGACACCAAACATGACAAAGATTTCCAAATATCATGTTCTAAACATCAGGACTTCAATACATCTTTTTTTTTTTTTTTTTGGAAAGGGGAGCACAGTTCAGCCCTCCACAAATGGGTACACTGTAATGCTGGTTCACAGTTGTAGAAACTGAGGCATAGAGAGCCTGTGCAACATCCTGATAGAGACCTAATGCTCAGATGCCCACGCACGCCCCCAGCTGGTGCAATGTTAAAGGTCTTGGGACGGAAGGTGGTTCATCCCATACCAACTTCTATGCTCCGCAGCTCCAGAAGGCTGTGAGGCTCTGTCCAGACCAGCTCGCCTGGAGTTCAGGGCCCAGACCAACTCCTCAGGTTCAGGGTGCCCAGACCAGCTCCCCTGGGGTTCAGGGCCCAGACCAGCTTCCTCGGGTTCGGGGTGCCCAGACAATCTCCCTCGGGTTCGGGGTGGCCCTTTGGGCCTCTAGGGAGAAGAGCTGTGAGCATATGTTGGAAGATCTAAGACCATAGACAAGATAGCCTTAAGATTCCTAGATGGAGCCACAGGGGACATTTCTAAAAGGCAGAAACACCAAGGAAAGTTTTGTTTTGTTTTGTTTTGTTTTGTTTATCTCTTTATACATTTTTATATCTAACCAAACAGGAAGTCATGGTCTGTTTGTCATTAAAAAAAAAAAAAAGATAAATGTGATTTTTTTTTTTTTAATTTTTTTTATTTTCGAGACAGGGTTTCTCCGTAGCTTTTTGGTTCCTGTCCTGGAACTAGCTCTTCTAGACCAGGCTGGCCTCAAACTCACAGAGATCCGCCTGCCTCTGCCTCCTGAGTGCTGGGATTAAAGGTGTGCGCCACCACCGCCCAGCTTAAATGTGATTTTTCTTTAAAAAAAAAAACAATCACATGAGCTGCTAAGAACAGTACTAGGTTATAGGAAGGTCGGGGTGGGGTGATTGGAATATGTATATTTGTGGATATGTCACTCTCTGCGCTGTGGGAAACTGGTCCAGACTTTGCCAACCGCATAGCAGGCTGCTGTCACCTAAATGATAGTGTCTTTAGGGTTTGGAGGGCTGTTCTCTTGGAAGGTGGGGGAACTGAGGCACTGAGAGGCAAAGGGATGCCTGCAGAGCCTGATTGTCAGTTCCAGGGTCAAAGCTAAGCCTGGAAGCCCTGATGGACCATCCCTTTCTCCCGTATCACACAGAAAACGTGCTGGAACTTAGTTCACATGTTCTTCAACACCAGAAGCCCAGGGAAGCCCAATGTAGATGCCTGAGATTTGGGAGCAAAACTTGGCAGGGGCCTGAGATTTGGGCATCATGAAAGCCAGTACCTACTGAGATTGTCATTAGCAGCTGGCTACACATGGCATTCTACTTTTATAATCTAGTCTCCTGGTCACCAGAAATGATGACTGTGTTTTAGTTGAGACCAGACACAGTAATTGGTAGTCCTTGAACTCTCTCAACACAGTGACACCTTGAGCCCCGCTTCCACTGCAGTTGGCAGCTGATACATAATGGGGACCCTTCAGGAGGCGCCAGAACCCACAGAGGACATGCAGGCGTGTACCACCTTCCAGATCTAGGAGAGCAGCCAGCCCCTCCCCTTGTCAGCAAAGGATGCTTACAACGGCCTTTCTTGTCTCTCCCCAGTATTGTACCTGGAAGGCTCAGTTCTCGTGTTTGAGGACATCTTCCGACTCATTGCTTTCTACTGTGTCAGTAGGTGAGTAACCTGGCCCCAAAGGAGACTGTGGGGGAGGCCTCCCTTCCTGTCCTAACAGAAGCTCATTTGTTGCGATACACCCATCTGGTTGCAACAGACATCTATGCAACCTTGGGTGTGTTTGTGGCATGGCAGGGGACAGAGTCAAGAGGGAGAGCATGCAGTGAGAAGGGACAGTCCCTTGTCTTTGCTCTGGTAACCACAAGAAGAGAGATCGGCTCTGATGTTTTCTGGACTCTTCTGGGAGGACTGTTCTGCTAGCCACCTGCCCATATGGCTCTCATTAATCTTTCAATTTCTAGTGTTAACAGCACCAGGGACAGTTTGGGACCCTTGAGACCAACTGGTGACGCACAGGACAGAAGGAACTTCCTATAGAGACAACAAGAAGGGCTGATGCTCCTTGGTGGGTGGGAGCCTGGGATTGTTCAGCTGGGCAGACCACCGTGAGTTCCGCTCCACTCACTCAGAACTGGTTTCCGATCAGCAAGAATTTAAAAATACATTTGGTGCCATAACCCATCAGCTGAAACTACAGGCCCTGCACAAGGGCTGACTCGATGTTTGGTAAGATGTATTGGGGTCTTTGACTCCAGGCTATGTCTGCCAAAACACATGCTCCACCCCTCCCACCCTCCAGGCCAGCAGAGCAACACTGATCATTAGAGCTGATGCTGGCGCTCCTGCTGCCTAGCGAGGGCTTCTCCAGCACTCAGTGGGGCTCTGGAGGATTTTTATACCCACTACTTTCTTTCTTTGTTTTATTTTGTTTCTAATTAGGCTTTTTCTGTATAGCCCTGGTTGTCCTGAAACTTACTCTGTAGACCAGGTTGGTCTCGAACTCATAGAGATCTGCCTGCATCTGCCTCCCGAGTGCTGGGATTAAAGGCATGTGCTACGACTGCCCAGCTCTACCCACCACTTTTAAAGATTTTTTTTTTAATATGTCTTAATGTTTGCTTGCAAGGCCAGAAGACAGCATCAGATCCCCTGAGACTGAAGTTACAGACAGTTGTGTGTCACCATGTGAGTGCTGGGAACCAAATCCATGTTCTCCATAAGGGCAGTAAGTGCTTGTAACCACTGAGCTATCTCTCCGGGTCCCTCCACATTGTCTTTTAAAACCTTGCCAACAACCCCAGAAGGGTTGTTCCTGTTGCACAGATGAGGAAATGAAGATGGGTAAATGGCAGAGAAAGCTCTACCACCAATGAACCCTGAAGTAATTCTGTGCACTGGCTTGGCTCACTAGAATCACAAGAAAATAATTGCAGAGGTCCCAGACCTTTATGCTTTACAACACACCCAACTGTGGGAAGATGGGCCTTTTAGAGTTAGTTAAAGGAGCTCTGTCCAGTATTTGGCATGGTACAATGAATGAATGGTCAGAAGGATGATTGGGTAGAAGGAGAGAAGGATGGATGGATGGATGGATGGATGGATGGATGGATGGATGGATGGATGGATGGATGAGAATACAGACATTAAGCTGGATATATAACACCTCAGAGCCCCAACTTCCTCTTTCATAAAAGGGAGTGCTTTGATGTGGGAGGAAGGCTGAGTTAATGTCCGTGAAAGAGAGCTGGGACACTGCCTGGGACCCCATGGATTCTCATTCCATCTCTGCCATTAGAACTATAGGAGAGTTTTCTGGGCTTCAGCTTGGTGTCCAGGGAGATCAGAAGCCACAATCACCAAGCTTACCCCTGTCCCTTCCCAACCTCTCCTCTCTGACTGCTACTTCTCCACAATCCAGCAAAGCAGGTACCTGTAGTTCTGGCTTCATCCAGAGATGGGCCTGACCATGTTCTTTGGGAGGTGCGTCAGGCAACAAGGCCTGAATGCTGAGTAGCTCAGGAGCCAGAGTCCCAGGCCTTGCAGATGTGTGACTCTAGGTCCATCACCTGACCTCTCCAGGTACCCTGTCTCTCTGTCAGGGGACATTAACAGTTAGGTATGATGGTCTGCAACTTTGAGATTCTAAGATCCCACTGGCAGACTCCTTCAGAACCAAACCCCGGAGGCAACTGAAAATGCACTGGAGATGCTCTGTGTAGCTTTGCCCCATCCAAGGGGTGTACTGGTGAATATTTGTCCAGTCTATATTTTCATTAGAGCTGTGACCCAGTCACCACACTAAACCCAAACCCAGCCCTCAGCAAGCCCACTGGTTTTTTCCTCTACAAAGGATGCTTCCCACTGGGCGCCTGAAGTCCCTGTGAGCTGGTGGCTGCTCATACAGACATCCCCAGGATAGCACACACTAGCCCTAGAGCTCAGTACACAATGTACACTTCAGCAGAACCGGAATCTCAACCTTCTCACCCCTAGTGCCTGACAGATTAGGATCTCCCTCTCGGACGCTTGTTTGTGAGGGTCACAGGTGCCAAGGCCTTCAGAAACAACCCCCCTCTCTGGAGACCCCAGTTCTTGCAAGAAGCTCCTGAGTTTTGACAGTGCCCAGCAGCTCGGTGAGTGTGCAGAACTGGAACGGTGACAACTGCCTGAGCGTCTGTATGCTCGGTGCTGCCTGCTCATCTCTTCCTAACCCTATCGCGGCCACACATGACAAGGCTAGGTAGTTAGTGGTCCTGTCCTCGGAGCTGTGCTGAAGATGTTTGGGCCTTAGCAGAGTAGCGGGTACAGGGCAGTACTCAGAAAACCGTGCTATGTGTTCTTAGTGATGTTAGGGATGAGGAAACTGAAGCTGGGTGCGACTGACCTCAAGTGACACAGCCAAGTTCTGAAGTCAGATTTGAGCCCTGGCCCTGTACCAAGCTCGTAGAGGAAAGGACACATCTGCTGCTTCTCTTCAGTCTGTCCCTCTGTATATGGAGCTGGGGGAGCCTCCTTGTGAAGAAGATATGGGAGGCCTGCCAAGGGGGGCAGAGAGACAATTCCAGGCAGAGGAAACAGGACAGGCAAAGGGTAGCGCCAGGTGGTGGCGGCGCACACTCAGGAAGCAGAGGCAGGAGGATCTCTGAGTTTAAAGTCAGCCTGGACAAAAGAGTGAGTTCTAAGACAGCCAGAGCTACATGGAGAAACCCTGTCTCTAAAAACAAAAAGAAAAAAAAACAAACAAAAAAGAAAAAAAGAAAAAAAAGTAAAGAAAGCAGCCTCTGTGGAGAGGACGGGACAGAGTCACGCCTGGAGTTGCAAGGGCTCCCTTTTGTAGCTGCTGTGAACCACATCGTCTCCCATGGTTAGACAACCCCAGACAGAGCGATATGGCTGCAGCAGGATGTGAGGTTGAGGGGAGAGAAGAGACAAGAACAACCAGGGACCACTGAAGTCTTCTGGAGTCATGAAGAGATGACACCCAAAAGGGAGGGGGCAGCCAGTGAAGAAAAGAGGCATGGCTGTGGAGATGGGAGACACTGGGGCTTCCTTCCTAGTGATAGATGCTTAGTCCCATTGCTTCTTGAGCATATCCATGGTGCCAGACGCTCAGCTAAAACCCTTACCAGGATCGTGGGGTCCAATCCTCAAAACAACCCCAGCGCAGGGTCAGTTGGTAAGTGCCGTTGCACAAGATGAGGAAGGAAGGAGTTCTGTGGGCCCATCCTTCCTCAGATATGCCCCACACGGTGGCTAAGCCACCACCCTCCTCAGGGAGTGGCTCATTGGTCACTCCCACCTCTGAAGATAACTATCATCACCGTGCATGCCAAGCTCTATTCCCCATCAGTGGCTCAGAAGTGCGGTGGTCCAGGTCTTATGACTGGCATTGGAAGTGGGGGACCCCCTGGGAGTTACTGAGCCTTGAAGTCTACAGAATCTGATTTCAGTTCCAGGTAACTAATATTGGGACCAAACTAAATGATTAGGTGTCTAGTACCTAGGGGATGAGAGAACCGGATAATGGCATTAGGATAGAAAATCCATTTTGTGACTTTGTATGTAAGAAAGAAAGCTGGGCTATGTTCTCCCGAAAAGTGTCCTATGTAGGTGGAGTAAGTATTGTGTTGCTGAACTTGTGTTGTGTGTGCGTGTGTGTATACTGATTTGCGTTTCTTACATAGGTAAAAGGCTTTGCTAGAACAGGGGCCTTCAGAGAAGGGTATAGGTACCCAGAAGTATACAAGCTGGCCCTCAAAAGTGAGAGGGAGTTGTTAAAACATCCACTCTGAAAATCCCACTTTCAAAATCTTTATTTCTCTGGTGCCTTTTACAGGGCTTTATAGTTCATAAGGAAATAGATATTAAGGTGTACATACAGAGCATCTATAAGTTTGATTCACTGTTTGATAGCCCTTGCTTTGGGGGGAGGTCTATGACTCCCATCCACATGATCCCCACCCAAGCTTGTGCTTGTTAAGATTTACTTGTGAGCTGTGTAGAGATGCAGGTTTCATTAGTAGGGCACTTACCTAATATCTTGAGGCCTTGAGTCAATCCCCTACACACTCCATGTGTGTGCCTGCTGATGTCGGCCCTCCTAGGCCCAGTGATGTTCCCCTTGGGCTTGGACAGAGGAGCCTGCACTTTTGGCCTCTTCCCAGGGGTTCTGATCAGGGACGTCTGCAGAGTACAGACAGACACTGAAAGCCTGGTAGAGTCCCTCCGAAGTATCCAGGGTGTCTTTGGTCGGTTGTTGGTAGATTTGTGGATAGATGCCCACTGACCTAGCACCTCATCTGAGGGTTATCCTGTCGTTACCCCAAAACCCAGGGACTTCACAGTTTGGGTGTGACTACGCTTGTTTTGGGGCTGCCTGTCTTCCCCACCTTCACACGATGCTAAGGCTTCTTTAGCTGGCAAACCACAAACTGGACAATTTGCATGTCATTGTCACTGACAGAGGCCACCACTAAGTCCATGAAAGTGGGCTGCTTGGTTGTACTCAGGACAGGAAGGACAAAAAGTACCATAATCTGGGGACCATTTCTGTCGAGGTATGAATGGGTATAAGCTTGGGGAAAGAGTAGCAAATGTGATCTTGAAGTATTCTATCCCGTGGCCTATCAGGCTTACTAGGAATCTACCCAAAAGAAATACTAGCCCGGGGCCGAATCACCAGGAACTAAAATTCTTCCTAGCAGTGTTGTTTGAGTCAATGGCAGTAATGCAAAGAGGTTTTTGTTTGTTTGGTCGGTTGGGTTTTGGGGTTGTTGTTTTGTTTTGTTTTTGTTTTATTAAACGGCAGTACAGTCTAGGAATGGAAGAATCTGACCTTAGACCCAATCAGCATTCAAGTTCATACACTGGCATTTACTTTTGAAAATAGTTGGGTGTGTATACGCACACATGCACACATGCAGAGAAGATGAGGGAAGTAGTCACACCCTAGAATCTTGACAGTGGGACCCTGAAGAAGAAGGACAGGAATATCTTATTTTAAGCACTTGGGTAATGTTTAATTCTTACAGCAAATATGTCTTTGCTTCTAATTTACGAAACAAAAACAGACCATAGGGCTGACCTGTATGTAACTCAATGGTAGATCATGTGCCTACCATACGCAAGACCCTGTATTCCATTCCCACCCCTTACCTTAATCCCCACCCCTTACCTGAAAGTCTAACATCTTTATTACATTTATCTGTCTGTCTGTCTGTCTGTCTGGGTGCACATGCCATGGTACAGGTGTGGAGGTCAGAGGACAGTTTTGAGATTTGATTCTCTTCTTCCACCTTGTGGATCCCGAGGGATCTAACTCATCATCCTTGGCTGCAAGCACCTTTGCCCACGGAGCTGTCTTACCAGCCATCCAATGTCTAGAATTAAAAACAATGAAGACAACAGTAGTGTCAGTATCCCAGGCAAGTTATGAGGTCTGGATAGGAACCAGAGGCTAAATAAATAAATAACAGGTAAATAAATAACAAGTGATTTGTGGTGCTAGGTAAAGGTATGTTTTCTAGCTGAGTGGTCTTAGGCAATTATCTCAACCTCTCTGACCACCCCCCTCCCCCGTTACTGATTGTAAAGCTACCCATGCGGTTGCTGCGCTCTAACAGTGTCCTAGTGATGTTGTATGATGTTGCTCGGGTAGCTGCCCCATCCTGTGTGATGCCCTAGATGGAAGGAGTGACCCTCCAGGGGGAGGAGGAGGGAGCTGGATGATGAAACCATTGACAACCAAGTCTGGAAGGAAGAGGCCTATGGTGTGACTTTAAAGGGTACGTGTAATCTAAGCAGATACAAGTAGAGGGTACCGGTCTAGGAATAGGGTGAATTCACTACGAGGTGCAGGCAAGGGGTGGGAACATTTAAAGAGCTTGCTGCAGAGGTGGAGCAGCCCAGGCTGTCTCCTGTATACTGGGGTTCGAGGCTAGGTCCACATAAGCATCCTAAGAAAGGCAGTGAAATGACGGAGTTAGATTACTGGCAATATGAGAATGGAGTGACTTCTGCTGGCCACTGTGATAGACGTTTTTCTGGGCACAGGAACCATCTAAAACCACACCAACAAACTAGAGAGTCAGCCAGGTAAATTGAGATAATAGCAGATGAGTTTTGTCAACCGTTGTAACTGGAGGTTTGGATAAGGGTAGTGAGGAGGGGAGTAGGACCCCGAGGACCTATCCAGAATGTTTCGAGCCAGACTTGTGTAGAGGGATGGGCAGTTGACATCACAAGGCCTCAGGTTCATAGTGGAGTCACATGATGGTGGCTGGAGATGCTGCAGTGCCACCCGGTCTAACCGTGAAAAAGCCACAGCCACCCCCTCAGCAGTGCTTCCTTCCCTGAGGGGAGCGGCAGACACTAACAGAAGCCACTAGCAGATTCACCTAGCAGAGAGCCTCAGGCAGGTGTAGGGTGGTCTGGGGCCCCTGCCATGAGGACCCTCCGTCAGCCCCATCACAACCATTGATGCTGTTCTTTCTCCAGCTCAGTGTCCCACTGTGAACAGGTCTGTTAGTCGCCATGGTATTGACGGTACACCATAGGGTTTTCAAGACCAGAGACATTGCCCCACTCCTGCCAGGAACTGGAAGCCCCCAACTGAGGGTTACAAGGAAAGGAGAGACAGAGGAAGGCAGTGATGGACATAGGTGGAGGGAGATAGCTCTCCAGGCCAACAGGGGAGGCGCCCAGTGAATGACAAGTGGATGGATGAGATTTCTTTGCTTGGGATTGGGTTGGAAAGGAGGTGGGCAGGGCGTGGTGGAGCAGATTACTAATCTTCGTATCTGTTTTTCAACTGCCATTCTGTGCCCTCCTGGTCAATTTCTGCCTTCATGGAGGAAAGACAGGCTAACAGGGGAGAGAGGAGGAGAGAGGAGAGAAATGGCTGGAAGATGATAGGCAGGCCCTGAATGCCAGCATAAAGCATGAAATCAGGACTAGCCATCCTGGCTGCAGAGGCAGTCTCTGGGCTGGAGTCTGGAGGACCAGGATCTAGCACCTTCTACCCACAGCCCATTACAGCCTGAGAAAAACCCTTTTTCCCTTTGGGCCTTAGTTTCCCTCTGTCTGAATGGCTGCTGAAGATCTCGGTAAGGACTCTCAACAGTGTCCCAGCAGATGGCAGATGGTGCTGGCTAAAGGCTCATCAGGGCACCCTCTGTGCTTGCCTGCCTACCTCTAAGTGGAAGGCCAGGGTCAGAGGTCACTAAATATGCTTAAAGGAAGTGTGGACCAGGATGAGAAGAAGAAGCAAGGGGATTCTCCATGCTCCCAGGGCCCTTTTTCCAGGTCTCTGAAACTGACCCAAGACCCGGATCTTGCTGGCAGCTCCCTCAACTGCAGCCCTGTCCCTTAACCCTAGGGAAATGCCCAGGTTACATGAAAACCTAGCAGTCACAGGATGTGAGACGGGGATCTCTCTGGACGTCTGGATGCCGGAGAATGAGAACTCTGACCCCTCTAGTACCTGACCTACACAGCCTTCCTGTCTTCACAGAGACTTACTGCCCTTCACGTTGCGGCTGCCCCAGGCCATCCTTGAAGCCAGCAGCTCCCTGGACCTTGAGACCATCTCCAACCTGGGCCTGGGTAAGTCTTCCCTGTAGAACCAGAGTGGGTGGGTACTGAGGTGAAGGGATACTAGGATTTCCTCTCTTGCATTAATCAGAGTTCTCTAGATGAACAGAACTGTCTTAGTCAGTGTCCTATGTCTGTGGAGTCACCATGACCATGGCAACTCTTATAAAGGAGAACGTTTCACTTTTAATTGGGGCCAGTTTACAGCGCAGAGGTTTAGTTCATTATCATCATGGCAAGGAGTGTGGCCTCATGCAGGCATGACTTGAGCTTCTGAAACCTCAAAGGCCACCCCCAGTAGCACACTTCCTCTAACAAGACCACACCTACTCCAGCAAGGACACACCTCCTTAATTCCTGTCAAGTAGTGCCACTCCCTAATGACCAAGTGTTCCGAATCTATGAGCCTATGGGGGCCATTCCTATGCAAACCACCACAAGAACCAACAGAGTAGCTTCCACTGAAACAGTAGCAACAGTCTCACACACGAGAACCTGATAGTTGCTTGGTTTGGGAGGCCCGAAGCCTTGGCAGTCTGTATGATCTGCAGCGGCTGCCTCACTCTGGAGAAGTCAAGAACCCAATAGTTGCTCAACCCACAAGACTGCATGCAGCAGCAGTCTCGGCTGTCACCAAGGACCTGGAGGGTTCCTGGAGAGTCCCTGGAAGCCTAGAGACTCAAATTCTGATAACTGCCCAGGAACCAAAAACTGCAACAGGGGAAACCAACTCAGCAGCCAGAGGGAAGGCCAGGCAAGCAAAGATGAGTGATCCTTCTTCTGCCATGCCCTGTTTCATCTGAGTGCTACCAGAAGGAGCCGCCCACATTTGGGGTGGATCTTCCCGCACCAATTAAGGCATTGCTTGATAAGGCTTCCTCCTCAGGTGATTCTGATTTGTAGCAAATTGACATTAAAAACTGGCCATCACACCAATGATCTCTGCAGAGATGTCCTTGGGTGACACCAAGCTGGATCCTGAACTTCATTTTGGGAACCCACCACTCATGCTGAGCCACTGAATAGGAAGATCCTCAGGGCCCCCTGCATTGCCAGGGACCATAACCAGGCTGATCACATCAGAGGTGGCCCCGGGAAAGGCAAGACCAACAACCAAGGCAGTTCTGTGGGCTGGCCGACATCAGCCTTGCTTCTCCTGTCACAGCCCTGGACTCGCCCAGGCCTCATCAAGAGGAAAATCAGTAGAGACGCTGTCCTGGCTGGGGTGACCATTGCCGTGAAGAAACACCATGACCAGAAAGCAATCTGAGGAAGAAAGGGTCTGTTTGGCTTTGGGTTATTCTTCATCGTCACTGTTCATCAGCATGGAAAGTCAGGACAGGAACTCAGACAGGGCCTGCAGATAGGAGAGGATGCAGATGGGTACCAGGGAGGGTGATGCTTACTAGTTTGTCCCACACGGCTTGCTCAGTCTGCTTTCTTATAAGACCCAGGGCCACCAGCCCAGGGATGGCTCCACCCACAATGGGCTGGGCCCTCCCGTGTCAATCATTAATTAAGAACATGCTCCAGAATTGCTTGGCTACAGCCTGATCTTATGGAGGCATTTTCTCAATTGAGGCTCCTTTGTCTCTGATGACTCTAGCTGTGTCAAGTTGATATAAAACTAGCCAGGACAGATGTGATGGGGATCTAGAGTGTACCCCTCATGTCCTTGACCTTCTCCCTGCCCAACCAACCAACCCTAAGGTCGAGTTAGGAGCATCTCCAACTTCCATTCTTTTGCATAAAAGAATGCATTAACGGCCCAGACTTCCTGGACTCTTCCTGGGTGTCTAGCCATACTGAGGCCTCTGCAGGCATAGGTTTGGTTTGATTGATGCTGACCTAGGACTGGGCCTCATCAATGCTGGCTCTGAAGAAGCCAAGATCTCCAGGCTGGTAGCTTCTGGAACACTAAACCTACATGTGTTGGGGACAGGAATTCTTCTGCTTCTGTGTGGTATAGAGTAGCGTGTTTAAGGCAGATGTTTCAACAGCCTCTGTGGCCAGTAGTGAGGCAGAGGCCCAGGACTTCAGCACCCAGAGCCAGGGCATGTCTGTAGACAAAGCATCTTTATTAAGACTCAGCAGCACACAGGACACTGTCTGCAACTGACTCCCAGAACCAGAAACACCAGCATGATCGTTCCAGTGTTGACTGAACAGAGGAAAATTAGCCCAGTCAGGTCACAGAAGAAGCAGAACAGAGAAGGCATCCCCCCACCTCAGCTCCAAGGCCAAGCTCTAGTCTTCTCCCCAAGGGGTCTGGGGACAGCGGTGTGAAAGAAGAGCTCAAACCCATTCCACACCACCCCTTAACGGAATCTGCTGTACTGGTCCATCGAGTAACTGGGATGGGCACTGAACTTCACATATACTCATCGGCCCTGTTCTGAGACTCAGGCACGAGTTCCTGGGGCTGATATCCAAGACTCCCTGTAGGTTCCTTCTGGGAGCACTTGCTGGATGGAAATAAGCCACTCAATTTAGGAGAACCAAATTCCTGACTGGAACAGAGAGGCCTCAGGCATGGAGTAAGCTAGAGATGGAAGTCATCATACAGGAAGCCAAGGGTGGTGCAGACTGGCCTGCCAGCAGCTTCTTGGGGAATGGGGCATTAAAAACCAAGTGTGCACACCTAAGGAACCACCTAGAAGGTTTTGATCGGATGAGGTCTCCCAGGTGCTGAAGACAGAGTCAGACTTGGCAGATTGATGTTTCCCCAGAGCCAGGGAAAGGTTGACTTTCCAGTCCATTTCCAGAACAGATGGAGACCTGAAACCGTCAGACGCCTGGCCCTGGCACATGCATGCTGCAGCCATACCAGGCTTTGTGTGCTCCGATGATAATTGCAGAGAGCATCTGCCAAGGGCCCAGGCACCTAAGGCATTGTGCTGAGCCATTGCGTCACTCCTCTGCGAAGTGTGTCCAACCTTCTGACATTGCAACAGGAGGTGGTCACCTGCAGAGTTCACACAAAAGAATATGCAATCAAGTTACAAAAAGAAAAAAACAACTTCATAATGTTTTAAGTAACTTTATAGTTTTGTGTTGGGCTGCATTCATAGTTATCCTGGGACTCAGGCAGCCTGTTGTCCAAGGATTGGACATACTTGTTGAAGGAGAAACCTGAAACCTACTCAAACTTGTATGGAGAATTCCTGAGAAGTGGAGTCCAGGGCCATCGGGTTTTGTGAGCAACAGCCTCTGCTCTGTACCACAACCTGTTGTACCCTGCAGCCTGCTCAGTCAGAGCCCTGTTCCTTAGCCCACCAGCCTTCCAGGCTCTGCCTCCAGCCCCAGCCCACCTAGCCGCTATTCCTCAAGAGGATCTCCAGGGAGAACTGGGATAATCATTACCAGCTGCAGGGGAGGGGCTTGAGGGCAAGTGTTCTCTTGATCTAATCAAAAGCTTGATGGAAGACAAATTCACCAACTTAGGTGCATACATTCATTATTAAATTATACACACACACTTAGCGTTAATCTAATTAATCTTATCAATAAAAACTGGGAATCAGATATTGGGGGTAAGTACCTGAAAGATCAGGAAACAGGGAGCAACCACAGTCACTTCCTAATTCCTACCATTCCTCCACCAGAATGGGGCTGAGAGCTTCTCTCGGCCCCATCTTACTACTTCCTGTCCCTCTCTGTCTACAGTCCTCCAAACCTCTATGGTCAGCCAGTGGCTAGTTCTGCCCTCTGACTCTAAGTAAGCTTTATTTGTCAGCACACAATCAAAATATCACACAACACACATTACACACACATCACACACACACTCATACACACACCACACACACATTTTTTATAGGGGAAGCCATGGGACTCAAGGTGTCTAAAGAGCTTCCTCAACGTTAGCAGAAATGAAGCTCTGGCTCATGGTACCACATGGATTGAAACATGATGTTTAATGAAAGAAGCCAGACTCAGAAGCACTTGTGAAACTCACTTGTAAATGTGCCCAGCTGAGGCAAATCCACAGATGTGGCAGGCAGGCTGGCGGTCACCAGGCTGTGTTGTTGTAGCAGTCGAATCCGCTGGGAAAGACCAAAGACTTAGACTCAGTTCAAATTTAGATTAAATGAATTTATTCTTACTGCTAGCGGAAGGACGTAGAGCCAAACAGTGTGTCATACCGAAGGGAGCTAAAGGAAGGGTTTATAGAGGTGCATATCAGAGATGTTATCAAAGGTGTGCAGTGACCTATGGGATCCACAGCTGGGCAAGAAAATTGCTTTACTCCCTCAGTTGTTTCTCTTTCCCCTTGTGTAGTAATAAAAAGACCACTTTATCCCAGTCCCACAGAGATAAGTGAGTTTACAAAAGCAGAAAGTGAGTGGTTAGATACCTCACAGTAGAAACCCCATTACCCTATTCTTAGCTCAGCTGCTGGCCACTAGATATCACATGCATTCCAGGGCAAAGGTCAGCAGCCCATAGGGATGCCTGGTACCACATTTTCTCTCGCCATCTCAGGGGAATTATGTGTAAATTATTACGCAGGTCTGAGCACTCTGGGGGAAGTGTCACTAATTGCCTGGGATAGAGCAGCCAGGGACAGAGCACCATCAGGTAGAGCTGGCTATCACATTGCCAGACCCGGCAGAAGCAACGTAGAGGAAGAGAAGCATGTTTGGGCTCATAATTTGAGTGGATACTGTACTTTGACTTTTCTGTTCTGCCAGCCAGTTCCCAAATAACTACACAGAGACATATTATTAATCATAAATGCCCAACTGATAGCTTAGGTCTATTACTAACTAACTCTTACATTCTAAATTAACCCATTTCTATTATTTTACTTGCTACCATGTGGCTCGTGGCTTGTTATCTCATTTTGTATGTGTCCTGCTTCCTCTGTCTCTGGCTGTCAACTCCCAAGACTCCACCCTTCTTCTTCCCATCATCTTCCTGTGATTGGCTCTCCTGCCCAGCTATAGGCCACTCAGCTCTTTATTAACCAGTGAGAATAATGTGTATCTACAGAGATTGTTCCACAGCAAGATACAATCCATGGTAAGAGTTTATGTCAATGGAATGTGTGTCTGGGGCATCTCACATCTCCACCAGGAAGCAAGAGAAGGCTAGAAATGGGACCAAGTTATAAAACTGCAGGCCCACCTGCCAGTGACCCACTTTCTCCACCCAGAATCACTGCTGGGATCCCATGCTGAAACACCTGCCCCTCCAGGGAATATTTCACTTTTAATCCACCAGCTGGGCAGTGACTGACAGCGGGCATGGAGTTTCCTGGGATGGGGGGGTGTAACTAAAACACCCTAGCAGTTATTATAATGACAGTTGTGTAACATTTTTGAATAGGTGAGTTATGTGGATGATATTCCTGTTGATGACAGAGGGATATGGACCGTAAAGCTTCCTGTAAGAGGATGTGATAGGAGCTGATTCGCACCCGGGGCTTTCTCTGTGTCTTCAGCTGTAGCCATTGCCATCACATCCTTTCAGCCTGCGCACTGCTTCCTGATCCTTAGCTTCCTCCTCCCCGTGCTCTGGCTCCAGCGGAAAATAGCATGGTACCCTTTAGCCAAGGGAAGGGGCTGTGTTGGATGTTGAGCCGGGGAGAGCAGCGAGCCCTCCCTCTGCACCGTACCCTCCGTGCACTTCTTTTTTTAAGACATCTTTTTCTTGTTATGAAATCCCAGCATCTTGTGGGTTTCTTTTTAACTGACAAAACCAGAAAAAGACAAGGCTGAAAATCATACACGATCCCTCCACTGCTGCAAAAATACAGTTCTGCAGTATCTTGCCTCCCGCTGGTGTTTTGTGTGAACATAGGTGTGACTTTTAGTTGTTTTGCTCACACCCAGAGTCAAGAAGTGTCTAGTCAACAGTAGATTCACTGGGTTTTCAGTGCACCCAATGGTCTCACAATCATTCTGAGTTTTTGAAACATATTTCCTTTCTCCGTGTCACTGACTATTTTATTATACTTGCTTTGTTTGGTTTTAATGAGTAGACTAAGCTATTTGGACAGGGATGATGTCACCAAAGCAGAGCTATTCTCTTGCAGGCTCAGCACCATGGGATGGCTCTTGAGTGTTTGTTTATGCGCTGACACAAGAAAAGCCAAGTTTAGACTTGGAAACACCACCGTTCAACAGTGCAGGCTCTGTAGAATGTCATCCTGGGTGCAGCAGGGGCCACAAAACTAACGTGGGACTCAGCTGCTTGCAGCTAATTCTAAATGCAAGAGGGAAGATGATTCCGTGTCGTGGCTCTCCAACATGCCTAAGGCGAGGCATGTAGATGGCTCTCCAACATGCCTGAGGCATGTAGATACTAGTGGTTTAAAGAGAGGAAAGTCACACACTGTGTAGCTCTTCCGAGTGTGTGTGTGTGTGTATGTGCCTTGTTTTTTCCCTTTATAGCATACAGTGAGAATATTTCCTAGTTAATAAAGATTTGTTAAAAGTTTGCGATCAGGGGACTGGGGAGACAGCTACATCGATAACTCAATCACTAAAGCGCTTGCATGTAAGCATGAGGACCTGAGTTGAGCTCTAAAAGCCACATTAAAAAAAATGGGCGTGGCGGCTTGACTTGTAATCCCACCACTGAGGAGATGAAAGCAGGTAGGGTCCTGGCTAGCCAGACTAGCTCATTGGTGAGTTCCAGGCCCTCAGAAAGCAGGGTGGTCTCACTCCAAGGTTGTCTTCCAGCTTCCACGTGCACACACATGTACCTGCAGGTGCCCACATACACACCAAGAGAAACACTGGAGTTTGAGCGAAAGCCCAACAGCCCATCTTTGGATGCTACAAAGATATGCGTTCCCTAAGTTCCCAGAGCTTCCCAACCATTTCCATGGTATGTGAATCATTACTTTGCCCTCGGGTACCACAATCCAGCACCTGGCACATCACAGGTCTACCAAGCACTGCAGGGATTGAAGCTGGCAAGACATGCCCCCTATCCTGGTTCAGAAAGCCTTGGTACCAGCAAAATGGCTGCCTCAGTGTCAGGGTCCAGTGCCAGCCCGGACCATAAATTATTTCTCCGGACCATAAATTATTTCTCTGGACCAGAGGGGAGGTGTGGGATTAAAGACACAACTCACATGACTATATTGGGAGGGACTTCAGTGATCCCTCATGAAGTCCTAAATTCACATCCTGAAAATCCACCCACATTTATTCTCCAAACAGCTTTTACACCAAAACATAAACTGAGGGGGAAATTCATTAGCATTCTGTTTCCTAGGTAACTAGGCAAATATCTGAGGTCACATCCACACCTATTCTATGCCCATTTTGTCACGTCTTCCTATCTTCCTGCTCTGTATGCTAGCTCTGTCACATAGGCCGAATTAACGTCTCTATCCCAGGCATCCTCCAGATTATAAAGAAGGAGCAGAACAGCATTGGCATATCCTGACCCTTTGTAGCGGCCTTCTGTGAGGCCAGGTGCAAACTATGGCCTGGAAGTCTAGCTGTCATACAATGAATATGGGCCTGTATGATATATGGCCCTACACCTCAGTCAAAGGGACAGGTCCTTCTTCACCGGAACTTGGGCGGCTGAGCTAAGACTTGGCATGGTGTCGCCAGTCCCTGCCAACTGCCGGAATTGCATGACAAAGGTTCTGCTTCCCCAGCCTTGGCTCTCTGCGAGCTGCAGAAAACTTTTCAACTTCCCTTTTTTGTTTTGTTTTGTTTTAAGCATAAAACCCTGAGCTGACTGCCCCATTGCTTCCCTTACACAGTTGCAGGCCCTGACTGCCCCATTGCTTCCCTTACACGGCTGCAGGCCCTGACTGCCCCATTGCTTCCCTTACACAGCTGCAGGCCCTGATATGTGGCCCCTCAGTGCCCAGCATCACCCTCCCCTGGAAGTAGTGTTGCCTTGAAAGCCTGTGCCCTGTTAATTGTCCTGGGGGCAGGCAAGCAGCAGCCTGAGCCCTGGACCTCAGGGGAGCCCCCAGTGCCTGCTCCACACTTGTGAGATACTATCAAAATATGGAGCTGTGTTCTTTTATTCTGTCCCTGCTAGGGACCAGTCCTGCAGTCCAGTGATAAGCTGGCTGACAATCCTTCCCCACCTGGAGCCCCTCTGCTTTCTTTTTCCCTCCTCTCTCACTGTCTCATCTCCTCATCCTCCCAATCCTCAGCTTGTCCCCACCTAGCCTGCCAAGTGAGACTGGCCAGTGTCCCATACCCTAGAATGCTGCTCTGCTTTGACTAAGCTAGTTTACTCGCTAGTGTTGGGTGCCGATGCCTGGCCCCTGCTCCCTGGAGCACCATCCTGGAGCCTGTAGATGCACAAATGGAAGAGGCCCCAGTGCTGCCTCCTAAAGCCCAGAGTGTGATGGAGCACTCAGACAAAAGCCTGGGATGGCAGTCTGATGCTGGTCCCTGCTGTCAGAGTACCCAGTAGGACTAAGGGACGAAGGCATCCTGCACACATCAGTCTCCTAAGACTTAGAAGGCCAGTCTTAGAAGATTAGCAAGAACCTGGCAAGGAGGGAGGGACTCATTCTAAGCAGAGGGAACAGCACCCACTCAGACTCAAGGGTAGGGCAGCACATTTGTCCAGAAAGAAGTGAATGGAAGATGAAGACCCAGTAGACAATTCTAGAAAAGAAACATGGGGCGTATCTCCCAGGCCTCGAGTGTCCTGGACATCAGTTACCCCATGACTTTGTCCTTCGTCCACATGTCTTACGGGACTGTGACATGAGCATGGAGGGAACTGAGCTCATCTCCTGGGACTCCTGAATAGTTCACCTTCCCGGCTGCCTGAGGCTCCTTGCTAGCAAGACTTCAAGGGGACTGAACTGCTCTGCTGGGCTGCTAGAGACTTGGGTACAGTGTTTACAACGTTTACTCCACAGAAAGCAAGCATATGTGTGTTCTGGGTACTCACAGTTGGTCACTAAGAGGTCGAGTGCTGTCCTGGAAAGCTAAGCCACAGCCTGGCTATCATGAAGAGTGGACCTCAGGTTATGGAAAAAACCTAACCTGGTCACGTCTTACTCTGTGGCTGCGATGTGCAGGGAGGGAGCTTTGCATGTTATAGAAAGTCACATGAAAGGCCATCATCTTGTTATTGTGGTGACAGCTGGGTATTCTGGGCTGGCTGCCAGGTGCTACAGAGTCTTTCTAGAGCCGAGCTCCATGGTGAGTAGCATGTTTCTTTGGTGCTACCACGGTTGGATAGGTCACAGCTTGCATTCTATCATGGGGTTGGATCCTGCTCACACTGATGGGCATACAACCTCAGGCCACCAAGGTCTTTGAACATGTCATCAATAGAGCTGGCTCTGCACACCCCTGCCATGTTCTGACTTCTCCTTTCACAGTCAAGAACCTGTGGTGGCCATGCCTGGTAGTGCAGGCCTGTCATCCCAGCTGCTCTGAAAGCCGAGGCAGGAAGATTGAATGTTCATGGACAACCTGGGCAACTTAAGACGAATAAAGTGTATGGTCTAGCATGGGCAGCCCATGTATGGAGGTTCTGTTGAACTTGTCCGTATTGGGTTTCATGGTCTAAGCTGATGAGGACAACTGACCAGGTCTCTTCCTCAAGAGGGTACCTTAGTGAAACCCTTTCTCAAATTTTGAAAACGTTAAGCCACGCGTGGTGGAGCACCCCGTTAATCCCAGCACTTGGGAGACAGAGACTTGAACTCTGTGAGCCTGGTCTACAAAGCGAGTTCCAGGACAGCCAAGGTCACACTGAGAAACCCTGTCGTGGAAAAAACAAACAAACAAACAAACAAACTAAGGGTAGGGATATACCTCAGTGGTAGAGCACTTGCCTGACATGTAGGAGGCCCTGGATTCAATCCCCAATACCAGAAAACAAAACATAGGTGCTGCTATGTTCTTAGCACATCTCTAGCTGGGGCAAGAGCCACCGGCCACCCACTGATAGGCAGAGCAACCGAGGTGGGAAGTGGTGCAAGTTCCTCAGAAGGAGGCAACGGGTTAGTTTGACCTCTTCAACCTCCAGCACTCTGTGACCTTGGTGAATACATTTTAGCTGCACCACTGCCTTCATCTGTAAAGTGGGGATAAAGCCTATGCCTGGGGCTCATCAAGACTGCAGCCCTCGTTCCTTGGTGACACCGTTAGCACTCCTTCACATAGGCATCTTACTGAGGGCCATGGGAGAGAAGCCGTGTCCACCATTCTCCCAAGAGTCCTGCGCAGCATGGCTCAGGCTCTTCCTTAAATGAACTTAAAATGAACACATTGAGCAGGACCTGGGTCCCATGCTTCTCTCCAAAAAGAGCCACTCTCATGAGCTCAGGGTAGCCTATTCTCCAGAAGTCAGAACGCTGTATCTTTTGGGAAGCTCTGAGCATCCCTGAGTGAGTGCTGGTATGAGGTACCCAGAGGCCAAGCTCTCTCAAACCAGGCCTTGCCTTAGTGGCTTCAGTCACAACGAGGCTATAAAGACTGGTTGGTAGATAGCCAGCAGGGCAGGGCTTGCTCGAAGGTAGGAGCTGTGTCCTCACTTGTCCCATAGTCTAGCTCCTCAGTGTCAAGACCCTCCCAAGCCACAGACAGCAGCCTGTAGTGGACAGCTATAGGTCCAATTATATCACCCATAATTCTCTGGTTCCCTTTTCCTGTGTGTGCCAGCTGCAGTGGCAATGAGTTCTAGCCCCTGCCTACCATAGGGTTCCCTGCCAGCACCCTGTAGTGTTACTGCTGAGACACCCATTGGAGAGTCAGCTAGAACAAGACCTAAGACACAATCTGCCCAGGGTACCCGGCTGGAGAGCTGCAGGCACAACTCTGTCCCCACCATGCCCACAGTCAATCCCACCCGAATCAGAGTTCTCCATGGCAAACTCTCACATGGGCACAGAACTGAAGCTGGGCTTCTCATGTCCCCGCTCAGCTCTCCTCCACCCTCTGCTGGGGGGTACACAGGGGACTTCCCCTCCAGGCAGGAAGTGGTGGGAGAAGTTTCAGAGTCCAAGAAGGGAAAACAAACCTACACAAAAGCAAGGGCCCCTCCCCCACTGCTAGGAGGACTGACTGCCTCTGCTCTGCTTTCCCTCAGGCTTCTGGGACTCCTCGCTGAACCCTCCAAGAGGTCCTGTTGAGCCCCTCAGAGGCCCAGCCCCTGGGGCCCCTGCAGCCTCCAGCGTCCGGCCCACAACCCATTACACAAACTGTTCCTGTGAAATCGAGCTGTCTGTGGGAAATGACCGCCTGTGGTTTGTGAATCCCATTTTCATCGAGGACTGCACCCTACCGACTGAACCACCACCTGTCAGCTGCCCTCCACGCCCTGTGCCTGCCACCTCGGATGCTACCTCACCCACCTCTAAGGGATCCCCACGCCGTCCCCCACCTCCACCCCCGGTACCCACCCTTCCTCCAGCAGGCCCTGTCCGGCCTCCTGTGCCTCCTGTGCCCCCTGCACCTGCTGGTCCTTTGCCCAACTCCCCACTAACACCCACCTCTCCTCTTGCACCCCATGCGCCCGGCCCCCCAGGTCACCCAAACAAACCACCCATGACAGCCTGTGAGAGTCTCCCACCTCCAGCTGTAGGCCTGGGCCCCTTTGGGGAAGAAGAGATGAAGCCTGGAACAGCTCCCAGCCCCTTGCAGCCAGCTCCTCCCCCTCCACTGCCCCTGAAGAAGGCTCTTCCAGCAGCTCCTCCCAGACGGCGCGTCTCTGAAAGGGTGTCTCTGGATAGCCAGAATGTGGGGACTGCAACAGACAGGGACCACCCAAGTATTTCCAGGACAGCCTCTCTCAGCCTACCTCCCAAAGGCACCGTGAGCAGTCTTGGGGACAGGCCTTCAAGGACCACAGAGCAAGGCCAGGAAACAGAGACCAAAGCCAGCCATGCTGACAATATACCAGTGCCTCCTGGGAAGGCCAAACAACCCCCTATTCCGCCACCCAGGAAGAAGCGGGTCTCTCGACAGCTGGCCTCCACCCTTCTCAGTCCCTTGGAGAGAGCTGAGCACCCCACACGAGAGGCATCCTCTGAGAAACCAGCACCTGGTGCACCTTGGGAAGGCTTGAGTCCAGCCCCGCAAGCTGGGATGCAGCACCCCCATACCCAGGCCAGCACCTGTCCCCATGGCTCTCCAGAGTTCAAGGGCTCGCTGGCCTCACTCTCAGACAGCCTGGGTGTGCCTGCCTCCGCCACCGACCAAGACTCCTACTCCACCAGCAGTGCAGAGGAGGAGCTGGAGTTCAGCAGCCCCAACGTGAAGAAGAAGCCCTCGATGATCCTGGACAAGGCCCGCCACCGCCTCAGCTTCGTCAACTTCGCCAGCGTCTTCCACGCCTTCCTCTCCAGCGACCGCAAGCTGTATAAGAAGGTGGTGGAGCTGGCGCAGGACAAGGGCTCCTACTTTGGCAGCCTCGTGCAGGACTACAAGGTGTACAGCCTGGAGATGATGGCCCGCCAGGCATCCAGCACCGAGATGCTGCAGGAGATCCGCACCATGATGACCCAGCTCAAAAGCTACCTGCTACAGAGCACCGAACTCAAAGCCCTGGTAGAGCCCAACCTGCACTCGGAGGAGGAACTCGGTCAGTGCCAGCTTGGGGGGGAGGGGTGCGGTGCATCAGGACCCTCAGGCAGCCCTGGGCACAGAACAGCCTCTGGAGCTGCTTGCCTAATGGCCTCGTTTTTCTTCCTCTCCTACTGCCCCACAAATCTGCTGGGCCCAAATCCCTCTCTCAGGCTCCACTTCTAGGGAGCCAACTCCAGGCAGCAGCCCACTTTCCTGACCCACCAACAACAACCCTCCCCTCCCCCACCAGCCTCTAACCCAGTAACCTTCAAACCTCTCTGAAATTAGGATTCTTGGTGATGGGTTCCCTGTGGCATGTCCACAGCTGTGTATTTACTGAAAAGACTCAGGCAGACCACACTGCAATAGCTGGGCATGACCTGGGTCTACCTGTAATACCAGCACTAAAAGTGGAGGCAGGAGGGTCGCGGGATCAAAGCCATTCTTGGCTATATAGTGAGTTGGAGGTCAGCCTGGACTCTCAAAAAGCAAAACAAAAAACAAAAAAACAAACAAAAAAAACTGTATTAAGAAATTTGGGGATTACCTGATAACCATTACTGCCCCTGCAGGCACCGACCCCCTCCTTGTGGTCCTGCACCTTTCCTCCTTTACCCAGTAATTAAGAGCATCAGTTTTGGCTGGGCGGTGGTGGTGCACGCCTTTAATCCCAGCACTCAGGAGGCAGAGACAGGCAGATCTCTGTGAGTTCGAGACCAGCCTGGTCTACAAGAGCTGGTTCCAGGACAGGCTCCAAAGCTACAGAGAAACCGTGTCTCAAAGATGCTTTGATATTGCAGGATGACGATTCATAGTGAGAGGTCTCTAGGAAAAGAGACTATTAAGCACCGCCTTCCCTGGAGGAGGCTGGGCTTCTACTGCTGGCTCCTGAGGACTGATACAGTCACCAGGCCACAGTATTAGGGCACAGGAGTAAGGTGGTGGGTGGTATGTTGGGGTCTAAGACTGGCGTTGTGTCCTCGGGAGGCTGTAGCTATGTGTGCACCCCACTAAGATTAAAGGGCGCACCTGGGCAGGATGCTCAGGGTGGTACATCAGAAGGCCACCCACACAACCCCTGACTTTTTCCACTAACAGTTACCACGTCCCCGAGGCCCAGGCATTACCCCACAGAGCTCATCTGGGGAGGAAGTGAGTTATATAAGTAGTTTGACAGAGCCCTATGCCTCCATCTCCTCACCTGTTGTACTGGGAAATAATAGCGGCAGGCTGATCACAACGTCCCTCCTAGACTCAGGGAGCTCTCATTGTGACAAGTGTCAGGTAATCTGCAAGAAAGTCAAGAAGCCATGGTGTCAAACAGGCAGGAAGTGAGGTTTAGAGGCCCTGGGAGAGGTAGGTCACAGCATCATGGCCTCCAAGGTTTAGCATTTCTGGAAGGGACCAGGCTGTGGCAGGTTCAAGGCAGGAGGCCAGGGCCTCATGTGTGCCCAGCATGGCTCTGATCCTTGAGCTGAGGAGGAGCAGAGAGACTCAAGGTGAGCAGAAGTACTGTCATGACAAGATGCACTGGGAACAGATAGGTGGGACAGGCACCCTGGGCACAGATCTAGTCCATGGAAGTGGGCAAAGGTCTGACTGGCCTCATATGGGCTCTGAATAGCTAGTGTGAGCATTCCCGGGAGACCAGAGGTTTGGTGTCAGAGAGATGGCCTCCCACCTCACTGAACATTCAAGAGGGGGCAAGTGGAGGCTGCTGAGGCTGAGTCTAGAGTCAGGAAGAATGCAGGCTGATGGCAGATGTCTGGAACTCAGTCACACACAAACAGCTACAAGACTATAAATTAGACCGTGCCCAGGAAGATTGTAGGTGGTGTGCAGAACAGGAGACTGCGAAAGGGCACAGAAGAACATGGAAGGACATGGACAGCTCAAACAAAGCAACCCAGAGACAGCTGTGGTCAGCCGTGCATGCCAGAACGGAGGAGAAGTGGGAGGGGTCAGGCCGTAGAGAGGATGATGGGTGGAGCTTCTTCAGGGCAAAGGTGGGACACGCAGGAGGATGATATGGCCGCTCATGCCAGGCTGTGAAAGTCAGGCTAAGGTTGGCCTGGAAGGGATGGATCCTGAGGCAAGGAGGAGAGCTATGAAGCGGGAGAGGTGATCCAGAGTTATCCTGGTTCTGGACTGGGGCGGGGCCAGTGGTATTAGTTACCCATCTGTTGCTGTAACAAAATGTCTGACGAAAACAACTAGAGGAAGGAAGTGTTTGAGGGTACAGTTCTTTGCGATGGGGAAGTCGTGGCTGCAGGAGGCATCTGGTCACCCTGCATCCACAGTCAGGAAGGCAAGAGTGATGAATGCTGATGTCCAGCCATTTTCTCTTCTTATTTATCCTAGGACCATAGCCCAGAATGAAAGGTGCTGCCCACATTTAGGGTGTATCTTCCCTCCACCTCAATTAACCTAGTAAGAGCCAAGCTCACTTAACTCCCACCCCACGGGTGGATCAAGACTACAGCTTGACTCGAGTGATAGCGGAATGGCGAAGGGCAAGCCGTGAGAATAGCTGTGTAGCGAGGGGAACGTGAGACGCAGAAGCCCAGGGACAGAGGCAGGCCTGGCAGTCTGGAGGAGCAGTGTGGGCAGGAAAGCAGGAGTGAGTGACGAGCCAAGTTACCTGGGCTTGAGAAGGGCAAGAGACACGAAGAATAAGCCTACCTTGAGCTGGAGAGATGGCTCAGCAGCAAAGAGCACTGACTGCTCTTCCAGAGGAGCCGGATTCAATTGCCAGCACCCACGTGGCAGCGTACAGCTGCCTGTAACTCCAGTTCCAGGGCATCTGGCACCTTCACACAGACTTACATGCAGACAAAACATCAGTGCACATAAAATAAAAATAAATTATTTTAAAAGGATAATTCTACCAAGCCAGGCGGTGGTGACACACAACTTTAATCTCCAGCACTCGGGAAGCAAAGACAGGTAGATCTCTGTGTGTTTGACGCCAGCCTGGTTGACAACGAATTCGGGACAGCCAGGGCTATAAGGAGAGATCCTGTCTTGAAAAACCAAAACAAACAAAGAATAATTTTACTGGGCACCCAAACCCTTAGTACACAGCTGCCCAGGTTGTCCACTGCACAGCTGCAGTGTGCCCAGAGCCTTCTGAAGTATGTGCTTCTGGGCCGGCTCTATTCCTGGCTCTGGGGGAAACACTGCAGTGGAGAGACCAGAATATTAAGCATGGGAGGTTCTGGTGCCAGTGCCTCTGCAGTGTGTCTCTCTGTCTTGCGTATCAGAGCTAGGTAAGAACCAGGGACGGAAGGGCTGTGTTGCCAGGCAGCAGAGCCAGGTAGCAGGGCCTCCGCAGCTGCTTTCCTCACCTTCGCACTCTCATCCCTGCCCCTCAGAGGCCATTGTGGAGTCAGCCTTGTACAAGTGCGTCCTGAAGCCCCTGAAGGATGCCATCAACTCCAGCCTGCTGGAGATCCACAGCCGGGACGGCTCACTGCAGCAGCTCAAGGAGAACCAGCTGGTGATCCTGGCCACCACCACCACCGACCTGGGCGTGACCACCAGCGTGCCTGAGGTGGCTGTCATGGAGAAGATCCTGCAGAAGCTGAGCAGCATGCACAAGGCCTACTCGCCCGGGAAGAAGATCTCCATCTTGCTGAAGACCTGCAAGCTCATCTACGACTCCATGGCCCTCGGCAACCCAGGTAGGCAGGCTGGGCCCCTCCCACAGAACTAGGGCAGGACAGGAGTGGGAAGCATTCCCTGGTGACGTGGGCAAGGCGGAACCGGTGCTTCCTGCTGCCCACAAGGCAGGGAAAAAGCTGGTCGTACCTGTGCCCAAGCACATCAAGAGAAGGTGCCCTGTGTACTGAAACATGGTGACTCAAACCCAGAACCGCTGTGCCTCAGCGCTGGAGGGTAGAAGTTCACGATCAAAGGGGTGGGGCTGTGCTCGCTCTAGGCACTGGGTAGGATCTGATCCAGCCTTGCTCCAGTCTGAAAACCCAACAGTCTTCACTCAGTACTCCCCCATGTGTTCCGTGTCCACATTTCCCTCTTAGAAGGACATAGGACACAGTGGCTCAGGGCAGCCCTACTCCATTGTGATTTCATCTCAGCCAATCACATCTGCAATGTGCACTTCCAAGAGGTCGCCTTCTTGGCTCTTTAGCTTGTGTGAACTTAGAGGAGACGGGTCCAGCTATGCTAGTAACTCCCTGTACCAAAGAGAAGCTGGTCTAGACTCACTGAAGTCACCGGGAGCTGCCGATGGAAGATGACCAGGCCCCACCCAGGTGGTACCTGGATGTAGGCTCTCTGGGTGAACCTTAGACCATAGTATCTTCATCCTCCAATATGTTGTCCTAGGCGTATACCTGTGGCCAGCTGGAGCCCAGCATAGTAAGACCTGGCATCATGATGGCATGGCACTCTGACCTGTCAATATTGCATTGCAGGGGGTCCAGGGAAGAGGAGAAGGAGTAGAGTGACCAGGCCCTTTTGTAGTCAGTTTACCACAGCACTCCTCTAGGTACACGGGAAATGGAACCCATGCTACATAGGTAATAAAATGCTGACTAGAGTTCATCCCACACCCGTACCTTTAGCTAGATGCCCTCTTGCTGACGGCCTCCTGTGTAGTTAGTTGTACATGGGCCCTGGCAGATGACGGTAGGAAGAGTATCACGCCACAGTTGTGACCTCCTAGACTTGGGTTCTGATTGCCCTTCACACTTGTAGGACCTAGAATGAGTCACTTATCTCTTTGAGCCAGCCCATCTTCCTCATGGGAAGAGAAGCTGGATTCTAGGGGGTCGGAGCCACACTTAAATCACTTGCTGATGTTAGAAACAAGCTGTGACATTTGACCCTGGTGCCTAGTACCAGCAAGTGCCATATCTGGGGCTAGCCGAGAGACCCTTCTTCCTCGGCATGTTCCTTAGGAATGAGCCACCTGGCAAAGCGGTTGTTGGCGTGGCACTGGGGCATGGAACGAGGTCCCCTCACCCAAGCCAGTTTCCCTCATGAGCCTGGCAGAGGCTGCAGCTCCAGGTTGGAAGCCCTCTTTTGTGTAGGACCAATACGTGTCCTGCAACTGAAAGAGAGCAAATTGAGGTCCTGGAGAGCAAACGCCACACGGGGATGAAGCTATGTGATGGCTGTGTTGCCATGGAGATGTGTGGTGAGAAGCAAAGGGACGAGTTTGTTCTTTGGAGGCTGGGGGTCTTGTGTAGTGCTGCAGACCAAGAAACAGGCCTAGGCTGGGGCTACAATTGAGTCCTGCCTGAAAATGGCAGCAACAGTGGGAAGCCTCCAGGATTCCGAGCCTTACTCTCAGGCTGCACAGTCAGCCCCAGAGGCCCAGGACCCAGGGAAGGTACCCAGTACTCCTGATGGCGGCAGTGGGAAGCTGAAGGTCAGGGCCCCCTCGTGGCTGATGAGACAAGCTAGGGATGTCACACACTTTCTCTTCTGTGACAACAGGGGCAAGGCCTGGGGCATCCTGCTTGAGTGTGGGGGAAGCAGTGTGCTGGGTCAAGTCAGAGAGGGCAGGGGCGTGCATAGGAGCCCAAATGTCTCTCTGGGCATCTGTGCCCTGATGCCTCTAGTTGCATGACGGTCCTGGTAATGCAGGCACCAGTCTCAGTTTCCTCCTGTGTAGACTGGTGTAGGCTCTGGGGCTCAGGTGGACTGTGACTAGTGCGCCGCCGGATGCTCACACTTGCTAACTGCCCATCTGGCCTGTGGCTATTTCTAACTGAGGGGTAATTTCCACCCGGCTTTCCAGGACTGGGGTGAAGTCAAAACTGAGGACTCTGCTGTTTCATTCTCTGAGCCCCAGTTCCCTGAACACCATGGCTTCATGAAATTCTTTTACAAAGCCAGACGCAGGGACAGACATTCAGACACCATGATCATTGCTTAACTATGAATTCGATGACTCAAAGCTTGCCCTGAGAGCAGGGAGGAGACTAGCCAGCTTTGAGGAAAGCAGAATGAAGATGTTACTGTAGAAGGGGACCAGCCAGATACAGCAGGAAGAATGCAGAACAGAGCCAGTGGGACCTGAGATGACAGGCAGCCCAGGCCAGAGGTTCTGAGCCATGAGGCTCAGGCCAAGGTCTAGAAACCCCTGGGACTAGAAACCAGTGGGCATCTCATCAGGGGACACTGAGTTCCCATCCACCAAGGCTAAGCCCTGAAATGGGAGCCCAGTTGCTGTAACTCCATCTTGGGCTGCCCCACTCAGACCCTCAGCATCTTCACTTGGGAAGAAGCAGCTCACCCACTCACATGGTTCTCTGTTTGAATTCCCACGTCTGTGCCCTAATTTTGTATGGTAAACCTATGGGACCTCTGTGTGGGCACCATGTGGGTGCTGTACCCAGAAGCTGTCGGGTTAGCCAGGGGCTGTGGAGTTACCTACCACTCAACCTCAGTTTCCCCATTCTTAGGCTATGTGGTCCCATGTATGTTTGTTCTGATGGTGGAATGCAGAGGCCACTGTGTCTGTCCACCATGTTCCTGGGAATGAGAAGGTTGGGTATTATAGGCATGGATCAGAGACCAGGAGACACCCACTGAGACTTCCGGGTTCATATATGCTGAAACAAAGAATTGAACCAGGACACGTGAGTAGTAATAGAAACAGAGACAGTTGGTTAAGAAAGGGTACTGTCAAGAGTCCAAGGATGGGAATAGGCCAGAGAGCTGGGAAGGGTCCGAGGCTCCAGGCCCCGGGCTCTGAGCATCCCTGTCCTTTACAGGTCGCTTACATAGCAGCACCTTCTCTGGCACTTGAAGATCACTGCGCTTTTCTCCTTTATCATCCCAACTGAGAGAGGGGTTTCCATCCTTCCTCTGTCATTGGCTTCTTGACATGTCAGTTTTGATGCCTCTGAACCCTCCTTCCCTATTCTACCCTCCTACCTCAGAACCACACTGTAGATCCCAACCTTCTGTGAAGCGTCTGGGGACTTAACAAAGGCGGGACACAGACACCTGCGCTCAGGCTGGCCACACCCCCACCAGTTTCACACATGGTATTCTGCATGGGTTTTGTCTGAAATAAAATTTCTGGGAGTGTGTCTGTCTGTCTGTCCCCGTACATGTGCACTAGTAGAGGTATCTTTTTTCAATTACTACCTGCTTTTTCATTTTTTTGAGACAGTATCTCACTGAATCTGAAGCTCATCAATTCTGTTTGGCTGGCCCACCAGTGTACTTCAGGGATCCATCTACTTGTTACACACACGCGCACACATACACACGTATGTGCACACACACATGCACACACATACGTGTGTACACACACATGCAAGCACACACATACACACGCATACACACATGCATGCGTACACACATGCACACACGCACATGTACGTACACGTACACGCACATGCGCGTACACACACACACCATGCTCAGCTTTTGCCGTGAGTACTGGGTAACAGCCCAGGACATTTTTAACCTGTCATTTGAAACTGATTTAAAATTTAAGATCTCTCAATGGAAATGGCTCACTGAAACAAGGATGCCCAGGTACACTTGTGAGTTTTTATCCCAGCAATTGTCACGTGCTTTCTCCTCCCCAAACATACACAGTTTCTCTCAAATCACATAGGTTATCTCTCTGGACCCTTGCCCAGTTGGTGCTATCCTGAGTCTGTTACAGTCTCTGGGAGTGCTAGACAGGCTGCAGAGCTCTCGTGACAGCTGTGGATGTGTCCCTGTGTAAGCTTCTACAGATACAGCATCTCTAACTGGGTCACAGGTTGTCACCTACCTCTAAAGGTTCTCGGGAGCTCAAAAAGGCTTAGAAATTAACATCTAACAACCGCTATGTTCAGTTTCTCTAATGTGTTACATTTCAAGGGCCTTTCTTTTCTTTGTCTACACTGATTTTCTATTATTTATTTTTATTATCTTAATCATGTGTTTGTGTGTGTATCTTGTGCTGAATATGTCCACATGAGTATAGATGCTCTAACAGAGAGACAATGGGCCTCCTGGAGCTGGAGTTACAGCCGCTTGTGAGCTGCCTGATATGGGTGCTGAGAAGCAAACTCCGGTCCCCAGCAAGAGCAGTGTGCACTCTTACCTGCTGCGCCATCTCTGCAGCCCTGAGGCTGGCATCTGAGAATGCAGGTTTCCTTTCTGCATCGCTTTTACCTAAGCCGCAGTTTCTCGTTTCGTGTTTGTCACGCTTTCCTCACAGTTGCTGACTCAGTTACTTTCTAGCTGCTTCGAGCAAATTCTCTGACCAAAGCAGCAGAAGAAAAAATGGGGTCTTTTAAACTTAGAGTTCAGGCTGGGAGATGGCTCAGAGGTAAAGAGCACTGGCTGCTCTTCCAGAGGACCCGAGTTCAATTCCCAGCAAACACATGGTGACTCACAGTCATCTTTAATGAGATCTGATGCCCTCTTCTGGTTTGCAGGTATATATGCAGACATAACACTGTATACAGAACAAATAGATAAATTTTTAAAAAAATAAATAAACAATAAACTTAGAGTTCAAGGTCCAGTCCATCTTGGCTGGGAAGTCATGGCAGCGGGAGCTTGAAGCAGCTGGTCACATTGAATTCCACAGTCAAAAAAGAGAGGAATATATGCTGGCAGTGCTCTGCTCACTTTCTGCAGCCTACAAGGCCCAGGTCTCACCCAAGTAAAGATGATTCTCCTCATCTAATGTGAGCAGGTCCTATGATTGACTTACCCAGAGGTCCACCTCCCAGGTGATTGTAGATTCTGTGGAGTTGACAGCTAATATGATCACAGTTACATGGGGGTGATATTTTCTTAGCTGCATCTCAAGTGACTCAGATTCTCTTCAGACTTGACACTGGTCAGTTTCAAGACTTGGCTCCCCCATGCCTCCATTCCCTGCCCCACTGCACTCCCTTCCCCGTTCCCAAAAGCTCATGCTGTTGGGTGTCAGGCTGTAGCCTTATGACTAAAGTGTTATCTACACACCAACATCCCTGTGCTGAAGGCCTGGGAGCCCTTCGGCTACAGCCATAGCCTGTGTTGAGCTCATCTCTACCCTGTGTTCAGCAGAACCCCACCACACCTGCCCAAGCACTGCTCCTGGACCTCAGGCTCCCCAGACTTTTGACCCCTAGACCTCAGACTAGACCTCTGACCTCCTAGGCTTCAGAGTACCTAGACTTTGGGCCACTTAGGGCCTTCGATCACCTAGCCCTCTACCCACCCTGGGCCTCAGGCCCTCTTCTCTGAGGAAGAAGCCCACCACCTGCCTCTCCTGCCGTCACCACACAGGGAAGAGAAGCTCATGCCCAGCCTGTAGGTCCCATTTAAATAGAAATACAACAGCTTGACTGTGGGTGGGAACAGTTGAGCCAGCAAGAAGAGGGCTACACTCAAAGTGACAGGAGCCAGACGTAACTGGTCACGCCATCCTTTCCTGAGAGATAGCTGCTGTCACACCAGTCTAGACCTGGCCAGAATGCATCCCTGGAGCCACATCATGCCAGACTTATCCTGTAATCACTGCACCAGCTGGTCATTCTGCGCAAGCGCCAGCTCTGGGGATAGCAACAGAGCACAACTTTGAGGGTCCTGGGTCAGGCAGGCTGGGAAGTTAAAGAGACAATGACTTTGAATAAACTTGGCATCTGTCATACCTGGGAGCTATGGGGTTTCTGCAGACTTTACGAAAAATGGCAAGAGCTGTTGGGCTTTTAGATTCATATTCTGTATGTTTGACAACGAAGCCATTGGTACCTCTGAACCATCAGAACTAGTCAAGGGAATCCATTCCTAGAGCGGGAAGAATGACCAAAGCACCCTCAGAGAGGAGAGGACGACAAGAGGGTACCCAATTGAAGATTCTGACCAATGTACATGCAGAAGACGGGGACTAGAGAGATGGCTCAGTGGTTAAGAGCACTGACTTCTCTTCCAGAAGACCTGAACATGGAATAAAAACAAAGTACAAGATAGATAGATAGATAGATAGATAGATAGATAGATAGATAGATAGATAGATACATACATACATACATACATACATACATACATACATGATACATAGATGGATACATAGATCGATGGATAGATGGATGGATGTAAAAGGCACAGAAAGGGAAAGAGCTTGGAAGGTGCAAGGACCGTCCTCCATGTCTTTAGTAGTGAAGTTGGGTTTGACTCTTTAGAAGCTGCAGTAGGCTTTGACCAAGAACTGGATTCATAGGCCCAGAAGGTGGGATGTAAAGCCAGTAGCTTGATAATGAAAACCAACTTCCGTCATCATCTAACTCCTGACAAGGTCCACATGACCCAAGAATCCACTGATGGCTCAGGCTGGGACAGTAGCTGGAGAACTGCCTGGGAAGAGGACTCTTAATGCGGGACGAAGGGGCCTATGGCACAGCCTGCGTGTGGAGGGACACTGAATTCTACTGACCAAAGTCACCCATCTTTGTTGTTGAGACTCATCATGCTGATATGGCTTTCAAATGTCCCGGGCATTGACATCTGGAGTGGCAGTTCAAACCCCAACATCTGATGCCATCATGGGCCAGGAAGGCACAGAAAGTGGGGTGAGGCTCTGGGTATCCAGGTGTTTGCTGATCTGAACCAGGGGAGGAGGCTTTTACTTCATCTTCCAGCTCTGGGTTGGGTTACCGTCCATTGTTGCAGGGCAGTGATACCAAGGCAGACAGCAACTGAAAGCCTCACATCCAGGGCCAAGAGCAGAGAGAACCAACGTGAGGATCCCGTGCTCAGCTAGATCTCTCTCCCAGAGACAGTTCTAGGGCCCAGCCCATGGAAATGGTGCCACCCACCTTGAAGGTGGGTCTTCCTACATTAGTTGACCCTTCAGAGAGTTTCCCCACAGACATACCCAGGGACTGTCCAGATCCAGATAATTCCTCGGCCCTACTCTCCTTCCAGAGAGTCTGTGGGTCTCAACCCCCTTAGAGTGGAATGTCCTTTTCACAGGGGTCGCCTAAACCCATCAGAAAATACAGATATTTATATTACGGACTCATAACAGTAGCAAAATTCATTATGAAGTAGCAATGAAAAATCATTCCATGGTGGGGGAGGGAGATCACCACAACATGGAGAACTGTATTAAAGGATCGCTGTGTTAGGAAAGGTGAGAACCACTGGTTGTGGCAAGTTGACATTTAAAGCTAACCAGCACAGTCCTTATCCCCTTATCACCGAGCCAGATAAAGCCCTGGCATGCGGAGGCTGACACTGGTGCCAGAGAGCTGGGCAGGCAGGAGACTCAAGGAATGCCCTGCTCTGCTGTGTCTCTGCCTCCAGCTTTGAACAAGTTAACAGAAACACCAACCCCACCGGCTGAAGCCAGCATGGGCTACTGGAGCAAATGAAGTGGGGTGAAGGCCCAAGGTGTCCAGGTGTCTGTTATCTGGACCCGATGCTCCAGGAAAGCTACCCTTTGTTCCCATGTGATGTTAATTTTCCCAGTATTTCATGACAGGACCCAGAAGTCCATGTTTAAGGGCATCAGACCTAGTGGTGGGGGTCTTCAGGGATGACTTCCAGGAGAAACAAAGGTATTAGAAGCCACAGTGATGTCTGAGGGCAAAGGTCTAAACAATTTAGTCATGAGCCCCACGCTGCCCCAAGGCTGTTGCATCAGCTACCTGCTTTCAGGAAAAGCCCACTCAGCAAAACCAGGGAGTTGAGAGAGAGAAGGTGACACACTGCTGAATCCTTCCCACTAGCTCAGCGCTCTGGAGGCCACAGTCTACCCCCGTTCTGGCTGGCCCCTGGTTCTCTGTGTGTGCTTCTGTTTAGGCTGTATCAGTATATTTGCACAGTGTCTGCAGCCACTTTGGTAACAGAGCTTCAGTTGAATAGCTGGGAATGAGAGTGTATGTATGGCCTAGGAAAACAATAATGTGCCTACCTGGTGCTATATGCTACCTTTCTAAGAGATAATGCCCCCAGATGACTGTACTTAACGTAAGCTTCTCTTAACGATGCACACCACACTCCTGAGTAGCAGACTGAGTTGATTATTGTCCTTCAGTGTTCATGAAGGCTTGTCACAGCCTCAGAGGGGTCTAATCATACAGAGCTAGAGCAACTGAGCTAGGGTCGTCCTAATTACCTGTCCCAGTCTGCAGGGTACCCAGATGAGCACTCTTTGACTTATTTTTCTGAGGAGGTGTTTACTCTCAGCCCGGAGGTGGTGGCCCACGCCTTTAATCCCATCACTCAGGAAACAGAGGCAGGCAGATCTCCACAAGTTCAAAACCAGCCTGGTCTACAGAGTGAGTTCAGGACAGAGGTGGGAGAGAGAAGAGAAAGAGTTCACTCTCTCTAAAGTCCCCCAGCCCATAAAATGTGCAGAAGGTCTCTGCCACCTCTTGGCAGTGTGATTAGCTCATCGTGTGCCTGCAGATGGTGAACAGATGGAACTGGGAAAGACAGAAGCTAATACCAGGAAACACTGGCTGACATTGGCAGGGCGTGAGCTCTGATCCATGCAAGCCAGGTGTTCAGATCACAGGGGAATCATTTCACAGTTACACCCATCACCCCAGGGCATACTGCCTACCACTTGTTGGACAGCTGGAAGAGTCTAGGAGCTGCTGGATGTGTTCCACCTATGCTCACAGCTTGTGCTGGTCCTTAAGCAGACATCAGGCCTCAGTGCCCGTGTACATGCTCCTTGCCTACACCACACACACACACACACACACACAGACATCTGATCCCAACAGTGACCAGCACAGCCAAGCACAGGCTCCCAGCTCTGAGCATTGCCCTACCCTTCGCAAAGCTGGACCTGTTGGTGTCCTGGAGACAGCTGACACAAGCTGGGGGGTGGGGAGGGAGCTAGTTACGCATCTGCTCCCATCTCCGTGTTCAGGTCTGCAGTTTGAACTTGGTCACTGAGGAAATGGTTACATTATGGAAATAGGCCAGCCCTGTAGGCCAGTTTCTGTTTCTGCCTTTCCCTTGGAAAGTCTATCATGAAACCTCTTTCCACCAAGTCAACTGAGAAAACACATGGGGCTCAGTTTGGACCACTGGTAGTGGTGGATCTCAGGCACAGCGGTGCATCTTGGGGGTAGTGACTGATCTCGGGCAGTAATAGATCTTGGTGCAGGAATAAATCTCAAGTATGGTGATGTTCTCAAGGGATGGATCTCAGACACCACCTTGGGCGGGAGTAGATCTCAGCAGTGGATCCCGGAGCAGTGGTAGATCTTAGGCAGGGCTGGATCTCAGGTGGATCTCAGAGGCAGAGGTGGATCTCAGATGGTGCTAGTTCTTAGACAGGAGAGGATCTCAGGTAGAGGTGGGTCTTAGGGCTAATGATGGATCTCAGGCATCATGGTGGATCTCAGGCAGAGGTATCTCTTGGGCACAGGGTTGGATCTCAGTCTTTGCAAATGGGAAAGAATTTTCCCTGAAAAAGCCCACGCCACATTAGCGGGGCCTATGATGTACAATAAGAACTTAATGACCAAGCAAGCAGCCAGGGATAGCCGTAGGAGAAGAATGAGGAACGAGCAAGAAACCAGTTTTGTTGCCCCAGCCTAGAGCTTTCTCAGTTCCTTCTTGATGCCCTGTACTGAGCCACAAACCTCAGGGGGCTGACCCTAGGAACTGTTAGGGTCCTCGCTGTTGAGCCATGAGAATATGGAATCCTAGCTCTTCCAGGGTGCCCCCCATCCCTGAGTGGTTCACAGGCACTTGGCACTCACAGCTTTCACCCTCTCCTTGCAGGGAAGCCCTACGGGGCCGACGACTTCCTGCCTGTCCTCATGTACGTCCTGGCCCGCAGCAACCTCACTGAGATGCTCCTCAACGTGGAGTACATGATGGAGCTCATGGACCCCGCCCTGCAGCTGGGGGAGGGTGAGTCAGGGTCACCCCACACCCACCGCCGTCTCACGCCCATCACCCGCTCCCAACAAGGGCTTCTTCGGTAGGGCCGGATTCAGGTTAAGGCTAAGGGACGTGCACACAGGCCCTGCCTATAGCTTGTTGATCAAGAAGACAGAAATTGTCACCATAGCTTGACAAAACTGGGATGGTAGGAAGTTCAGAGACTGGGAGCAGGCGATCAGACAGCGCAGTCACGGAGGGCTTCTGGAGGAGGTGGTACCTGAACATTGGAGGGCGAGTGGGAGCCAGCAGAAAAAGAAGAGGAAGGAGCTGGTCACAGTGGTACACACCTTTAATTCCAGTATTCAGGCAGCAGTAGTAAGTTGATCTCTGTGAGTTCAAGGCCAACATGGTCTACATAGTTAAGTTCTAAGCCAACCAGGGCTACATAGTGAGACCCCGATTCAAAAATAAACAAATGAAAACGAGGGGGGTTGGCATTCTTCCTGGAGGGCACAGCAAAGTTGGTGGTATAACGAGAGACTAAAGGGGAAGAAGGTGTCATGTGACTAGTAGAAATCAGGTCTTAGATGGAGTGGCCCCTGGGACTCAGCCCCTTGTTTATCCAACCCTGGCTAGGACTTCTGTCTGTAGGAGGAAGTTGCTGAGAGGTTAAGGGTTTTGTACTCCCTGGCGGAATGAAGGAGGGGTATGATTTGCTGCCCCATCCCTCGGTTTCCCTTCCCTGTCCTACCCACCATTTCCTCAAGCTAGGACCTCAGCCACCCCTCCCTAAGAATCCCTTGAGATACAGCAGCCCCGCTACAGGCTCTGAGGGACCATGACACAGCCTCTGGGCTTCCACCCTTGAAGAATGGAACAAGTGTCCTAGGCACAAGTGTCCCCTCTGGGCTTTGTGGTTCTTGAGAGAGGCTGACCGCCTTTGCATGTGTTTGCGTCTGCCCACCTCTGGAGGCAGAAAGCCTGGCCTAAGTGCTTCATTGAGGCCTTCACAGCTGGGGACCAGGGAAAACTGAGAGCTTTGCTGTCATGTGTAGCTTCGGGCTGTGGCTGTGACACCTGGAGCTTGCGTTTTTTCCTCTTTAGTTAAGTGTTGCCTGTCATCGGAGAAACTTATTTCCTGGGAAGCCCAGGAATTCAGAAGAAGTAAATGTTTTTCAGTCCATCAGTACATCCGTCCACCCTTCCACCCTCTACCATTCATCTGTCCGTCCACATGTCTATCCATCCATCCACCTACTCATCCACGCCTTCATTAGTCCGTCTACCTAGCTAGCTAACTATCCACCAATTCATTACCTATCTATCCATCTCTCCATCCTCCATCCATTCACCAACCCATCCATCCACCCATCCGTTTATCTATTCACCTGTCCATCCATCCATAAACTTACCTACCCATTCATCAATCCACACATACATACTTGTCATCTATCTACCCATCCCCCACATATCCATCTAGCAAGCCGGCATCATTGAAGCACCCATGCCAGCCTTGGGGCTGCTGTGCAGAGATGGGAGCCTCATGAGAATGAGCAAGCCCCTCACTCTGCACCCACACTTACAACCCCCTTCTCCTCGAGGCTTCCTCTCTGGTTTCCATGCCCTGTGAAAGCACTGAGATTGAGGAAGTTGGCAAGGATCTCTAGCCCAGATGAAAGAGTGACACCCACCCTGAGACCACAGCCATGAAAGTCCTGGAGACCAGGGGAAGAGGTCCAAAAAGGGGCACTGTGCAGGTGTCTGCGCTGGCTCACCCCCTGCCTGTGGAAACACTGTATCTCCTATCTGTTCTCCTGACCCCTCCAGCCTGCAGTATGCTGTAATTTAGCACAGCTCTGGTAGCTGGGTCCCATGGTCTTTGCAGCAGGCATTTGTAGTAGGAGGGATCAGGGGGTTCCTGTGAGAAGCTGGAAGAGCTGGTGGGACCCTCTTATATTCACTCCTTACCCCGACCCCATATCAGAGGAATTGCCTAGCTGGAACCAACCGAGAAGCCAAACCTCTCCCACAAGTGTCTTCAGAGACCTTTTAGCTGATACACCCTCCCCAGGCCTGCTGACAGCTGCCTGTGCACAGTTAATCTCATCAATGGAGATTTCCAATTAGTCCACCACATACTGCCCAGGAACCATCTACAAAATTCACAGTGGTGTCACCTGCCACCTAGTGCTCATAGCAGGTACTACATAGTCTAACAAAAATAGCTAGAAGGATGTGTAGGGCTTAACCTGGCAAGAGAGCCCCAACAGGGCTTGGAGTTCCTCCCTTCTGCCTTTGAGAAGACCAGAAATCCCCAGAACTGTTATCTGAGCTCATATAACTGTATTACCTACGCATGGCTGAACCCAACACCTTACACATTGAGAAGCCAGTGGCTGCTTCAGGGTGCCCCATCTTCCCTGGGACTCAGAAGCCGAGCATGCTTAACCTTGCCCTGCTCTCCATGCCACAGGGGAAGGACCCAGGGCTGTGCCTGCACAGCTGAGCCTAAGGAGTCTGGGAAAATGAGCATTTTCAGGTCAGGGCCACTTCCTCAGGTAACAGCGGAGTTAGGGTTGGAAGATGGATTGGGGTGGGTCACTGACAGAATCAGCCTTATGTCCAAAATCATTGTCCTGGCCTTAATAGCCAGGAAGAGCAGTCTGGGAGTGTTGGGGATGTGTCTAGGCCCCGGAAGAGAGCAGGATGAGAGAGGAAGAGGGGTGGTGGGCGGTGTACTGTGTGATCTTGGCCATGTCAGCCTTTCTGGGATTCAGCTTCTTACCTTTAAAGCAAAAGATCTCCACACAGTTCTCAACTCCTAACAAGCTGATGAGCAGATAAACATCTGCAGAATATCGCCTTTGAACTTAAAATTCTAGCCAGCCAGTGGTGGCCTACACCTTTAATCTCAGCACTCTGAGTTTGAGACCAGCCTAGTCTACAGAGCAAATTCCAGGACAGTCGAGGCTGCATGGAGAAAGCATGTGGTTTGTAGAGCTTGAAATACCTTAAAAGCTCAATTAGAGGAAACGTTAGAGATTAAGGATATTTTTAAACAAAAATTTAAATGGGCCAATATTTTGGTGGGTGACTCAGTGGGTAAAGGCAGTTGCCGCCAAGCTTGGGGACCCCAGTTCAATTCCCACAACTCATGTGGTGGAAGAAGAGAGCTGATTTCTGCAAGTGACCCTCTGGCCTCCACACGAGTGTGCCCACAAATATATGTACACATGTGTACACAAAATAAAGTAATAACATTTTTTAAATGGACAGTATCTCACTTTGTAGGTCTGGCTACCCTTGAACTTGCTAGAAGACCAATCAGTATCCAATTCAAAGATCCACCTGCTTCTGCCTGGGTACTGGGATTACGGATGCCTAGCATCAAAATTTCTTACTATTTTAATCCTTAAAAACTTCATGCAGTGAAAAAATTTCCTGTACATCTTTGAAAATTATTTATAGCCGGGTGGTGGTGGCGCACGCCTTTAATCCCAGCAGAGGCAGGCGGATCTCTGTGAGTTCGAGGCCAGCCTGGTCTACAAGAGCTAGTTCCAGGATAGGAACCAAAAGCTACAGAGAAACCCTGTCTCGAAAAATCCAAAAAAAAAAAAAAAAAGAAAGAAAGAAAAAAAAAGAAAATTATTTATATCATAGATAATATATATACACAATAGCTAATATGGGGAATATATTCATGGATGCTACAATACATATATACTACATGAATATATGCATATGCATGGATAATACATAATACACAAATGTAGATAATATATTCATGGATAATACATAACACATACACATATTTTAAAGCATGTGTATGATACAGTGAGAGAGTTGCCTCCCGGTGCCTTCTTTCCCCACCTGAATCATCCCTGTCTCTCAGTTTTTTATGCATCCTATATATTTTAAAACACTTAAAGCCGGGCCGTGGTGGCGCACGCCTTTAATCCCAGCACTTGGGAGGCAGAGGCAGGCGGATCTCTGTGAGTTCGAGACCAGCCTGGTCTACAAGAGCTAGTTCCAGGACAGGCTCCAAAACCACAGAGAAACCCTGTCTTGAAAAACAAAAAAACAAAACAAACAAAAAAAAAAACACTTAAAATTTTATTTTAAATTTAAAAACTTATTTTAAAATATTATTTTAAAAATATTGAGTTTGAATGACAGACTTGGAGGCGTTGCCAGGTCTCTTTGTCTTTTTTTTTAATTATTTATTATGTATACAGTGTTCTGTCCACATGGATGCCTAGGTCAGAAGAGGGCACCAGATCTCATTACAGATGGTTGTGAGCCACCATGTGGTTGCTGGGAATTGAACTCAGGACCTCTGGAGCAGCAGCCAGTGCTCTTAACCGCTGAGACATCTCTCCAGCCCTCTCTTTGTCTTCTCCTCGATATAGTCACACTGAATAAATATCCTCAGCCAGGTGTGGTAAACTATGCCTTTAATCTCAGCACTCAGAAGGCAAAAGCTGAATGATCTCTATGAGTTCAATCTAGCCTGGTCCCAACCATGAATTTCAAGCCAGGGCTAAGTAGTAATATATGTTATATATATGTGTGTGTGTGTGTGTGTGTGTGTGTTATATTAAATATATATAATATGATGTAATAATATAAGATTTATATAATCATTTTGTTTTATATTTATATAATATGTATTATGTGTAACAATCATATGTTAAATGTATAATTATTTAATATATAGTTGTTATTCATTGTATATTTATACATAATTATTTAATATATTTGTTACACGTTATGTTAATTATATATAAATAGATGTTATATATGAAATAAAATGTATATTTTCCAAATGATTCCTTCTTGAAAGGGGCTAAGGAAAAAATATGAGCTAGTCTATACTGTAAAGTAGCAACTGGTAAGGCTGCCCAGTGCACTACAGTTGTGTGAAGCCTCTGAAGCAGGTTGTGAAGTGTGGATGCCCCCTGGTGGCTATGGCAGGAGGGGCATGTCGGAAGCTGGGAGCTGCTCCCTCCAAGTGTGGGGGGATCCAGACCTTCCTAGCTCAGCCTATGTCCTTGACCCTACAGGTTCCTACTACCTGACCACCACCTACGGGGCCCTGGAGCACATCAAGAACTATGACAAGATCACAGTGACTAGGCAACTGAGCGTGGAGGTGCAGGACTCCATCCATCGCTGGGAACGTAGGCGCACGCTCAACAAGGCCAGGGCCTCCCGCTCCTCTGTGCAGGTAACGCTGGGGACCATGGTGACTGGGGCCCCGGACTGTACAGATGCCACCTGTGCTCTGTGTTTGGCTGCTTTGGCCTGCCAGCCTTACTCTTAGGGTGAGCAGTGGGCCTCCCACAGAGGAATCCAAAGCCTGAACTGTAAATCTGCCCACAGCGGCAGATCCTGGGTGGGCATGGAAATGCCACCAGGCAGGTGTTATAACCCAGTGGGCAAAGTGGTATGGGAGGAACAGTCATTCCACACACCCCAGGCTGCATCAAATCTAGTCACCCACTTGTCCCCGAACAGCCCACATCTGCTCCCTGCGACCCAGCATCTGCCCAGGCTGCTGTGTCTCCTTTTCTTTACTGACTGTCCAGTATCTCCAACAGCTCTCCTCTGAGGAGCTCCCCTGACAGCCCCCCCAGTACACACACACACAAACACACAAACACACACACACACACCAGTCCTCTGCCCTGCACTGCCTGCCATCGTGTCCCCATTACAGCGCCCATTGTGCCATGTTGTTAATTCTCTGTATGAAGCTCTCATGTTGGGGAGGACAATGCCCACGGTTCATGTGTCTCAGACATACATAACCCAGAACCTGGGACACAGCAGGGCTGCCATGCATAGAAAATGGAAGGAGTTGGACCAGGCAGCCAGACAACCCTCCAGAACTATTGATGGTTGTGTAGACTACGCATAGAAAATGGAATCCAGTCCTCTGAGGCAGGAGGTCTAAATTCTGGACCCAGCTTTGAACTAAGAGTTGAGCCTATCCATCCATCCTCTTTGGTTTAGCAAAAGAGAACATAAATAAGCCTCTGTCCTAGAAAGTCCTAGGTTAATCATTCAGGGGTAATGGTAACCCAGACTTGCTGTGTGGTCTCAAGCCCCCTCAGAAACTCCATTTCCTAGTCATGTCGGCTAACTGAATGGAATGAGTTCTGACCCCATCCATGTTCTGAGCTGCCAAACCAGCAGATTCTTCTCGAATCAACAGCTTCTTAGAACCAATGGGGAGGGAAAAGAAAGTTCTGGCCTCAGCTTCTGCCACTTCCCATGGTGTAAACACTCCCGGCAATTTCAACTTGCATTGCTGAACTCAGAGTTAGAAGGAGATGTGTACCATAGACTGCCCCACGTTGGTGTCTGTTGGCATGAGCCAGTGCCAACCCAACAGACCCACTCTCACTCCCAACAGACCTCTGTCCCACCTTTCCCCTCTGGAAGGGACAGAAGACCCTGGCACCCTGTAAGTGCACACCTCCCTATAACATGGTCATTGGTATTTTCATGGTTGTGACTGATATTGCCACTCCATCCACAGTAGGGCAGCTACACACACCGTTTCACACTGACTTGGGGGCAGCGTGTGGGTCTTGCTACCTTGCAGTTGGGACTGCCCTCCCGTGGGCAAGTACAGAACAAATGATTGGACCGGGAGTGACAAGGGAGGAATGGTGGCTGGCCGTTGGGGTGGGCAGAGGGGGGCAGTTGTAACTCCCTTATTGCCATGATTTAAAATGATTGAATCAGCCAGAAAGTGGTGGGTTAGTTGGTAAAGGTGCTCGCCAGGCAAACTTAACAACGCAAGTTCAATCTCTGGAATTCATGTAAAGGTGGACGGGAGGGAATCACCTCCACAAAGTTGTCTTGGGACTTCACATGGGCATTTGGGGCATACACATACATCATGCATATACACAATAACTAAATCAGTATTTGAAACATGACTGAATCACCCAGGGTAAGTCCAGTGGAGAGGTAAGACCCAGAGAAGGAAGTTACCCTCCAGGCTCAATGGCAGCTTAAGGAGGCACAGATGCCCCAACTCTCAGCTTCACCACTGTTTGAGACGCCCCCCGCCCACGTCCAGGGAAGGCAAAGACAGGTCCAGTGTCATGCTCCTTTCTGCTGGCTCTAGCTCCCGATGTTGGGATGAGGGTGACCCAGGATGCATTGGCCAAGTCTGGTGACCTCGAGCCTCCTCCATCTCGCCTACAGGACTTCATCTGTGTGTCGTACCTGGAGCCTGAGCAGCAGTCACGGACACTGGCATCACGGGCAGACACGGAAGCCCAGGCATTGTGTGCACAGTGCGCCGAGAAGTTTGAGGTGGCGCAGCCCCAAGACTACCGACTCTTCGTGCTGGTGGATGGACGCTGCTTCCAGCTGGCCGACGAGGCACTGCCACACCGCATCAAGGGCTATCTGCTCCGGAGCGAGCCCAAGCGAGACTTCCACTTCGTGTACCGACCCCTGGACGGTGGCCGGGATGGCTCAAGCCAACCTTATGTAGTGGTGAGGGAGCCCAACTTCCTATGAGATGGCCCACCCTTGAGCTGTGGTGGCAGGATCTCCTTAGACTGGGAGGATAGAGGGACAAGGACTGGACTCTCAGTGGCCACTCCCAAACTCAGTCATCTGAGTGTCTGGCCACACATACTCCCAACATAAGTGCCTGTGTTGGTCACACTGGTTTGCCACCCGCTGAGCATGCCTAAACCAACAGGGCAGAGTTACAGCCTGAGGCACCATGTTCTTCATTGGACAGTAAGGAAAACAACAACAAAATGAGGCTCAGGAGGAAGAGGCTCTCAAGTCAGCTGCAGCAAACAAGCCCGACCCTGCTCACCCAGCCCCTCAGACCATTCCCCCACCTTCCTTCCCCAGATCACATCCCATTCCCTTCTTTAGTCCTAGAGAAGAGCTCACTTTCCCCAGGACTGGCTGATGAAGGGGTTCCTGGCCCCAGCCGCTTGCTCCCTGAGCCTCAGGTTGGAGCTGAGATGTTCCACACCAGCCCAAGATCTCAGGAGTTTCTCCACGTGTGTGCTGAAGAGAGCCCTCACAACATCCCTGCCTCAGAGCTTGTCTTCAGCTACCAGACTACTCAGGCTGCCAGGGCTCCTGAGCCCAACTGGAAGCAGCCAAGCCAGCTCCAGGGAAATGGACAAGTTCAGCCAATGCCATAAGACTGGGGAGTGGGGGTGACTGAAGGACCTATCTCCTGATGCAAACACCATGGGTCATTGGTGCTGACAAGATCCACATGGGGGTTAATAAAAGCCCTTTTGCAAATGCTAAGTCCTCTGAAGGGGCCAAAATTCTGCTCACCAGTCCAGCATCCTTTGTTCCCGTCGCCCCAGGCTCTAGATGGTTTCTAGAACCATCCCTTCTACCCTCTGCTATTACTCTTAGGAATTCTTTCGACCTCAGCTCTATATGATCCTTCAAAGCCCAGCTCCAGGAAGCCTTCCTTGACTCCCAGTGTTAGTCCTCACTGACAAACTAGATCTGTAAAGACAAATAGCTGGTCAGAACTATCAACAGCCAAGGACAACCTTTAGCATCCGGAGCCTTCCAGGACTGCTGGGAAAACAGATGTACACCATCATGGCCAGTTTATCTGGTGCTGGCCCAGGGCTAAGTGAGCTACACCCTTGGCCCCAGTGATGCTTTTCACCTTTGCTTTTTCCCCCCATCCTCTCTCCCTACCATCCTTCCTCCCTGCCATCCTCTCTCCCTACCATCCTTCCTCCCCACCATCCTCTCTCCCCTCCATCCTTCCTCCCTGACCCCCTCCCCCCCATCTATATGACCTTTTTTACAGCTGTTTTTGAGACATGGCCTTGCTATGCTGCCCCCACTAGTTTTGAACTCCTAGACTCAGCAATCCTCCTGCCTCAGCTTCTCCAGTGACCAGAACTACAGACACACACTGCTATGTCTGACTTTTACTCTATTGAGACTTAACTCACATGCCACTTAATTCTCCTGGTTAAAGCAAACAATCTAACCTCCTGAGCATTTGAAAATCTGCATAGAACTCTATGACATTGTACTTTTAATATGTGCATGTATGTGTCAGGGGTATGTACAGGTGTATATAGTGCTGCAGGAGGCCAGAAGGTGTCAGAAGCCCCTGGAGCTTGAGCTACGGGTAGTTGTAAGTCTTAGGTGTTGGGAACTCAATTCAGGTCCTCTGCAAGTGCAGTTTGAGCTCTTAACTACTGAGCCATCACTCCAGCCCCACAGTATATAACATCTGACAACCTCAAAATATAACTTGCAACAGCCCACTGTTGACCTTACCACTAACATAGTAGACCATAGCATAGGTTTAGGGGGTTTCGTTTGTCAATGTTTTTTTTTAATTATTTATGTGTATAACTGTTTTTGCCTGGATGTCTGTCTGTGCCCTGTATGTGTGCCTGGTGCCTGTGGAGCCAGACAAGAACATTGGGTCCCCTGGAACTAGAGTTACATGCAACTGTGAACCTCCGTGTTGGTGCTGGGAAATTGAACCTGGGTCCTCTAAAACAGCCAGTGCTCTTACTAACCAATGGGTCATTTCTCCAGCCCTGTAGCCCAGGACTTTTTTTGTGTGCTGTATTTGATGAAAGGGGTGAGGGGGCAAGAAATCACTCTTCACAGGGAGGTGAGATCAAGTGAAGAAACAGATAAGCTCCGTGTCCTTGTCCCAGGGTCCTGAGTTGGAGCTGACAGCCGGCTGGTTTTGCACCTACGAGGCAACACTATCTTACTGTTTACATATCTCTTTATTGTTGACGGTAGCAGGTGGGGTGTGTGTGTAAATATTTTTTATTTCTCGGTTATATGGGTCATCTGTGTTTTCAAACAAATCTCCAAAAGCAACCTCGCTCCTTCACAGACCCACACAGTTCAAACCCACGGTGTCTGAGGCTTCACTGGGCTCGCATCGCTGAGCCACACAACAGTTGCTTCCTAACCCTTCCACTGTCTCTGACGGGAAACTGAACCAGGCATGAAGGAGCATGCCTGTGTCCTGGCTATTTGGGGACAGGGGCGCTGAGACAGGAGGATTCCTGGATTCTAGGCCTGCCTTGCAACATAGTGAGATCCTGTAAGAGGGGGCTGAGGGAGGCTTACACCATCAGCAGTCACCCGCAAGCATTCCCGCCTCCACCCCCAGCACCAATAAGCTTCTATGAGGATTTGCCTGTTCTGCATTTCACATAAACAAAGCTATGATACATGGTTTTGGGGGTTTTGGTTTTTCAAGACAGGGTTTCTCTGTAGCTTTGGGGCCTGTCCTAGAACTAGCTTTTGTAGACGAGGCTGGACTCGAACTCAGAGATTCGCCTGCCTCTGAATCCCCAGTGCTGGGATTAAAGGCATGTGCCACCACCGCCCGGCACTATGGTACATGGTTTTAGCAACTGGCTTCATAAACTGGCCTAATTCTGTCCCCTGTAGAGATTTCACTCCTGTTTACTGCAGCACAGTATCCCCTGAATGGATACGGCAGTACTGATTTCACATCTCTTAACAAACCCATCTCTAGAGCTTGAGTGTGCTGCGCCAGAGAAAGAGTTGGGGTGGCCTCAGTCCTAGCGAGTTCACCTTCTCCAGGGGCATGTCGCCCCCCTGCTTTGCACCTGACCAGGCCGCTAGAGAGGCATGACGCAGACGGCCCGAGAATGGCTTGCTCGTGACGGTGTTTCCGGGTCAGTCAGGCTGTTTCATCATGGTGAACATCATAGGGGAGGGAGGACTTACTAATACTTTGCTTCACAGTCTCTCTGGGTTTGGTGCGCGGTTACTTGGGTAGAATATCATGGTGGTGGGAATGCAGTATATGGCAGACAGAAGGGGTTCAACACCTCTCAGTGGGCAAGAAACCAGGTGGGAGGAAGAACCCTGGGATCAAGCACACCCTCCACAGTACATCACCAGCGGCCTTCCTCTAGCCAGGCCCCACAGCCTGAAGCTTCCAGAACTTCCCAAAACAGTGCTGCTAGTGAGGGACCAAACAGCCAGCACTGAAGCCTGCTGGGAACATTCCCCATTCAAACCATAACAGGTAGGGAGACGACGAGGGAGAAGCAAACTTAAGGATGAAAAGGCCCCTGAAGTTGAAGGGGAGGAAGAACTGAACATTCCAGAACAGGAAAAAAACCAGAGGGCATTGGGGAGGTGTGCGAGTTTACAGAGTGTGAAGCAGTGGAGAACAGAGTGGGGGAGAGGAACAGGACCCACCACAAGGGTGAAACACAGACCATGAAACCAGAGGCCAGGAACAAACATCTCACGTCACTTGTTTTTTTAAAACATCCATTATCACAGAATAAAATACAAAAGCAATCAAAAATTATATTTTCTAAAAATAATTCTCCTTAGAGGCTCACACCCCACTCAGTAAAATCACTGTGAAGACAGAAAGTGGTTTCAGCTTCGAATTTCTCAGGAGACTCCTTCAATGGCGACAGACGCCGCAGTGAGTTTGCTCTTGAAAGCTAGCAGACAAAAAACAAACAAAAAAAACCTCCTCGGAAGCAAAAGTTCCTTTCTCCAGAGTGCTTTACCGCCTGAACTAGCTTCTTAGGGGGTCAGTATCTTCAGAAAGAAAGCCCTGGGAGGGGCTGGCAGCGTTCCAGGAGCTAGACTTAGCCGCCTCTGGCTCCACCCCTTCAGTCTCAGGTCGGTGCACATTCCAATGGACTGTGTTCACTCTTCACGAAGCCCTGGGAAGGCAGCTGCTCAGTAGTGACCAAGGCACACCTTGTCCATGGCCATCTTTATCCTGGAAGAGACAGGAAGATGGCTTTGGTGAGTTAGGCCAACCCTGAAGAAAGCAAGACATAAATCTATCCTGGGCAGCAGTCATTTAGGACAAAGTCCCTGGTCATCACCACTGGGAACCCAGCCCCCCTCTGATTCTACTGACGAGGGGCCCAGAACAAAACTGGGCCATGGTCTATTGTCTGTCTACTGAGGCCAAGTCTTCCTAGGTCCGTGGCATGCTCCAGAGCCATTCAGAATGATGCCCATCTTCCCCGCGCTGTGTTGCTTTACCTGTCAATCGGATATGGCTTTTCACAGAGGTTGGCCAGCACGTACAAATGCCTCAAGGCATACTCGTACTGCAAGAGAACAAAGAAGCACAAGTGAGCATCTCGCCACGCGTTCAAACACAAAGCCATTTCCTTCAACCAGGGGTTGGTTCTAGGTCTGTTTAGGTCAATCCCGAGAGAGATGCACATCTATAAGGGCCACACACAATCTCAGGGAGCTGGTGGGCCTGCTGAAATGCTGTCAAGTCTCAGGGTAGACTTAGTGGCAAAGGCTGATGGTGGGGGAACTTGCCTTTGATTCTGGGAACCTAGCTGAAGAGAGAATGGCACACAAACGCCAAAATGGATGGCTAAGCAGGCTCTTCTAGGGCTTGGTCTACAGGCCACAGTTTGCCTCCCTTTCTCCAGCAGAATTCAAGCATCCCATTGGAACCCCAGAACTTTTTAGGGGGCAACTAGCTGACTGATACTCTACAATTGGCAGAAGCATCATTCTTCCCTCTCAATGGACCAGGGTGTGCTCCAATAATAAATCTTGGGGAATGGTCAGAAGTCACGAGGAGAAAGAAGCCTATGTCTGGCAAATGTGAGAGTCAGGTGAGGGGTGGGGCCACATCATCAAGAGAAGCAAGGACCCTTCAAAGTCAACAGAAAGGGGAATTGTCACCTGTGATTCTGGCAGACTGTCTGGGACCTAGACATATAACCATGAACCTGGGCATCCAGGTTCCTAAGGCCCAGACGGAACCTTCCACAAGCCAATGCACCTGAGTTTAGCTTTCAGATCTCAGCAGCAGGGAGGCCTGAGGACCTGGACTCACCGTGGGGGAGTGCCAGTTAAAGCAGTGTGTGCGGAAGTGGGTCACAGCCTCCTGGTAGCAGTCGTGTGCTGTGAGCAAGGCTCTGTCCGACAGAAGTCTCTCAGCAGTATCCCCAAACCCTGCCAGCAGGGAGACAATCTTCTGCACGGACTTCTCAATGACGTGCCTGGCCTAGGAAGAAGAGACACAGCATTTTAAAACAGTTCTGGCTTAATGTACTCTCTCTGGGCCCTTCAGTAAGAAGCACATACAAGGAAGTCTCCTGGCACAGCCTTCAACCCACAAAGGATTGAAGCAGGTCGATAAATGCATTTGGGAAAGATGGAAAGTGTGCGTGGTTTCTATGACACTGCAAAGATCTGGCCTTCTTGACCTCCTACCACCATGGAAACACTGTTCCCTGACACCTGGAGAAACGGCAGCCCTTGCCCAACTTACACCAGCCTCCGAAGCACACCGCTAGCCTCCTCATTTGATGCAGTGCTTTGCCTGCCCAGGAAACCACAGCTGGTGGCATAGAAGGCATAGGGGCCCCATGTTCCTCCCAGAAGATAGAGTTAGAGCTGTGAAGAAGACATTGCTGAACCCAACCCTGACTTCTCTGTCAACATCTCTGACCCACACAGTGTCTCTCTCCTTCATGGCTGAATGCATCGCACCTCCCACTGTGTGCTGGGCCCACGTGTGGTCCCGGATACAGGGTCCCTACAGCTCTGTGAACCCTGTAACGGCTTTTCTATGCTTCAGCCCAAACCCCAGAGCCACAGAGTAAACATCAGCACAGTGTCCAGCTGCCTCCTCTCACATTGGGCACAGAAAAGTCTATAAATGGGATGCAATGCTATGCTGCACACACACACACAAAGTGCTTTTGTTTTTGAAAAGCGGTTCTTTTTAGAAAATATACAAAGGCACAAAATGAGTTTCTTATGGTTATTTCTGAATAAGTTAAATGGGTTTTTATCTTGATTTTTTTAATTCTTTGTTTTATATAAAAATATAACAGTGCAATAATTACCAGGAAACTGTTGAACCCAGTAAGTAAGTGTGCAGACTTAGAAATAGTTTTCAGATTCACAGCAGACACCAGAGAAATTCTACAATGTACACAATTGCTCAAGCCAACACAAGGAAACTCTGGTTTAGTTTCTATGACTACCCAGAGGATAAAGACAAAATGCCCTTTCACGACATTGTTGTTTCTTTTGCGACAGGGTCTCCTGTGACCCAGAATGACCTCTAATCACTAATTTAGTACTCCTGACCTCCCTGCCTCCACCTCCCAAGTGCTAGTATTTAAGACATGGGACATGTTGCCTGAACCATTTAATTCTTGAAGTAGTAACAATAGATATAACAAATAGATATACCATAGACAAAATCTCCCTAGGGCCAATAAATAAAAGGTATTAAGAAGCCAAAGATTAGAAAGTAGAAGGGCAGTTATTTCCGCTGTGTTAGACACCACTTAAAAACACATCCTGGCCGGGTGGTGGTGGCGCACGCTTTTAATCCCCAGCACTTGGGAGGCAGAGGCAGGTGGATCTCTGTGAGTTCAAGACCAGCCAGGAAAAAAAAAAAAAAAAAAAAAGACCAGCCAGGTCTACAAAGCAAATTCCTGGACAGCCAGGACTGTTACACAGAGAAATCCTGTCTGAAAAGAATAAAAACAAAAACAAACAAAAAAACACATCCTAGCTACTCAAGTTGTTATTTTCATGGGGGGGGGGAAGACAAGTTTCCAAAAACAAAAATAATTAAAGCTAAGCATTTAAAATATATATGGGAGCCGGGCGGTGGTGGCGCACGCCTTTAATCCCAGCACTCAGGAGGCAGAGGCAGGCGGATCTCTGTGAGTTCGAGACCAGCCTGGTCTACAAGAGCTAGTTCCAGGACAGGCTCCAAAACCACAGAGAAACCCTGTCTTGAAAAACCAAAAAATAAATAAATAAATAAATAAATAAATAAATAAATAAATAAATATAAAATATATATGGGGAGTGGGGATGTGGCTCAGCTGGTAGAGTGCTTGCCCATATGCATGAAACCTGGGTTCAGTTCCTAATCCTGAGAACCACGTACACTGGGGATGATGGGACTCCGCACTCAGGTGGGAGGAGACTCAGAAGTTGGAAGCCATCCTCTGCTATGTAACCAGCTGCAGACGGACAGCCTGGGACACATGAGACTCTACTTAAAAAAAATAAAATAAAACAAACACAGATTTTTTTTTTAATCTGTCCACGTTTCCATCAGAGTGCCATGTTGACTGGGGACAAGTTTTAACACAGTGAGTTTGTTGGAACAGACGGGAACAAATGAGAGCTATGATCGAAAAGATCCTCCTGCCAATCCCATCAACTTCTGAACATAGCAACAGTTGTGAAGGACAGACAACAGTTTCAGCAAGTGACCATGAGACAGCTTGATTTTATAGATTGGATTAAAAACAAAAAGACTGACTAAGTCAAGAAGTAGTAAGATAGAAACGTCTAGAAGGGATCACCAAAAGGCCAGAGTATCTTAGAAGGATTCTGAGAAGCTGGACCGCCAATCCTTTCCTTCCTGACACTCAAGAGGCCAAAGTCATCATAAAGAATGAAGACAGCTTACCGCTCTGCTGTTTACTCTGCTTTCCAAGAGCAAAGAGGCCGTACTCCTTTCTCTATGGGGGAGGAAGCACCCCGAGTTCTAGGTGCTGGTTGTGTGTATACCAGGGGTCACATGCACACACACACACCCCTTCGGTCTAAACTGGCCCGGCCTCTCAGAAGAGTCCCTTTGGCCACTACTTACATCCAGAAGCTGCTGGATCTGCCCGACGAGATTCTGGGATTGCTTCAGGTCATTGGTGCGCAGCAGCTTTCTCTTCAGGATGGCCAGGGGCACCTCTGGGCTGGGGGTGAGGTCAAGGCGTGTGACTGGAGGCAGAGAGATGGGGGAGCTGGCTCTGTGTTTCATACCCTGAAACTGCATCACTTTCATGCTAGAGATAGACTGGAGGAAGGAGAGAACACAAACACAAACCGTTTGGTCAGGTAAGAGCTGTGACAAGCAGGCTAGGACCACATGGTCAACTCAGGCAGAGACAGATGGGCAGTCACATGTGTGGCTGAAACCCATCACTGAAGAAAATACCCAGTGTGCTTTGCAGCAAGAGCTCCTCCATGTGCAAAGCCAGCAGCAGATCCACAGTTTTAAAGTTTGTTTCAACTTGGGGAATCCTGAGTGCGCTTGCTCATCGCCCCTGCTCCCCTGCCTGTCCCCAGCGACCAGCAGCAAGGAGGTTCCAGCATCTGTCCAGGCTGAAGCTGAAGTTTGGGTCCCATGAGAATGGCAGAGCTAGGGCCATGGGCCAGGCTGACACTGGGCCTCAGACGCTAACAAAATGCATGCAAGTGCCCGTCTGTGTTTGTCAGACCTAACCCCGGAGGAATAAATAGCTTAAGTTTTCTCATTCTCAAAGCAAGCAACGTTAAAGCAAAACTTAATCTAAAACTGAAACCAAAATACAAACAGAAAAACAGAAAGTTCCAAAAGATCCACCATTCACAGAGAGACAGACAGACGACAGACAAGAAATGAACACTTGTACTGAGACTGGAAAGCTGAAGGCAAAGCCACACAGCAGGGCATGGCACCTGAGTCACCTGTCTGGCTTTCACCCTGTCCTGCTCTCTCCCACGCCCATCCAAGTGCCAAGCCAGGGCAAAGCAACCTGGCTACACTTGTGTGAATTTTCTTCTGGAACGCCAGAGCTTGCACCCGAGAACAGATCCCAGCTGGCAAGTTCTTAGCCTGTGGAATGGCACACGGGAAACTCCATTTTAAGTTTTTTTTTTCTTTTAATTTTCAGCCAAGCTACACATCCAAGACCTTCCCAGCCAAGGCTCAAGCCTTCTGCATGCAGCCAGAGAGCAGGTCCCCGAATACTACTATCTGACCATGTTGGTCCAGGCTGGACAGAGTTAGCGGTGGGGTATGTGTGAACAGTCTCCAACTTCCAGCCAATGAGAACTAATGACTGGCAGCTTGACATGCAAAATGCGGGGTTCAGTGGGACAGTCATGAAACAGAATGCATGCTTTCAGCCTCCATCGTCTCTTGCCACGTGACAGGCCCTTGCTCAGTGCTTCTCCCTCACAACCTTGTCTGGTGTACCGGCTACTCTGAAAGCAAGGGATCTGGCAAATGAGGAAGGACACAGGTCCAGAGCTCACACTTAACGCCCAGATCTGTAAGTGCAAACCTGGCACGTCTGGTTCCTGAGCATGAGACCCCAGAACAGAGAGGCTCCATGAGGCATTGCCATGCTGAGATCATTCCACACCTGAATCCCATTTCTCTTTATCAAGAGACAAAGTTCTGAGTGAATCTGCTTGAGGCGCCAAGATTAGGGTGCAAGGAAGTGAGGCCCCACTCACTTTGTTCCCATACTGCATGACGTGGCTGGTGTTGGTGTGCGACTTCACCAGGTGGTACTGCTTGTGGAGCGTCTCCTTGGTCAGATCCTCCTGCGGGAAGACAAGCACAGAAGCCCTTCGAGGACCTGCAGCCTGAGGGCTACTCCATGGCGGGCTGAGCGGCCCTGACAAAAGGCCTTACCACGTCCGAGTCTTCCATCCAGTTGACACTGTACCAGTCCCCCAGGTACGTGTTTCTCTTCTCGTCATAGTAGCAGGCATAAGACGACTCCCTGGGGTTGGCGGCGGTAGTTGCATAGACTACGGGAGAGTAAAGGTGTATGTGAGACATGTTTTACTCTGGCCTCGGACCACCCTTGAAACTGGGGTCCCTCCTTTCCGCTGGCGACGTCAAAGCTATACTCAATACAGGGAGAGCATGTCTCTGTCCATTCTGAACAATAATTCCTCTCAAACATGGAGGGAAGAGAGCCAAGAAGGGACTCTTATTGCAGCTATGAGCAAAATCTTGTGTATGTGTGTGTTCAGAACACAACTTCGGGGAGGGAAGACGGCTGACAGGTCTTAACAAACTGGGAAACGCAAAGAACATGGGTCCAGTTTAGTTTAGGGAGGATTGACAATTATTTAGAAAACACTGAAACGGGGATGGGGGGGATCAGAGGCTTGCTGAGCAGGGATGAGGCCTGCAAAAACTGAACAAAACAAAAAAGCCAAGCATGGTAGTGCATGCCTGTAATCCCAGCACTTGGGAGGTAGAGGGAAAAATCAGGAGTTCAAAAACAACCTCAGGTATACAGCAAGTCTGAGATCAGCCTAAACTATGGGGACTCCATCTCAGACAAAGCACTCTGCTGGGCAGCACCTTTAAAGTGTCTGCATTTAAGATGTCACTCTTAACACGCAGGCAGTCACTGTCCCCATGTTCAAGGACCAAGTCGCCTACCTGCCTGAGATCAGACAGACTGGGCGACCAGCACATAGCAAAGGAACAGAGCTGGTCCAGTTTGGGCAGCATTGGGAAGCTTGCAGAGAGACTCTTCTTGATAGCATTATTTTGGGGGGTTGTTGTTGTTGTTTTTAGAATTGCTTTACTTTTATTTTGTGAGTATGGGTGTTTGCCTGTCCATGTGCCTTGAACACTAGGAGGCCAGAAAAGGGCACTGATTCCCCTGAAAGTGGAGTTGTAAGAGGTTATGCACCTCCGTGGACCCAAACCCAGGTCTTCTACAAGAGTAGACAGTACTCCTGACCACTAAGCCAGGTCTCCAGGCCCCACAGAATCTTTATTTTCTGAGCCGGGCGGTGGTGGCGCACGCCTTTAATCCCAGCACTCGGGAGGCAGAGGTAGGCGGATCTCTGTGAGTTCGAGACCAGCCTGGTCTACAAGAGCTAGTTCCAGGACAGGCTCCAAAGCCACAGAGAAACCCTATCTCGAAAAACCAAAAAAAAAAAAAAAAAAAAAAAAAAAAGAATCTTTATTTTCTATGAACACTTACTTATAGAGCAAAAGAAGCCAGATCTGGCCACAAGCATGTCCCCCATCTGCGTAGCAGGCCACCATCAGTGTCCCTGCACAGGGGAAACACTTGGTCTCCAGCGGGCAGTAGCAAAGGACAGCCACCTACCATTGATGTCATCAGGCAGGTGGTTCATCATGGATCCAGACTCACATGCTTCAATGTAGAACACCATCTGCAAGGATCCAGGGCAGGTGAGCGCCCAGCAGGCATTGCCGGCCATCCCTGCCCACAATCCTTTGCTCTGGGATCAGGGAGCCACTGTCGCTGTACAGAAGTGGTTGCCAAAGGCTACAGAAGCCATTTGACAATCACATTTCTTCACTAATGGAATCGTGACTGAGTCAGCAGAACACAGGAGGACTGGAGCTGCCCAATGATGAAGACGCTGGTTCTGGTATCTGAGCGGAGCAGCTCCAGAGAGCCAGGCCGCACGTCGGCCATCTTTCTGTGTTAAGATCATGTCAACCCCCTACAGCTTCTACAGAGGGTGAGGAGCAGAAAGGGCCAAAGCAGACAGAGAGTAAGGTAGTAGGTGTTCTTCCCCAGCTGTCCCACACTGGGGCAGTCTTGGGAACTGTTCTCGCCTGTGCTCTCCGGACCTGCAGCAAGTAATTCACAGCCCCTGCCAACACCAAGCTGGGGTGAGGCCCACACCGTGTTGTAACAAGCTCTCTAAGAGGTACAGTGAACGCTGGGACACCACTGGTCAAAGCTGACCAGGCGAAACCCAGAAAGCCCAGCAACCTGTCCAAGAGCCAGCTGTGCCAGTGTGGGCTTCGCTCCTGTACCTTCCTCGGGATCCTCCCTCCCCAAGGCACTGGGGAACTGAAGTTACCTTCTGGTACATCTTGTGTTCATACATGTAGCGAATAGTCTTGTTCAGGTCCTTGACATGAAGCTGCAAGGTAAGAAGTTGGACATTTGAACCAGCCAGCATCCTAGAGAAGCCACCAACACCTTATAAAGTCCTCTTCCCAAACAGTAAAAGAAACCAGGGTGAGCAGTGAAACCCAGAAGCCATCTCAGGCCTTCCATTTACATAGTGACAGACAAGAGAGGACGCTTCTCTGTGCATAGCTTCCTCCTCAGCATTTGGAGGCTTTCTTAGACCTTGTCTGTGATGTACTCAGTCATGACTGACACTGTGGCAGGGAGAGAAGCAGCTAGAAAATAAAATACAGCCTTCCAGACGCAACCCTTGGTCCCCACTCCCTACCACAGCACCGACACCAACCCTGGTGGAACATCAGAAAACACGTCGTAGGTTTAATCTCAACACACAGGCCTTGTTTTCTACTTTCCTTTAAATCTTAAAGGCAAATAAAACTATCCTTTTCATGTATCTTAAAGAGTTAAGAAGGGGGCAGTGAGACGGCTCTGCCAGGAAAAGAGCAGGCTGCCAAGCCTGATGGAGGACCTGAGTTTGATCCCCAGGACCTGCAGGCTGGAAGAACTGACCCCCGAAAACTGTCCTTAGACCTCCACATGTGTGGTGTGGCACATAAAATAGATAAATGTAAAAATCAATGTTTAATGTTAAGGGCATAGCTCAGCGGTACAGCACTTGGCTAACACACACAAGGCCCCACATACAATCCCCAGTACCCAATAACAATGGCAACAACAAAAACCCACGATCAAAATGGTAAGCAGAACTCACATCATCACTAGGGAACACCAGGATTCCAGTAGCTCCGTGGTCAGTGAAGTAAACGAACACATGATCCCGGGGACCGCTGCCAAGAAAGGACGGAAGAGCATGAGCCAGAGACCCCATAGCTTCCCCTTCCTGTTTCCGTGTCCATGTCCCCGAAAAGCTGCCTTCATCAAAAAGTTAAGAGGTTTGAGCAGGGCCTGGCAGCACATGGCTTTAAAACCAGCACTTGGAAGGCTGGACACAGACTGATCTCTGAGTTTGAGGCCAGCCTGGTCTATTAGGGAGTTCCAACTCAGTCAGAACTACATAGCAAGACTCTGTCTCTAAAAGGCAGAAAGGGGAAGATACAGGCATATGCACAAATGCAAGCACATGCTAACTCTGGAGGCTGAGCTGGACTACAGGTTCAAGGGCAGCCTGGACAAATTAAGTGGCACCCTGTATCAAGAAATAAATAACGGGAAGGTGTGCTAGGGAGGCAGTCGTCGGGGAGGAGTGTGTGCGGGCAGGCGGGCTAGGTTTGGAGCTTAATGGTATATGCATGAAGTCATAAGGGGGACAAAAACATGAGAGACCCTGGATCACAGGGGTGTGTGGCACAGAAACAGACCAACTGCACATCAGACTGTGTGGCTTGGGTCAGGACAAAGCTTCTCAAAAGTGACAGGAGCGAAGAACTGTGCCCCTTCAGGTCCTCTAGTACAGCTGCGGCTCTGAGAGTGTGGAACCCATGAAACAGGCGGTACCTCTTCAGGACTTTTCCAGACCCCTTGCCCCTCACAGCCTCTGCATCGCCTCTCAGCACGGCAAGGAAGTTCTCCGGGGTCACATCCTACGAGGAATCAATCGGGAGTCAAGGCCAAGCAGCTATCACTTCTGAGCACAGTTCACAGCCTGTGTCAGGCCCAGGGCACCCAGCTCAACAGCCAACACTCCCACATCAGGAGGGAAGACATTCCCGGAGCCCCGGGGTCTGTGAACTGTGAAAATGCCATCTTATTTGGGGCAGGTGGCAACTCAGCGAGCCTTTCATTTCTTCTCAATAACTATGAACTGGGGGGCCACCCCCCGAAAAATAGAAGAGTCTGCCAGAACAGGAGGAAAATACTCAAAAGGACAAAAGAGGAAGTGAAGGTCTTGATTTGCCTCCAGCTTGCAACCTCAGATCTGAGTCCCAAGGATACTAGAAGTCCAAGGACACTTGATCACCAAAACAAAGGCAAAAGATAGAAAAGGGGGGGAAAATCACCTACAATTCTACCATTGAGGATTTAAAAATATCCCTATAAACCTATAAAGAAAGAAATTCTCTCTTAGGATGGGATCAACTATATTGCATATATATTAAATTTCCATTTGATTTTAAGGGACCATAAAGTGAAACAAAACTGAAAGAAATGCTAAGCTTTGGGTCAATGTTTCTTTGCCTCCTAAGACATCTTTAGAAAGTTAAAAAAAAAACAAACAAACCAGGCAGTGGTGGTGCATGCTTTAATCCCAGCACTCGAGAGGCAGACACAGGTGGATCTCTGTGAGTTCGAGGTCAGCCTGCTCTACAAGAGCTAGTACAGTGAAACCCTGTCTCGAAAAACAAAAATAAAAAGAAAGAAAGAAAGAAAGAAAGAAGCCGGGCGGTGGTGGCACATGCCTTTAATCCCAGCACTTGGGAGGCAGAGGCAGGTGGATCTCTGTGAGTTCGAGACCAGCCTGGTCTACAAGAGCTAGTTCCAGGACAGGCTCCAAAACCACAGAGAAACCCTGTCTCGAAAAAGCAAAAAAAAAAAAAAAAAAAAAAAAAAGTAAGAAAATGAAAAAAAAAAAAACGCTATCTTAAAAGTTCAGAAAAAGAGCATAAAAAGACCATAAATGTCAATTTATACAATATTAATAAAATAGGAGGAAATTAACCATTAAGTGAGGAATGTATCAGAATATTAATTTTTAAAAACCTATCTTCCACAATCCCAGAGAACCTAGACAACAAAGAGGCCCCTAAGAGAGACATACATGGATCTAATCTACATGGGAAGTAGAAAAGACAAGATTTCCTGAGTAAATTGGGAGCATGGGACCATGGGAAAGGGCTGAAAGGGAGGGGAGAAGAATGGAGGGGACAGAGAAAAATATATAGCTCTATAAAAACAATTTTAAAAAACAAACAAATAAAGGAAATCACAGAAAGTAGATGAAGGTCAATAAAGCAAAAAGGTATAAAACAAATAATAAACTAAAGCCCGAAGCCACAGGCTTCAGGGGAGAAAGCCCTCACCTCTCCAGTGTAATCCTTCGGGACTCCTTTATACACGTCTGTGCCATTGGGTCGGTTGATCACAATGCCTGGAGTAGGGTTGCTGAAAATTAAAGGACACAGCTGTAACACAAAACGTGTCTCCCTTCAAAACACACCATTACAGGAACAAATAGCAGACAGCTCTGTTCTTGAAGACACTTTCTGTTGCCTGGATAGGCACCACCGCATGTGGTTTGGGCAGCTAGGGATCTCGGCTACCTGAACCCAAGTGCTCCTGGTGGGAGCAGAGAGGAAAGGAGATCTTCAGACCCAGGGGAGGAGCCGAAGGGCAGGTGTCCTGCCCCTGCGGGAATCGGAGCACCTTGGCATAAGAGCATACAAACAACACTGCTCTCAGAAAATGTACACGCCAGGTGGCACACACCTTTAATCCCAGCACTCGGGAGGCAGAGCAGGAGGATATCTGTGAGTTTGAGGCCAGCCTGGTCTACAAAGCGAGTTCCGGACAGTCAGACAGCCAGGGCTGTTACACAGAGAAACCCTGTCTCAAAAAAAACTAAACAAAAAACAGTCAAGCGGTGGTGGCACACACCTTTAATTCTAGCACTCGAAGGCAGATCTCTGTGAGTTCAAGGCCAGCCTGGTCTACATAGCTAGTACCTAGAAAGCAAGGGCTACACAGAGAAACCCTGTCTAGAAGAACCAAACGAATAGAACACAAAGCAAAGCTGAACACCCAGGCTCAGTTACCACAATCAAGAGGGACTCCACCCAAGAGCCCAAGAGCTGCTTAGCTCGGGGACATACCTGTCTTTTCTCAGTTCCCAAAACACTCGGGCAAGTGTGCAAGAAAACACAAGCCAGCAAGGAGCATGGCAGGAGACCCTGCACAGACTGGAACCTGTACAGGCGGGTGCCTAGCTCAGTGCAGAGATTAAGGACAGGCTCCCAACCTCAGGGTTCAGCGCTACAACCCTCTCCAAGTACCTCCTTTTGCACCCTAAAACATGCTGAGAGCTCAACACATGACATCCCTGTGACTTTTCGCCTGGGGCCACTCCCATTCCCACAGTGCGTCACTGTCCTAAGGAGCCCCATAAGCCTCAGTGTTTTCAAATTCCATTTCATGGCCAAGTTCAAAGCTCCCCACTTACTCCTCAGAGTTGGCAATGTCGTCATACATCATCACTATGATCTGCTCATCAGGAATCCCATTCCGGTGAATGATCTGGTAGGCGTGGCATGCGTCTGCCTGGAAGAAATAATTCCCTCGGCTTTTACACATCTCAGGGAATGAGGCCATCACGGGGTATCTCTATCTTGCAGAGGACTCCCTGTGACTCATTCCCTACTGGTCAAGGTTTAACATCATTATTTTTTTAAAACATTCATTTTCATTTTTAACTTCAACTTTAAACAATCCCCAATCTTATTACTCACAGTTACCTGATAGTAACTCTATGTTTAAGGTAGTACACACGGGCACAGGGGTGTAAATACACAGGTACAGGTGTGCACACACACAGGCACACGCTGTCACACCTACAGGTTAACAAGGGCCCTTGAAAGTCCTAAGCAACTTGTTTTCATATTTCAGACCACACGACAGTGCAAAAGCATAGATTCAGGTCTCAAAGACCTAGATGGACAAAGCAACATGTTCACAGCTTCTATTTCATCCAACAGTCACTGTTAAGGCAAGTGTGATGTCTCAAAGTCCAACTCAGAAGCCAGACTGGTGACACACGCCTGTAATCCCAGCTCTCTGGAAGTAGTCCAGGAGGAACAGGAGTTCAAGGCCAGTCTGGACTACACAGCAAGTAAGTTTGGGGCCTGCACGGGTTCCTGAGACTATCTCAAGTAGACAGAGGATAGAGAGGATAGATTAGATAGATAGATAGATAGATAGATAGATAGATAGATAGATAGATAGATAGATAGACAGACACACACACACACACACTCACATACATAGACAAAGGAGCACAGTTTGGGAAATGATGACGACAGTTAGGAACGTAGCTCAGTTGGCAGAGTGCTTGCCTAGTATGCCAAAAGCTCTATGTTTAAGTATACCACCACACAAACTGGGTGTAGTGGGCATACTTGCATTTGTAATACCACATTTTGGGGGAGGTAAAGGCAGGCAAGAAGATCAAAGTCATCCTTAGCTATGCAGTGACTTTGAAGTCAGCCTAGGCAATATGAGATCCTGTCTTATTATTATCATAATTTGAAACAAAAGAAGGCCATCAAGGAGAACAGAAGCCATCCCTGTAGGAATGCCTTGTTTCAGATGACGCACACTGCACTCTGTGCACAACAATTGAGATCAGGGATGAATCAGGTTGCCTAACTTTCCACTGACAATGTCATTCCAGGAACCTGCGCAAACACGGAGAGATGCTGTGGCCAGCATCAACATCCTTAGGCAGGCACTGCCGTATAGCCCGTCACTGCACACAGTACCCCATGCAGCACAGCAGGTGATGAAGGAAATAAAGCATCCACAATGCCCGGCTTCTGCCTGCAGATGTCCATTCAGATGGACCTGTGTGATGGCGAATACGTGTGTTTAGCATCCATTTGCTGTAACTGTAGGAACCATGTATGGGTCAAGCACTCAGGAGCTGATGGACAAGAGGACAGCTAAGTGTGAAACCTTCAATTTGCCTTGGACTGACTTCAGGACCCTGTCTCATTAGTCCTAAGGTGAGAAAGGTCTTACAGCTGGGGCACAGGAGGTCACAGAGAAAGAAGCCAAGATCTTGATGGCTCTTCATGCAAGAGCAACAGAGAAATTCCCAAAGAGAAAGCAAAGGGCTAAAATCTAGACAGAAACAAAACAAGTCATCAGTCACCACACACACAGTCATGTAGGATCTGAGAATGACATCACTTGGAGATTCTGCCCAGGATTCACACAAACCAAGGCAGCTATCATGTCTAAGCAGTCAATTTCTGTGACCAGAGTCACTTAAGCAGTCTGCCCTGGGACTGGAGAGATGGCTCAGCAGCTAAGAGCACCAGCTGATCTTCCAGAGGACCCAGGTTCAATTGCCAGCACCCACATGGCAGCTCACAACTGTAATTCATGTTCCAAGGGATCCGACACCCTCACACCAAAGTACATAAAATTAAGTTGTTGTTTTTTTTTTTTTAATAAAAAGTCTGTCCTTAGACAGGCATGGTGGTGCCCAGCACTCTGGAGGCAGAGACAGGTGGATTGCTCTGAGTTCAAGGCCAGCCTGGTCTACAGAGCGAGTTCCAGAAAGAAAAAGAGGGGGGAGGAAGGGAGGGAAGGAAGGAAAGAAATAGAAAGAGAGAGAGAGAGAGAGAGAGAGAGAGAGAGAGAGAGAGAGAGAGAGAGAAGAAAAATTTACATGGAATTGCACAAGACCTACAGTAGCCAAATAATTAGGAAAAAGAACAAAGGTGAAGGCCTTTCATATCCTGATTTCCAAGACACACTAAGAAAGGAAGGATCTCCAAAAATGGTGCTGGATCAGATGAGACAGCCACATGCAAAAGGAGGAACCGTGTCTCACACTGCACACGAGGCAGCCCAGAGTGGATCACGGCTAGAAGAACACTTAAGTGACACAAGAGACAATCTTTAGGACCTTGAGTGTCAATGACACAGATATGACACCAAAAGCAAGGTCCATAAAGAAAAGAATGAACAAATTAGAGCTCACAGAATTTAAAACTTAGTGCTTCAAAAACATCACTGAAGGAAGGGCTGGAGAGATGGCTCGGTCAGCGGGCCCGAGTTCACTTCCCAGCACCCATGTTGAGCAGCTTGTAACATCTGTAACTCTAGCTCCAGGGGAGCCTCTGGCTTCTGTGGGAACCTGTACTCACACGCACGTACTGACACACAGACACACACACATACAATTTAAAATATAAATAAGTCTTTTTTAAAGAAATGCTAGTGAAGGGGTAGAATGTTAATCAGTGGTAGAGCACTTGCCTAGCACACACAACTATGGATACCATGCCCTGCACTGAAAAAAAAAAAGCCATAAAGAAAACATTATGAGGACCTGAGAATAGAGAAGATCTGCAAAGCCTACGTTGAATAAGGCTTACATATAAAACACAAATAATGTCTGACCCTCAAGAGTTTGCAAAGGCTTGAAAAACAGCTTACCCAATAAAACAATGGCTCTAAGTCCACGAGAAAGAAGCTCAGCATCATTAGTCACAAGAGAAACACATGCCGTCACATCCCAGCCAGACAGGCAATAACAAGTACCCAGTGAGGACCAGGAGCTTTCAGATACACTCATGGGAGTGTACAATGCCAGTCACTGTAGGAAGCCTCTGCACAGTTAACAATATCTCTAGTTACCTTTGGTGTCCATCCAGGAGAAACAAAACACTCATCCTCATAAAGACCATACATACGTGAGCTCAGCAAATTGCTCATGGGAGTGAAATAAGAAGCAGGCCCAATGTCCATCACCTGACATGGACAAGCAAGCTGTCCATCATTTGGACACAGTGGAATGCTATGTCCCAACAAAAAGGATGGCAGTACCAACACTTGCGGCACTGTGTACTGTGCTCCGTGACATCATCTAAGGGAAAACAGAAGCCAAAGACTACCCTGCAGACTTCTGAATAGATAAAGTTCTAGTGGGGGTCTGGGGGTGTAGCTCAGCCAGTGGAGTGCTTGCCAAGCATTCAAGAGGCCCCAGGTTCAATCCCTACCACTGCATAACATTGACTGCAACAGGCACGCCTGTAACCCTGGTAACAGGATGATTAGAAGTTGAAGGTATCTTCAGCTATATAGTGAGTTCAAGGTCAGCCTGGGCTACACAAGATCCTATCTTTTATATAGGATCAGAAAGGGCAACTTATGCATGAGACAGAATGTAGATTATTAGTGTTTGCCTAGAACTACTCTAGGGGACCATATGGGGTACATGGGGTGATGGAATTGTTCTGGTGCTGGTTCATGGTAAGATTTGCACGACTCTGCAAATTACTAAAATAATGCGGAGTTGTGAGTCGGAAGTAGATAGGATGGCACAGAAACTATGCCTTGGTCAAGGTAGAGGCCTCGGGGTGAGTTCTGTGTTGGTGCACTTCAGGGCTACCTCGGGCCTCAGGACCATCCTGACAGGCAGCCACTCACTCCATTTATAAGTGGGATGAGATCAAGGTTTGAACCCAAGTATCTTGCTCCATGCCCCGCCTCCAACATTCAGTGATTTCCAAGTGAAGTTGGGGCTGGCTATATGCAGGGTCCTCAGAAGTACTCAGCTGCCTATACCTTAGGAAAATCAAAGGGTTCTGCACTGAGTTAACATGAACTAAAGCGGAGTTCAGTGAACTCAGATAATGTGGAAACAGCAGAAAAGCCACGGGAGGTGATGCTGGGCTGATCGTGACCTCATTACAGGGCTGATGGTGACCTCTGCAGTAAGTGGGTGATCGCTGTGACTCAGCTGATTTCAAAGCTGACACTGGGAGTTGGCCAGGCTCACTGAGGGATCCCGTGACCTCCCGATACTGAAGCCTCTCACAAAGTCACATGTACCGTGGGCACCACCCATCACCACCAGCAGTAAGCACCCGTAAGCACAGTAAGACAGAGCGCTCGGAGTGAATGCTAAATACAGCTGGCGTGTGCTATATTCCCCCTCATGAGAAAAGGCTCTCTGACCATGCATGCTTGCTGGGCAGGCGCTTATGAGCTCCTCCCCTCCTGACTCACATCCTGCCTTCCTGGCTTCTTGCATCCCAGCGCAGTGGTGGGGAGGTGCCAAGCTGGGGTTCTGCAGTGCCTGTCCCAGCCTCCCACCAAGTTCAAAGGAAGAGGCTGAGATGTAAAGTGAGCTGATATCCTTTGTTCCCGACATACAGCGGGGACCCCAAACTCTCCCGTCTTCATCAGTGTTGGGCCCAGCAGCCCCCTATCCCAGCCCTTCCCAGTGCTTCCAAACTGTCTCCCTGCACGCCGTCTTCAAAGGATGCTTTGTTCCAGGAACAAGCAGCTGACCGTTGCACCAATGAGGACTAACTTCCAAGACATCAGCCTAAGTGAATAGTTTGTCTAGAGGACAAACTGTACGGCTGGCAGTCTGCTCCCTGCCACTTCCCCTCCCCAACTCCTGCTACCTGGCTCCTGTCCCCACCAGTGTCCCTTTTGCCTGTCTGCACTGCAAACACTCAAATTATTTACTGCCTGGCCCTTCCTGGAAGGGTCTCCTGACTGGTCCTGAGCCAGACAGCCGTAATGTTGCGCTGGGTATGATTACAGTGAAGGGGCTAAACAGGTTCACAGGGTTCAGGGTGCCACACCCCTGAGGGGATAACCCAACTTCTCTATCAAAACAGTTGTATTAGCCAGGCATGGTGGCACACACCTTTAATCCCAAGTGGATTTTGTGAGTTTGAGACCAGCCTAGTCTACATAGTGAGTTCCAGACAGCCAGGGCTACATACAGAGATCCTGTGTCCAAGAAAAAGAAATGTTTATTAGAGTCTCACTATGTAACCCCAGCTAGCCTGGAATCACTATGTAGACTAGGCTAGCCTCAAACTCATAGAGATCCATCCACCTGACTCTGCCTCCCGAGCACTGAGATTAAAGGCGTGCACCACCCACTACAGTCTCCATCAAATCTTAGCTGCCTGGTCCTGTCAAAATGAAGAAAATGAGGCTTTGTAAGTTGTCCTTCTAATACAGCTCCCACTCTCCCCACATCCCTATCCCAGTCTCTTCACTGTGCACCATTCTTGCATAATCCCGTCAGGAACGTCTCTGAGTCAGACCCAGAAATTCCCTTTCCTTCTCCAGGAACTGATGCTAACACAAGCGTGTGACATGTGATGCAACTATTGCCGGCCAGGGAGGGCAAAGTCCCCCACCGACTCCCAGGAGAAGGCTTATCACTTGCGAGAGAGCCAGATGGACAATGGGCACAGGTGGCCTCTTTTTCCTCTACAGAGTTTTTGTTTGGAGGTGACACCTGGAACGGCTGCAACCATTTTATTACAAGGAGCACTTATCTGGAAAATAGAATTGTGTCAAATGGATCTTGAGTTTAGGTGGCCAGACGAGGGCTCTCCACGCTTGCCATGTAAAACACTCAGGGGGTTCTTGGAACCTAACAGGCTGGCTCTTCCCTCACTGTGGTTTTGTGTTGCCAGAGTTCACATGGAATACTCCAGAGGCTTCCTGTTTGCCCTCAGTTCTAGAGGCTAAACACAGAGTGACCAACCAGTGTCTCAAGACCAGCCCCCACTGCTCCCATTCCTGTTTGGAAAACAGAAATCCAGTTTGATCTGAAAAAGACCAGGCAGAAATAACCACCATAGTGCATATCAGAACCATTGGCAAAGATGTGAGACACGGTGTGAAACCAAAGCAAGAGCTGGGAAGGGGCCTCCTGTCGATCCTGCGGAACCTCAAGCCTCTGTAAACACATCAGTTAAAACCTGCACGGGAATAAGGGAGAGTTCCTGGCTGATTGAACCTCCAGTGCTGGGTCCCACGCAGTCCACCAGGCACGGAGGCACCCACACAGCCTCAGCTCCATCCTTCCTAGGTGGAGACAGACTCACAGCTCCAGCTACATCTGGACCCTTTCTTCCTTTCCTCCTAACTCAATATTTCATATTCTTCCAGGGAAACCAGCAGCTCTCCCTTTTAAAGAACATGTTTCTGGGAGCAGCTGGGCATGGTGGCTTCTGACTGCAATCCCACACTCAGGAGGCCGAAGCAGGAAGATTGCTTTGAAGCCAAGGCTAGCCTGGACAACAGTGTGAGACCCTGTCTTGAAGAGAATTCCATAAAGTAGGAGGGTGGCCCTGAGTTAGAACCAGCTATGGCTAAGGTGCTGAAAATGTTTAACAGATGTGTCCCTGAGTTGGTTGTATAAACACCAAGCAGCTGCTGAAGCAGCAGGCTTGCTGCTTGCGGTCTGTGCTTAACTTATATTTGCCCTCAAAGGGAAAGGAATCGGCGATGATAACAACCATTAATCAGGCCAAATTTCCTTTCTGGCCAGCACACATAGGCCATTCAAGATGAGTCAGAACTTCACCTAAGCCAAACTCCTTGATGACTTACAGACAAACCCCAGACACACACAGGGACACAACTCCGTCTGTGCCAACCACCCAACAGCCAGCCACTGTTGGGAGGCAAGTCTAAACTTAGACACGTGGGACTCACATACAGACTGGATTTCAATGATTTAGCTTCAAGAAAAGACATAGGGGCCAGCAAACTGGCTCTACTAACAAAAGTACTTGCTGCCAAGTCTGACAACCTGAGCTCGATCCCCAGGACCCACATGGTAGAAAGGGAGAGTCAACACCTCTGTCCTCTGTCCTCCATGCACATGCCATAGTATGCTTGTGCCCACACATATACACACATTCACACACACACACACACACACACAAATAAATCTGAGGAAAACTTCTTTAAAGAACATAGTCTAGCTGGGCGGTGGTGGCGCACGCCTTTAATCCCAGCACTTGGGAGGCAGAGGCAGGCGGATCTCTGTGAGTTCGAGACTAGCCTGGTCTACAGAGCTAGTTCCAGGACAGGCTCCAAAACCACAGAGAAACCCTGTCTAGAAAAAACCAAAAAAAAAAAAAAAAAAAAAAAAAAAAAGGAACATAGTCTATCAACAGTATATTAATTACATGGTGAGTTGATATTCATTTGGATATCTGGTTTAAATAAGATGTCAAAATTAATTCCCTATATACATTTGTGTATAGAGGTGTGTGTGTATGTGTGTGTGTGTGTGAATGTGGAGGCAAATGAACAAATCTGGGGTATTGCTTCTCAGGTGCTGTGGTCTGAATGAGAATGGCCCCCATATTTGTATGCTTCGTCCGTAGTTGGTGAAATGCTTGGAAGGGTTCGGAAGTGAGGCCTTGTTGGAGGAAGTGTGTCACTGGGGTGTAGCAGGCACAGTGTCTCTCCACCTGCTACATCCAGACCATCTTCCCTGCCACAATGATGGACTAGCCCTCTAAAACTGTACACACGCCCCTTGTTAAATACTTTCTTTTATAAGCGTTGCCTTGATCTCGGACGGGTGCTACTCTATTTTTATTTGTGCGTGTACATGTCTGCATGTTTGTATGTACATGCATGTGCAGTTTCCCAAGGAGTCCAGTGGAGTTGCAGGAGGCTGTGATGTGGAAGCCAAGTCCTCTAGGAGCAGTGAGTGCTACTATCCACTGGGCTACCTCTCCAGGCTACCCCCCAAACAATACAGACCCCGTTTTTGAGACACGGTCTCTCATTGGTCTGGAGTAGACGAGGCTGGCTAAGTCCCGGGGTCCACATAGCTCTACCTCCTTATATCGAATTGGGAGTACGAGCGTACCCCAAAATTCCACGGTTTTGTTTTTAAGTGCATTCTAGGGGTTGAACTCAGGTCCGAGTGCTATCATGGCAAGCATTTTACTGAACAGACTATCTCCTCAGCCCTTCCTCCATATTTCAAGCTTTGTCAAATGCGGCTGCTAGTTTTTCCATGACTCATGCAGCTCGTACTGGAGCAGGTGGCTCTCAAGCCAGCTGGCTGGTTCTGTATCCTGCCCAACCCCCCACCTCGGAGCCCCGCCTGCCAGCTGCACCACACTGGGCAAACTGCCGGCCACCTCCATTCAAGTGTTGTGGATAAAGGGGAATACGAGCAGGCTGGGTTCCACACAGCCCCACCAGGAGGATTAATGGACCTCAGAATGCTCACAACATGATCCTGTGGCAATCTATGCATCTTGCAAGAAAAGTCTAAATCCACTTTTTTGTTTTGCTTTTGTTTGTCAAGACAGTTTCTCTATATAGCCCTGACGGTCCTGGAACTAGCTCTGCTCTGTAGACTAGGGTTGGCTTCAAACACAGAGATCTGCCTGCCTCTGCCTCCAAGTGCTGGGACTAAAAGCATGTGGTACCACACCCGACTATATAAACCTTTTTAAAAAGACAGCATAACCAGTCACATAGAAGACTGCCTTTAAAATATAGTGCGGTACTTTCTAGTTCACTACCAGTGCAGTCCTGGCCACTTTCTAATTGGGGAACAGTCTCACTACCCCCAATTCTTTGAGCATCATTCCCCAGTCTCTGCTCGGCCCAGCCTTTGCTGTCCCTGCAGACTTTCTTAGTCTGAAGAGCCATTTAATGGACTCATTAGCTGTGTGGTCTTTGTGACCGGCTTCTTTTAGCGTGTGTTTACAGTTCATCCATATTGAAGCACACGTATTTACTCTGCCCCTTCTGTGGCCTGACCATGTTCCTACTCACATGTTCCTACTGGCTGATATAAGTAAGGCTGATACTAGTGCAAGATTTTACACAGACATTTTTTTGTTCCTTTAGGGCCCACATCTTGGGGTGGGATCTCTGGATGTGGGGTAACTGTTTCTTCACCCTCTCTCCCAGACTGCCAAGCTGCTTTCCCAAGGTCACCCCTTCTTCCCGGCAGGAGGCTGACTGTTAACTGTTCTTAGTTCTCACTTCCACAGGAAACACCAGGAGAGATAAGGTAAGGACAGACACTCGGAGGACTGTGTTCCCAGAGCTTCAGCCCTGCTTGCCTTCCATGGGGCCTCAGTTAGGTCATCTCCCCTCTTTAACCTTCAGTGTCCTTTCTGTAAATGAAGGTGTTAGCCCAAGGGCTCTCACCTGGCAATCTTGCCCCCAGGATATGTGGTGACGGTAACAGGCAGGCAAGTGATGCCGCCATCACCTCAGACACAGTACAGACCCAAAAAGTGAGTAACACCTGGTTCTGAAGGCCACTGCTGAGGGAGGCAAGGAAATCCTGCATCAGACTAAGGCAAAATTGTCTTCCAAAATGACCACACCACTTTGGGGAGGCAAAGTCAGTGATAAAGAAATTTCAGTTTCTTACCTGGTGCCGGTAATTATACCAGCCATTGGAGCCCGCCACAATCACCACCCAGTGCTTGCCGCCATCCTCGGGATCATCCACACCCACGGGAAGAGCACCCGCTCCCAGCACCAGGCTGAGAAGCACGGCCGCGGTCCAGATCATTCTGCACCCTTCTGCACCCCAGTATCAGCTACCGAAGGCTAGAAAGGAAAATGCAGAGCTGGTTATAAAGGGAGGAGGACTTCCGGAGATAACATCACAGCAACTGAGTCAGAGGGCAAACTGCTTAGAGGAATGTGCTGAGGTAACAATGAAGACGGAAGGAGAAACCCTTGGAGCTGCGGTCACTCACTGGTGGTGGGCAAAGGGCAGACCAGTCAGGTGTGCCGCAACCAACCAATTACCCAGAAAGCACTTAGGCCAACTTCTCAAGTTCCTATCACCACCCAGAATGCAGCAGATGACATTCCAGCAATCCCGTGCTGGTGATAAGTCCACAGCACACTCTCAACTGTTTGTGCAAGAACACACAGGACCTCGTGGCGCATAGGAAAATCTGCAGAGCTACATAAAATGGGACGGGAGTTTCTTTTCCTGGGTGGTGGGTGGAAGAGGGCAATCTCTTAAACTGCCTCTTTTATTATAAAAACTGTTTATTACTTGCCAAATGTATTTATATTTTTTATTTATTCATGGGGGTGGGGCAAGTACTGCCGTGTTATGGAGGCCAGAGGACAACTTTGGGAAGTCAGGTCTCTCCTTCCACTCTGCATCCCAGGGAATGAACTCCAGTCAGCTGGCTTGGCAGCAAGCGTCTCTACCAACTGAACCATCTCACCAGCTCCAATGTAGATTACTTATAAAGTTTGAAAATTCAGTACAATGACCAATAGTGTGAACTCGAGTTTTACAGGAAAGAAGCACAGGGGAGGGGGGGTAAAGAAGGCTGCACCTGTGTTAAAGATTCTACAAGACCAAAGGACTGGGCTTCAAGATGATGGAGTTAAAATGTTGCAGACTGGAGCCAAATTACCTTGGGCTTCTCCTAGCCCTTTGAAAGACATCCATTGTCCTTCCTCCCCTGTGTCTAAACTAACATCCTTGTAACTATCAAAACGTTTCAATGTAGGCTACTAGATTCCAACAGTTCAAAAGCCATGAATGTCCTCAGTTAGCATCTAGTCACTCCAGAAGTGACTCCTTTGCCCCCACCACGACATGTGGTAAATACCTTGATTAATGACTTTCTTTGTTTTGTCCCTAATGAAAACCACATACAACCACTTCTACATGGTATTTGTGTTCCCTGGGCCATGGTCATTCATCTTTAGCTTCAGAATAAACTCTGTATCCCCTCTGAGGTGAGAGCTATGTTTTTGTGTCAACGCTAGTGACAATGGTGATGGACAGTTTAAGTGTGAAACATCTGGATAAGGTATAGTCCAACTTTCATCCTGTCTTGTCTGACACTCAACAAGTACATGTGTCTGTGCACCAGGTGGTGCAAACATTTTCATGAGTTTTACCAAAGGGGAGGTTAAGAGCATGGACCAATCATGCAGAGGAACGGAGCTCAGTTCCTGGCATCCATGTTGGGTGGCTCACAACTGCCCTTAGCTCCAGTTCCAGGAGTCTGACACTCTCTGCCAAGCTCCACCGGCAACTACACTCATGAGCACATACACACACACACACACACATACATGCATATACATAATTAATAATAAAAACAAGTACTGCTTTTTAAAAAAAAAAAGGAACGAAGGGAAAGAGAGCAGAAGAGGGTCTGAAGTGGCACAGCCAATGTCTCTGGAGAGTTATTCTTTGGCCAAAGACCTTGGTGTTCTAGATTCCTGTCCCATTAGTTTCTGCCCCAGAGTTCTGCATCTCAAGACTTTATGCCAAGGAATTACCCAGCCTATATTATACTTTGATGCCAAAACTTGTTTTGTTTTAAAACAAATGTCTTGATGTGTTTCCCAGGCTGGTCTTCAACACCTGGGAAACAATCCTCCTGCCTCAGCTTCCAGAAAAGCTGGAACTACAGGCATGTCCCACCACACATGCTAATGCCAAAACTTTAAAGACCCTTCTAACACACGAGGTGTATAATAAGGCCATAGGCTGACCACCACCCATTGTGACATTAGCTTCTCCCTGTGTCCTGACTGTGTGTATTCTGAAATGGCACGCCCAAGCCTGTAACCCTGTGATAAGAGGTATGAGGTCTCAGCAGAAAGGAGCCTGTGGGGCAGGCTCTGCCTTGCTTCCGCCCTCAAGAAAACACACAGCATCGGTCTATCTCTAAGCTAAAGAAGCTCATCCTCTGACCTAACCCTCCCAATATCATATCAGAGAAGAGACAAAGAAGAGAGGAGAGGAAGGAGGCCCTGTGTCTGCAGAGAGAGGGGAAGGAAGCCAGGGTACCTGGGGCAGAGCCTCTAGTGAGGCCACATCAGGCACCAGTCCACAGGAGGGTCTCACTAGGTACAGACTGTGACCATGAAGGACCTGCATTTCTAAAGCACTCCTGGGTACACGGATGCAGCCAGCCTTGGATTACACTTGGATGCAGAGACGTCAGGCACGAGCCCCACAGGCTCCCATCGTCCTGGGCCCTAAGCTCAGCATCCCGGCACTTGGGACTGGAACACTTGGTCACCACAAATCTACCAAATATAAACACCAGATCCTGAGTCTGTAAGCCTCGAGGAGTGCAAATTAAGGTTCCTCTTTTCCCTACCTCCTTCTCTTCTACCTCCCCCACACCTTAGCATTCCAAGCCTCCTTAGCAACTCAAGTTCCGAGATTACAGCACGCACCACCACGCCCTGCTTAAATTCCCACTTCTTTCACCACACTACAGCGTTCACCGAGAAGTAAGTCTACGAAATGCTCCCAGGTTTACTGTTTGGTCACTGGGGTGTGGTAGAATGGGGACTATGGATCGTAACACACAGGGTTAGAGAGCTGCTGAGGTGGTTTCAACGCAGGGACCTGTTGATCTGTTACTGTTAACCCTGATTAGGGCCATCGCGAGGCGTATTTGGACTAAGGACAAGCAAGAGGACACCAAAGAGCAGAAGCTCCTGTCCCCAGAGCTCTGCAGAGCCCCACCGGAAGGTCCACGTGAGCACCAGCAGCACTGCCTCACCCTGGACTTATCTGGCTTCACTTCAGCTGCCCGGAAGCTTTCCCCAAGGCCCAGTCAGCAATGCTTCTCTGTAAAAGGTCAGACAGTAAATATTTTTGATTTTGCAAGCCAGACCATCTCCAACATAATCAATCATGTGATCCAACCAGTATTTCATAAAAGCAACCATAGACAATATGGGAAGGAATGAATACGGCTGTTTGAATAAAACTTTATTTAAAAGAAAAAAGGTAGCAAGTTTGACCTATGGGCCAGTTTGCTGACTTTGCCCTCAAAGAAACAGAATGGGCTCCTTTGGCCCCAAGGACAGTCTGAATGGCTATTATAATCTCCCATCAAAATCACCAAACTGGTCACTGGTTTATATCAGACTCTGCTGAGTTTGGTTCGTGTGACTTAGTCCCAAAGATGGACTCATTCCATGGGTGGCATTGATATGTGATTTTTTTTTTTCTCCTCGTATTTAGGAGGAAAAGAAATCAAATCCACATGACTTTCAATGTCCAAAGTCTCCAGATCCACAAATTTAACCAAGCTTGGATCAAAATCGGGCGGGGGGCGGGGGGGGGGGGCAATCTACCATTCATGCATGAGGATCTAAGTTTGAATCAAGAGAATCCACTCAAAGTTGGGTGTAGCCGCGGTCACCTGTAGCCCCTGCACTCCTACAGTGAGACTGGAGGCAGAAACAGGAGAACCCTCAGAAGCTCATGGGTCAGACGGCCTGGCGTATACAGCAGTGAACCACAGAGATTCTGTCTTACTCAAACGGGAAGGCGGCAAGGATCAACACCAGAAGTTGCCCCCGTGGCCTCCACAGGCACCTGCAGCTTGCACACACCTGCACTGGCACACACGAATGTGTGTACACACACATACAAATAAACACATCACATACATCCGGTATATATATGTACGCATATGGGGGCTGCATCTACGCTGAATGTGTCACTAACTCAAAGCACAACAGGATGACAACTAACGTAGCACCTGGAAGAGTTCTAGGTAGGAGGCCGTCCACTGAGGAATTAAAGTTACAAGATGGTAAGCCTAGGGTCTATACAAATGATGCCTTTTCCAGAAAGGACTTACTAGAGCATCCTATTCGGCATCCAACCTTGGAAGCAGACCCAAGGACACCCAGATGGCTGTCCACCCTGACTGTGAGCAGCAGAGCAGACTCAGCCAGTCTAGCTACCTCGGTTAGCGGGCAGTGCAACAGCCATGCAAACCTAGCCCTTCCTGGCTGCTTTCAGTTTGTCTTCCAGTCCTCTCACGCGTGCGTCACTGCGCTGTAGGAAGGAGGAGCAGACAGGCAGAGGTCACTCATCCTCACAGTAGATGAATCTTGTGAACCTACATCGCTCCTTTCTGACGAGGAGGAAACCGAGACTGGGAGCCGGGGAGAAACCTGCAGATCGGGGACATGCATCGGGCTGAGTGGGCTGTGCCTGTCCTGTCGCACCACCTGAGCTGGAAATCCTGGTACATCCATGACCACAGACACCGACAACAGCTCCAGCCTGGGGCCCAAACAGAGTGGGTCTTCAGACCTTCCCGGGGCCACCCAGGACCTCTCAGGTGCCATTTCAAGGCATTAGTAGAAGCACTTGTGTGTCCCACCATGGAGACCTGGAGCCACACACTCCCCAAGTCAACTGACAAACCTCATGAACTCTCCCAGTTCCCAGTTGCTATACCACCATGACACTGTTCACCAGCAGGGACACTAGGCCAGAAAGTCAAGTTCAGGACTTGACTCAACTTCAAGAAACATATCATCAAACGGGCTTAATTCAGGTAGGGATACAGGGACAAGTGAGCATTCCAGATAAACTGTCGTGAACCACAGGTAATAAAGGCAAGGCAGGGGGGGGGGGGTCATCTAAGTAGAGAGGTCAAGTTCAAAGCCAGGTATGACACCTGCCTTACCACAAGTGTGACCTCTCACTGGCAGCTACCACTCAATACTGGCTCTGGGTCAGATGCAGCAAGCCAAGCCAAGAAGCTAGTTAGCTAGATGATGATATTGTTGAGGAACTTCCAAACAGGCAAGTCTTCACCATGCTCTGTTCTCTGGGAGGTTAAAGTAAACAGCTCTGTAAACAGTGATATGGACTATGAATGAAGAGCCTGTCTGGACTGTCTGCTTGTTTTGTTTGGGTTTGACACAGGGTCTCATTATAGAGCAAAGATTGACCAGGAACACACAATCCTTCTGCCTTCAACTCCAAGATAATGACAGGTGTGCATAACTCCTTCCGGTCAGCTAGGGCTGTTTCCTTATATCGAAATGTTTTACTGTGTTGGCTTTCTGTTTTCTTTTATTGTATTGTATTCTGTTGTATTTTGAGACAGTCTCAGGTAGCCTAGGCTGGCCTCAAACTCACCATGTAACTAAAGATGACTCAGAATTTCAGATTGGCAGCCAGGCTCGGTAGCAAACATCTTTAATCCCAACACTCAGGAAACAGAAATAGGCAGATTTCTGAGTTCAAGGTCAGTCTGATCTACTGAGTTCCGGGATAATCAGAGTCACACAGGGAAAACCCTATCTCGAAACACCCCTCCTCCAGCCGGGCGGTGGTGGCGCACACCTTTAATCCCAGAACTAGGGAGGCAGAGGCAGGAGGATCTCTGTGAGTTTGAGGCCAACCTGGTCTACAAGAGCTAGTTCAAGGGCAGGCTCCAAAGCTACAGAGAAACCCTGTCTCACAAAAACAAAAGAAAAAAAAAAAAAAGAAGATGCACCCCCCCTCCAAAAATATTCCAGATTCTTCAGTCTCCACCTCCCAAGTATTGGGGTGACAGTGTGCCTCGTACCCAGCCTTGTTTTCAGTGCTAGGGATCAAACCTGGGGTCAGTGCCAGGCAAACGCTCAGCCCTAATTTCTCTGTAAAACAGGACCCTCAGCTGCGACACAGGGCCACCACTCCAGCTCTAGTAGGACTTGAGTGTCCTGTGAGTGTCCTGCTGGAGACTAAGGTAATTACATCCTATCTCAAACAGAAAATGTCCTACTCAATGAGTATATTATCATTTTCCTCAACTAGGAGAACTTGAGATTTGGTGAGGAGCCAGATTCCATACAATCGAACCTAACCAGGCCCACCTAATTCTGGTTCCATTGAAATTACCGTCTGCCTACTTCCTGTGGATAAAGGCCATGTGTGCAAATAACTCTCCTGCAGACATGCAAATGTCCCAACAAAGGGAGGCTATGCTGACTTCCTTTGGCCCCAAGCCACCCAACCCCTTTCACATGCCAGTATTTCCAGGCTGCAGGCATGGCTGCACTTTGGAGCACCCTTTGAACTGGCTATAAGACCTCAACAAGTGTTCTCATTAATAGGTTGAGCAAAACCCTTAGCACATGTTCATTTTTAAGAGCTGTACAGGGAGAACTTCGCCTTTAAAAAAAATAGTGTTTTTTTACCATTAGAGAAACCACAAGCATCTAACATACTCCCAGGCAAACAGAACCAAAGCTCTCAGTAGGAAGCCTCAGGAGTCCAGTGACATAACCTCCAATGATTGGTTGAGTTTCTTAAGACTTCCATTTTTAATGCTTAGTTGAAATTTGAATTTTTTTAAAACAATTCTTTAGTTTACATTTGTTTGTTTGTTTGATGTATGTTGGTGTTTTGCTTGCATATATGTCTGTGTGAGGGTGTCAGGTCTCAGCTACAGACAGTTGTGAGCTGCCACGTGGGTGTTGGGAATTGAACCCAGGTTCTCTGGAAGAACAGTTAAGAGTCCTCTTAACCACTGAGTCACCTCTCCAGCCCCTGAAATTTCAATTTCTTAAATCATGATTATTATTTCCAAAAATGACTAAAGGAAGCTTTCATAGTTATATGTTGGCTCTAAGGTTAGACCTTTTTGTTTGTTTGTTTGTTTGTTTGTTGTTTAATTTTATTTAAAGAAAACCCTGGCTGGCCTGGAACTCAAAAAGATTCGCTAGCCTGTTTCTGAGTGCTAGCACTAAGGGTATGCACTACCACACCCAGCCTTGAAGTCTGACATTTTTGTCTGTGTGTGTGTGTGTTTTTCAAGACAGGGTTTCTCTGTGTAACAGTCCTGGCTGTCCTGGAACTCACTTTGTAGACCAGGCTGGCCTCCAACTCACAGAGATCCACCTGGTTCTCTCTCCAGTGATGGGAACATTGGGTTTTTTAATTCACCCTTTTTCCAAGTGGCTACTTTGTTCTAAGGCAGTGGTTCTCAATCTTCCTAATGCTGCGACCCTTTAATACAGTTCCTCATGTTGTGGTGACCCCAACCATAAAATTATTTCACTGCTTCTTCATAACTGTAATTTTGCTACTGCTATGAATTGTAAAGTAAACATCTGATATGCAGGAGACCTGATATGTGACCCCCACTGTGGGGGTTGCAACCTATACATATGTTGGGAACCACTGTTCTAAGACAAACAGCAATCTCATTTTTTTTTCATCTTTTTCTTCTGATGGCATCAAAGTTTACATTCTCTAATCTGGATACATAATTATCTAATTAAGCTTTTCTGGCTAAAAAAAATGAGTCTCATCATGTGTTTATTTAATCATTCGGATTTCAACACCATCAATGCTCGTGACAACTTACTCATCATAAACTGAGATTTGAATTTTGGTCTACTAAGCAACTTAAAAAAATTATATGAGAGGGTCATGGAGATAATTCTGTGGATAAGGATATTTGCCAAGAAAAGCTCATGGCCTGATTCCTAGAACCCAGGAAAAAAAAACTGAGTCATGCATCTGTAATCCCAGAACACCACTCAAGGAGGAAGAAAACAGGAGAATCACTCAGATACTGGAGGACCAGCTAGTCTGAAGTAAGCTGTGTACTCTGATTGCCACACACGAGCCATGGAACAAATACAACTGTGTACACACACACACACACAGAGAGAGAGAGAGAGAGAGAGATACTGGAGGACAAGCTAGTCTGAAGTAAGCTGTGTACTCTGATTGCCACACACAAGCCATGGAACAAATACAACTGTACACACACACACACACACACACACAGATACTGGAGGACTGTAGTAAGTCTGAAGTAAGCTGTGTACTCTGATTGCCACACATGAGCCATGGAACAAATGCAACTGTGTGTGTGAGCGCGCACACACACATCAATTAAAAAAAAAAATAGTGCCAGAGGCAAGAGTGTTATCACAATCTAAAATCCCAGCATTCTAGAGGCTGAGGTGGGAGAATCACTGCAAGTTCAAGATCAGCCTGGGCTACAGAGCAAATCCCTGTTTCATAAAAATAACAAACACACCAGGCAATGCTATCGTGCACACCTTTAATCCCAGCATTTGGGAGGCAGAGGCAGGTGGTCTCTGTGACTTCAAGGCCAGCCTGGTCTACATAGCTAATTCCAGGACAGCTAGCGGTGTTACACAGAGAAACCCTGTCTCAAAAAAGAAAATTAAATTAAAATAACAAACGGGGCCTGGAGTAGCATACATCTTTCAGCACTCAGGAGGCAGAGGCAAGCCTCTCTCTGTGAGGCCAGCCTGGTCTACATGGGGAGTTACAGGGCAACCAGGACTACATAGAGACATTTTCTCAAAAATATAATAATAATAACAACAACAACAACAATGAGCATATCTCCAAAAGAGAGTCATAGGAAAATTCCAGAAAGAGTTTTCCCTTCAACACTGTGAAATGTGACTGTGTGTTTGCTAATGGCGGCCACATCACATATACAATGGAGGACCCAGAAGAGCAGGTGCAGGACTTCCATCACTGGGGCTGTCACAACACTGTGACTCATGTGTTCCTGGCGACGCTGGTAACAACAAACCACTGGGCTGCCAGTCACCTATAATTATGTGCCTGGCATGACCCTTCACCGGTTACTCCAGAGAGTCCTCCCAGCTACCATAAAGAGAAAACACTCTGTGAGACTGCAGCCAGGATGGCTGGGCAGCACACCACATCATCTCTAACCAGACCTCGCATGCCATCCAGCAAGTGCCCTACACCAGCCAGCTCCCTGTGACAGCCCTCCATGGTATAGGCACAGCAACACAGACTGCTGACACGTGTCACGGAACACATCCCCATCAATCAGCAATGTCCCGGGCATCCTGAGGACTACTCCCTTAACAGGTCTCGAATCTTCCACAGTCGTAACTCCCCTGGGGGTTATTGTGGTGCCCTTCTGGTCCTCAGTGTGGCCACCTCTAACACTTTTTACCCTACAAACACTTCAAGACGAAGAGAAATCTACAGCCGGGTGGTGGTTGCGAAGGCCTTTAATCCCAGCACTCGGCGGATCTCTGTGAGTTCAAGGCCAGCCTGGTCTACAGAGCTTGTTACAGGACAGGCTCCAAAGCCACAGAGAAACCCTGTCTCAAAAAACCAAAGAGAGAGAAATCTACACTAAAGGCAGCACCCAAATTTCCCACCCCACTAAAGGGCCTTCAAGATGCACCTGCCTCCCCTCCTGGAACAATTCACTCCCCACATATAATTCCTTATTCCAAACAGACTCCACAATTCCAGATCCAAAGCACTGTCCACAACTTCGCCTTGCTGTTTTCCAGGTAATGTGAACTCCTCCTCGACCTCACTAGCCACTGCCCATCACCCAACGCTCCAATTTCACTTCACTCCCTTCTGCACGAAGTCCTTCCTCCTAAATGAAACTTGAGTATTGCTCTGTACACAAAAGACACCTCTATCCTTGGCAAAATAAACTCGCCCCAAAAATCTTAGCAAACAATATAGCATTGGTGGCCCCTCCTGTAATCCCGGCCTGCGGAAAGATGAGGCAAGGAGGTCACTGAATTCAAAACCTGCCTGGGATACACGGTGAGTTTGAGGTTCTGTCTCAAAGCCAAAACCAAACAAAAGCCTAATAAATGGCTGCTTTGCAGCCTCAGAATAAAGAATATTCCAGTCGTTACAGATCACAGAGTGAGTCTCAAGCCCTGACCACTCATTTACATCTATAAAACGGAGCATGTGACATAAGTTCCATCCTCCAGCCCTCAGTGTCTAAACCGCTGGGCCAAAATAATCCTAACCTTAACAGGGACCTGGGACCACACAAAGCTAGCTTTCACTTTCAAGATGGATATGAGCCGTCCTGAAACTCAGCAGCTCTTCTCGGAAGGAATATTTGGGGTATTTCTACAGAGGTGTTTTTGTTGAGATCGGGAATTGCCCCTTTCCACGAATGCAATGCTCCGAGTTAAAAACATCAACAATCACCTGGAACCCTGCCAGGCGCTGCCCGGCAATGGGACCTCAGCTAATCGACTCCTCCTGCTGCCTCAGTTTAGCCCTCCAGGGAAACCCGCCGTTCCAGCAAAACACAGTCGCGACACAAACAAGCCTCGGACTGGGTGGCCCCAGGAGGGAAATATTACTCAGAAAGGGTCGAGGGATGGAAAACCTACCCAAGAGCGTAGGTCCTCCCGGGGGCCCGCGATTACCTGGGCGGGTGACCGCCGCTGTGACTGCAGGACCGTGGGAACTCCGGGCGTCGCGCAGCCTAAAACCAACCACCTCCAGAGTCCGCCCCGCTGTGATTGAGTTGCACGGCCACCGCTCGTGAGCTCGGATGCCTACATACCCTGGTTGGTGCGATCTCGGAACGTGGCGTTTAAGAAAACCAATAGAAGCTGAGATTGAGGCCGGCTAGCCTGAAAGACTACAAATCCCGGCATGCGTGGGCGGGGCTTCAGGGTCCTGTGGGCGGGGCTCAGGGTCCTGTGGCCAGGGTTGGGCCTTTGCTCTGGTATGATGAGCTAGGCTTGAGCACCTAGGTGTCTGGGGACTCCAGAAGCATTGAAGGATCACGCAAACTCACTGGTCTCCTGACTTGTCAGTGTCTGAGCCTCCCGAAACTCCCCTGACGTCCACCCCCAGGACTGTTGTGGTTCTGTTGGTCTGCCTTGACCTGTGATCACAACCCCGAGAGATGGATGACCACTCCAACTTGACAGACAGGACACCTGACAAAGTCATGGAGTTTAATTGTTTACCAAGCTCCCAGAACACTTTCAGGGGCAGAAGCAAACCACAGCAGTCTCGTTCCTGAATTCAAGATCCTAATCTGCTGTTATGTCTCAAGTGTTGGGCGTCACCGTGAGCTGGAGAAAGAAAATACTGTGTACAAATGTCGCTGTCGCTCAGTAAATAGAATCGATGCAGTCCTACATGAGTATATGAGCATATCAGGACCCAAGACAGGGCCACCTTCCAGGGATCTGTGTGTGTGTGTGTGTGTGTGTGTGCGCGCACACACACACACATACCTGAAGGTGCATGTACACACTGTGCATATGAATGTAGAGGTCAGAGGTCAACCTCAGGACCCATTCACCTTATTTTTGTCTATGTGTGTTTTGGTTTGGTTTGGTGTTTTGAGACAGGAGCTCTCTAGTCCTGGCTGTCCTAAAACACAATATGTAGACCAGGCTGGCTTTGACCTCAGAGAGATCTTCATGCCTCTACCTCCCAGTGTGGGTATTAAAAGCATGCTTCTCTATGCCCAGATCTACCTTCACTTTTGAAACAGGATATCTTGTCTGGCCTGGAGCTTACTGACTGGGACGGCCTGCTGGCCAGTGAGTCCCAGAAGTCAGTCTTTGTCCTCCTCCCTAAAAGTCAGTTTACAAGCATGCCCCATCATACCAGGCTTTTTTTTTTTCTTTAAATATGTGGGTTCTGGAGATCAAACTCACATTCTCATACAAGCAAAATATGTACTTTGCCAATTGAGCTATTTCCCCAGCCCTGAGTTTTTTGGGCTTTGTGTTTTGGTTTTTTGTTTGTTTGTCCCAGTAAATCTTCAGACCTACTCCCTGTCTTGATTAATAAAAATGTATAAGATTACAACCACACCTGTCTGCTTAGTATTATCTCTGGTGATTTTTGAAAACAAGGTAACCTTGAATCGACTGTAAGGGTTTCGACTTGAAGATAACAACTGACCCTTTGTCACACAGCTCTCTGGCCTAGGTTCAAAGCTTGAATGTGACCTTGGGCTTCAAGTCTAACTCATGACCAGGCATGCTTTCAGTTCTTCCACCAAGAAAATGCGAAGCTCATTCATCTCCTTCAGTGTATTTACCAGGCCCCTTTAAATGCCACATGTAATGAAGTACTGAGAGAAATAGGATTTTGCTTCTTCCCCTTGGGAACTGACTGTCCTGTTGGAGATACCAAGGTGCGTCCTTAACGGCTCCCTTTCACCCACAATAAATGGTGGACTTTGACTGTTTAATCCTTAATGATGAACGGAAAGTGGTGACCTGCAGCCTGATATGTTTAGACAAAGAGTCTGGTCCAGCCCCTTTGCATTCCCTCAGCAACAGTTGAGCTGAGTGGACCAGAAGAGTAGTACTTGTCAGTGGATATCCAATGGGAGGAGCTTCTGGGGGTTGCCAGGGTGATGGTCAGCCCAGGAGACCTACAAGGTGACATCAGAGAGGTGTGGGAGTGCAGGTGAGCTCTGCTTTCAAGTTATCTGGATTTAGATTTCAGTTCCACACCCACTGTAAGCTGCAGGACCTGAGTAAGCTCTCAGTTCTGAGGTTTCTCCATATTCGGCATCGACTAAGTGTGTGTCCTGTAAACATTAGCCACCACTTAGGCTAGGTGATCCCTTGAGCAGTGGGTGTAACTTGAGAATTTTTTTTTCTTTTCTTTTTTTTTTTTTTTTTTTTTTTTTTTTTGGTTTTTCGAGACAGGGTTTCTCAGTGGCTTTGGAGCCTCCCCTGGAACTAGCTCTTGTAGACCAGACTGGTCTCGAACTCACAGAGATTCACCTGCCTCTGCCTCCCAAGTGCTGGGATTAAAGGCGTGCGCCACCACCGCCCAGCGTAACTTGAGAATTTTAATGAGGAAAACAAGGTAGCTTGGTTTGACGGAGCATACCTGTAAATCCCAAAGCAAGGGAGACTGAGGCCTGGGGGATTGCCTTGAGTTCAAGGTCAGCCTGGGCTACGTGACCCAGTTTCAAAAAATAAAGAGAAAGCAGTGGAAAAGGAGAAGGAAGGAAGGAAGGAAGGAAGGAAGGAAGGAAGGAAGGAAGGAAGGAAGGAAGGAAGGAAGGAAGGATAGAAGGAAGGATAGAAGGAAAGAAGGATAGAAAGAAGGAAGGAAGGATAGAAGGAAGGAAGGATGGAAGGAAGGAAGGAAGGAAGGAAGGATGGAAGGAAGGAAGGATAGAAGGAAGGAAGGAAGGATAGAAGGAAGGAAGGAAGGATAGAAAGAAGGAAGGAAGGAAGGAAGGAAGGAAGGAAGGAAGGAAGGAAGGAAGGAAGGAAGGAAGGAAGAAATCTGTGACCTTGAGAACTGCCACCACTCTGGTGCTCACTCGTGGAACAGCAGCACAAGATCGGTGTTGAGCCAAAGGAAAGCACCACTGGCTTGAGTAAACACCAACACAGCACACACACACACACACACACACACACACACACCGGCTCCAGGCAGGCTGACACCAGACTCCCAGCAGACACATAGGCATGGGAACCACCACAGCAGAACTTCTGCCAGAAAAGTTCTGGTTGTGGCTCCAGCTATCATCTTGGGGTCAGAGGTTGGTGAGACAGGATGTTAGAAGGTAACATCAGAGTGTGGCAGCCTCCTGGCTCCCCAGAGATACCCGCACGGAGTCATTCCAGAATAACTTTTGTGAAAGACAATCAAACAGTGGGTGATTGAATGAGAGACTGAGATTATACAGAAGAAGAGGCAAGAGGACTTCTGTAGTTTCAAGGCCAGTCTGCTACACAGCGGATTCCAAGACAGTTGGGAGTACACAGCAGTAGTTCCCAACCTTCCTAGTGCTGCGACCCTTTAATACAGTTCCTCACGTTGTGGTGACTCCCAAGCACAAAACCACCTTCATTGCTACGTCATTCCTGTAATTCACAGACTACTGCTGGGCACCGTAATGTAAGTATCTGATATTCCACCCCTGGGAAAGCATTGTTCAACCCACAAAAGGATCTTGACCCACGTTTTGAAAACTACTGACACAGAGAGAGGCAACAAAAGATTATACAGCAGCAGGAGCTGGGGAAAGTATGAAAACTCTGGGTTAGGGTGAGAGCCCTTTCCCTAGCCCAGCACCATGGACATTTGGGGTATGCAATTCTTTGGGGAGAGCTGTCCAGTGTACTAGAGGATGCTTTCCAGCATGCCTGGCCTCTAGTCATTTGGTGCAGGTAGCACCCCTCCGCCAAGTTGTAACAAACCAAAAAATGTTTACAGATGCTACCAAAAACTCTCTAGGAGAGGCAATACATACACCCACGCACGCGTGCGCACCACCCCTCCCTGTTTAGACCCACCAATTCAGAGAGAGGGCTGAACACACTCATTCATGCATGTTTTTAGCCATTCATTCTGTCTGACTTATGGCGTGAAGGTGTGGACTCTGGGCCCCGACTGCGGGGATCTCAATCCCAGCTCTAGGACTTCCTGCTGTGCAACCTCAGACAATCCTTGTCGCTCACTGAGCTCCAGTTTCTGCATTTGTGGCTTAGCAACATCAACCACAGTTCTCTGCTTTAACCCCCACGGGACAATGCTAAGATATGCGGGTCTTTAAAAGTTCAGAACCCCTTTAATCCCAGCACTCAGGAGGTAGAGGCAGGCGGATCTCTGTGAGTTCAAGGCCAGCCTAGTCTACAAGAGCTAGTTCCAGGATAGTCTCCAAAGCTACGGAGAGACCCTAAGAGAAACATACATGAATCTAAACAGGAAGGAAAAAAAACCAAGATCTCCTGAGTAAATTGGGAGTGGGGGTCACGGGAAAGGGTGGAAGGGGAAGAAAGGAGTGGAGAAAACAATAAAAACAATTTTTTAAAAAAGAAAAAATTGTTTAGAACCCAGGCCTACACAGAAAAACCCTGTCTCAAAAAACAAAAACAAAAAAAAAGAAAAGAAAAAAAGAGGTATGTAGGTTATAGACCTGCAATATGGGAAGTTATGCTCTTCTCTTAGGAGTGAGTTGGTTCTTGTGGGAGGAGGTTAGTAATCTTTAGAGAAAATTGCCACAAGAATTTGACTTTCTCGGCTTTCTCTTGCTTCACTTCATACCACATGAGCTCTTCTTCCCTTCCACCACATCCCAAGATAGCACAACGCCCTCACCAGAAACCAAGTCACAAACCAAGATAAACCTCTATTCTTTACTTTTCTGTTGGTCTCTGTGTTGGTTTCCCTCAGGGTTGGGGCCCCTGGTAGATTGTCCATGCTACAGTAGACAGTCCTACGCCCTTGTGCATTCAGGCAAGACTAACTGGAATCTGCTGGCATCTGCTCTCTCTCTCTCTCTCTCTCTCTCTCTCTCTCTCACACACACACACACACACACACACACACGCACATTTTTTTAAAGACAGTGTTTCTTTGTATAGCCCAGGCTGTTCTGGAACTCACTATGTAGACCAGACTGGTCTCAGACTCAGAGATTAGCTTGCCTCCCAGCCTCCAGAGTGCTGGGATTAAAGTCATGCATTACTGCTGCCCAGTTCACAATTTGCTTTGTTTTGTTTTGTTTTTCAAGACAGGTTTTCTCTGTATAACAGTCCTGGCTGTCCTGGAACTCGCTTTGTAGATCAGGCTGGCCTCAAACTCACTGAAATCCGCCCACCTCTGCCTCCTAAGTACTGGGATTAAAGGCATACGCCACTACCGCCTGGTTTATACCCATTTCAAAAAGTGTGTTCACTGGCATCAGTGACACCCACATGCTAGTGCTACCATCACCATTATTTCAAAAACTTCATATCACAATCTCCAACGCAAAACCATCTGCATCCCTCCAGAATAATGGGTGGTACTAATATCCCATGATCCCAGGTTCTTCTTGTGACTTCATTTCCTGCTATTGCACAACTGGCCCAGCTCCAGCCTTTGCCTCTATGCAGTCATCAGTTCCCAAAATATCTTTCCACTTTCGGTCATCAGGTTTCTATGATCATGAGGGTAACCCCTCCTCAGAGCATCAGTTTGGAGCCAGTTGACTTAAAATCACCTATATGCCTTTCTTTATCTAGCCTTCAGTCAACTTTGCCATCTTAGTATCTAAGTTGGAGGTAAATAGCTGTAATGCCAACTCTAGGAAGGCCGAAGGGAATCACCACATGTTTGAGGCCAACCTGAATTGAGTTCCAGAACAGTCTAGAACAAGACCCTGCCTTAAAAATTGAAAAGGGTTGGAGAGGTGGCTCAGTGGTTAAGAGACTGACTGCTCTTCCAGAGGACTCGGGTTCCGTTCCACATGGCAGTTCACAAGTGTCTGTAACTCCAGCTCCATGGGACCTGACCCCCTCACACAGACATGCATGTTGGCAAAACACCAATGCACATAAAAATCAAAATAAATAAGTAAATAAATATTAAAAAGAAACGTAAAAGGAAGGGAGAGAGGGAGGGACTGGAGATATAGCCAGCAGGGAAAATGCTGCCATGAATGTGTGAAGCCCTGAGTTTGATCCTCAGCACAGAAAGAAAGAAAAAAAGAAAGGAAGAAAGGAAGAGAACTAAAGAGAATAACTAAGTCCGTTAGTTTTTGAACTGATAGGCAAAATTTAAATTGTTTGATGACAAGGACTTAACTATTTATTTTCTAAACCTTCAAATTGAAATAGTAACTACTGTCACATAGTAGGTGCTTAGTAAAAAATATATATTAATTGAATTACATATTCAATTTAAATTAATTGAATTAAACAGACAGGCATGGCTTCCTATGCTTATAATCCAGGTGCTGAGGAGACAGAGGCAGGAGGATTAGTAATTCAAAGGCCAGCCTGGCCTAGATGAGACCTTGTCTCAGGAAAATTAACTAAATAGATTGTTACAAGGCTGGGTAAAGCTCGCTGTAAAGTCTTTGCCGAAAAGGCTTATGTGGAATGCGGGTAGTTTGCTGTAAGCCCTGAACTCGTGGCAGGCTGTGTTCTGGGTTCCTCCAGTAACTCTCTGTTGGGTCCTCACGTCTGAGACCTCGGAACACAGTGAGCCAGCCAGGCCCCCGCGACTGTGTCCAGCAGCAAAGGGGGACCAGCAGGACAGTGAGCACTTCAGAGGTGGAGAGTTTTAGTGGCTGGGAGTAGAGGGTTGCTGTAGCCTTGATGAGGGGACCACCAAGCATATGCAGACAGGTGTGGGGAGCTAAAAGCATCCCCTACCTTGGAAATGGGGACATCAGCCCTACAATCTTAGGAAGCAGAATTCAGTTGACAACACAAAGGGAGTTGAGAGGTGGCTCTTTCCCAGAGCTTCCAGTGACCAAAGAAAAACAGTAACTGCTTGTGCATGCTAACCCCATTTTGCAGGTAAGTGAATAGACGGGCCTTAAAAGTCAAAGCTGGACCTAGTGGCCAGCTTGGTGAGGTCCAGGGCAGCCAGGGCTGCAGAGGGACCTTGTCTCTAAAACAAAAGCAAAAATCCTAACTAAGGTCAATGAGAGAGAGAGAATGGATGAATCTTGCCATCTGATCAAGTCCATTTTGGTCTCCATTTTAGACTGGCCTGGGTTTGATTCAGGGTTCCACTGCCTATTAGACATTCTTGCGATAGAAACAAAAATTAACTTTTTAAAATAAGGGGATGTTAAGATTCATCCGAGCTGCTCAGTCATTGTCCTGTTTTTCTTCTTCATTCATCCCCATTGCTATCATTTATAAAGACAAGTGGGGGACCAGACCCATGCGGAGCGGAGGCGGGTCATCTGAGGCCTCAGTGGGAGACAGACAGATAAGCCAGGCAGAGAGAGTTTGGGCATAGAGTTTACTTAGTGGGTTATGGAGGGGAAAAGGAAAGGGAGAAGAGGAGGGTGGAGAAGAGAGAGAGGGGGAAGCTGCCTCTCCAGAAAGAGAGAGACAGAGACAGAGAGACAGAGAGAGGTCGCTTGTCTTGGTGGAAGGGGGAGGCTGGAAGTGGGCGGAGCTTGTGACAGACCAGGCCAGCCGATTTCAACATTCCCATCTTATAATAAAAAAAGTGGGGAGTTAGGCATAGCAGGTTGAAGGAATTGGGATGGCGGATTCTCACGACTGCTTCCTGCTTATTTGTGGGTGTCGAAGTCTTTCTTGAGGGGGCCTGAGATAGCTGAGTGCTGGTCACGTCCTGGGGCCGCTGGTCGCTTTACTCCTAACTGTGGAACTGTGATGTGAAACTGTCCAGTGTCTCTTGGGCCTGGCAAGGTGTTGGCAGAGCAGAGAACAAAGTTAAGTTTAATAAGAAAAAAAATTTTAGGACCAGGGAATTGAGAGGAGTGTATCTTACCTGTTTAAGGTGAATCCTTCAATTCAGCTCCCTGGAACTCACAAGAATTCTTTGAGTTTGTGAAAGTGTAAGTTTTAGACACATACATTGTATAAACAGCAGCATATTTATGTCAGAATGACTGTGACAGATGTTTTTATACAATGAAAAGTATCTTTAAGACTATGAAAGGCAGCGTGAGAGAGAAGTTTGATAACATATTTGTTCTCAAACCTTTACAATTTGCAGGTACACACCTTAATAACTCATATTTCTGTTTTCCTGAAATTTGTTTGGTGAGGTTGTCCTTTTAAACTAATAAAACCTCTCAGTTGTCAAACTGCATCAGAGATTTTTTGGGGGGGGGGAAGGAGGAGTGTTTCAAGACAGGGTTTCTCTGCAGCTTTGGAGCTGAAAGACCTGGATAAATCCAGACCTCTCTAGCAGGAAAAATAGAGCCAAAAATCTAGGTTAGCTGCAGTGACTCTGTTTCAGGAACTAGCTGAAGATGAAGTTAGATTATAATCTTGAGAATAATCTTGAGAAACAGGGAGTTACCCCCCCCCTTGTGATTATCACTGGTATTTTCGGAATTTTCCAATGATACTCTCCCTATCCCCTTTGGATTACTGGGTTGTGGTTTTTTTTCCCTTAAATACCCCTTCTCTCAGCTACTTGGGGTCGAACTCTCTACCCCTGTGTGGGAAATGAGTTTCGGCCCCAGCACACTGGTTCCTGTCCTGTCAATAAAACTTCATGTGATTGTAGCAAGGACGGTCTCTCATAAGTTCCTGTAGCAAGGACGGTCTCTCATAAGTTCCTGTAGCAAGGACGGTCTCTCATAAGTTCCTGGGGGGTCGTGTTATCCCGAGACTTGAGTGAGAGTCCTGCTCCGGAGGTCTTTCAGAGTCTGTCCTGGGATTAAAGGTGTGCGCCACCACTGCCCAGCAAGACCTTTTAAAAGGGTAAAATTTTACTTGGGTTATTAATAGATTTTAAAAATGACAGAGAACTTACTCGATTGGCTACCTAGAGCCATTCCTCAGGATCCTCCATGGTCATTGAGGGCAAAGGCATCAGGACTAAATGTCTTCTGTTGTTAGAAGCAGGACTTGCAGATTATAACACCCATCCCTCCTCCTTAGATACTTCACTTCAAATTCCACACAGTGACCAGAGTGTTTATTTGCTAATGTTTGCATCACTAAGGCCTTGTGCGTGCTAGGCAGACATTCTGCCTCAGTCCCTTAAAAAAAAAAAAAAAAAAAAACAACCTTATTTATCTAATTTATTTTGGTTTTTCTAAAAAGGGTTTCTCTGTGTATCTCTGGCTGTCCTGGAACTCTCTGTAGACCAGGCTGACTCTGAACTCACAGAGATCCGCCTGCCTTGGCCTCTAGAGTGCTGGGATGAAAGGCGTGCGGCCTCCACCGCCCGCAATAGCTAGAGCTACATAGCAGGTGGCAACAGGGGGTAGGTTCTCTTTCCACTCCGGGGAGGGACAGGGTCGTCGGGTTTGACAGTGGGCACCTTTATCTGAGCAACCCTCTCTCCAGCCCTAGAATAGCATTTTTCAGTTTTTCAATATTCAAACTTCAGATTACTTATCTGCTCAAGTCAAGGCTTCCTGTGGCCTCTGACCTCCCTTCCCAGCTTTCTCTGTCACCATTCCCTGTCCCCTGACTCCCACCTACCCAGTCAAATCTGCCTCAGGGCCGAAATTCAAACGTACCAAGTTCATTCTGCCTGAGGTTCACCCTTGAATTTTTTCCTAAAGGGGGGCTCTTTACACCAAATCCCCAAGGTCTGTTTGTTTATTAGTGTTTGTTGTAGGACGTGGCTGGGCAGTGGTGGTGCACATCTTTAATCCCAACACTCGGGAGACAGAGACAAACCGATCTTCATGAGTTCGAGGCCAGCCTGGTCTACCAAGTGAGTTCCAGGACAGGCTCCAAAGCTACAGAGAAACCCTGTCTCGAGAAACGAAAAAAAAAAAAAACAAAACAAAACAAGAGTTTAAATCCAGATCTATTGCTTATTGTTGGCTTTTTTTTTTTTTTTTTTTTTTTTTTTTTTTGAGACAGTGCTTCTCTATAGCTTTGGAGCCTGGAGCCTGCCCTGGAACTTATTTTGTAGATTATGCTGGCCTAGAACTCACTGAGATCTGCCTGCCTCTGCTTCTCGAGTGCTATAATTAAAGGCATGTGCCACCACTGCCCGGCCACTAGCAATCTTGAACGTGTTAATTATCTTCCTGTGCTTAGGCTTCCCTGGCTCAGAAATGGGACTAATGATAACACGTCCCTTCTCTGTTTTGAAGATTAAATGTGTTCGTATCTGTTGGATGAAGCTTACAATTGTGTGAGACTCGGAAACGCCGGCATTTGCTCTTGTCCTCTCTCACGTACTCTGCTGTTTTCCTGAACAGATTTTTCTGCTTCCCGAAACCATGTCTGGTTCAGAAATCACTGCTTAGCCCACAGTGAGGTTCCGAGATGCGCTTTCACCCAGTTCCGCAGAACATCCTGTGCCCTTAGCAAATGCTGACTGAGTACCAAATGAGGAGCTGACCTGAAGAGCCCTCTCCAGTCAACTGCTGGTGACTTTTCTAGAATAGACACCCCCCCGAACAGTTCTCATGGAACCTAAACTGGCCTCAAACGCACTGTGTAGCCAGAGAAGGACCTTGAAGTTACGATTCTCCTGCCTCCACCTCCCAAGTCCCGGGATGACAGGCGTGTGCACCACGTCTAGTTTTAAGTGGCACTGGCTAGAAAAGCGCTACCACTGAGCCACGTCCCCAACCCTGAGTTCCCTTTCTGACTTTTGGTTGTATAACTTTACCGCTGGAATATCTTTGGCCATGAACAGCCCAGGACCTTGGTTTTTCAAATACACGAATTGAGCCCTGAAGGATACAAGCTACCTTGGCTCAAGCAGTGAAGGCCTAATGAGCAGCTGGCTCACAACCAAGACACCCCAAGGTGGGAGAAAGAGAAGCTGAGAGGCCAGGCAGAATCTGAGCCAACACACCCTGACTTGGTGGATGAGATCCTATTATCACTAGGCCTCCTTTTTTGTTGTTGTTTTGTTTTTTGTTTTTTAAGACAGGGCTTCTCTGTGTAGCCCTGGCTATCTTGGAACTAGCTCTGTAGACCAAGCTGGCCTTGAACTCAGAGAGATCTGCCTGCCTCTGCCTCCCAAGCGCTGGCATCAAAGGCATGTGCCACCACATCCTTATGCCAATCCCCGGAAAGATCTTACTTCAGATGCTTTGACAATACCAGGATCATTTGCTTCAATTTGATACATTTTTTCTTCTTTTATGATGTTGGCTGTGGCTTCAGGTACAATAGTGTAAGGCTCCTTTTCTTATGCTTCCTTCTCCAAAATTACCCTTCTTTTTCAAATGTAGAATTTAATACATCCCAGAACTACTGCCGATATTATCTCTTCTTGTTCATCCATTTCCAGCCCCTTATGAGTTGGAAGAGGGTTGGTGAAACCCCTCATTGTTTCCTGTTGATGTACTGGAACCCCGACTTCCCTACCAGGGTCCAAATTGCACAAGTAGTAAGACTGGCTTGTGGTGTTCAGCAAAATGCACACACGATAGCAAACATCAGCTCAAAAATAAAACAGTTAACGTGAGAACTGAGTTCCTCTTTTTTTTTTTTTTCTTTCTCTAAAGCAAGCATCTGTTTGAAAGTCAGAGCACTTCTGAGGAAATACAAACTCAAAACAGGAAGCAGAAAATGTCTGGCAATGCACTATGCTCAGCAAAAGACTCTCAACCCAGTGAGACCTGAATCAACGTGAAACTTAACGGCCCATGCTGCTGTAGGCAGACTCAACACACCCAGTAAGGACGCTTTACGGTAGCAAACACCCAGGGTCCTCTCCTCTTCCGTCATTCAGGCCAGGCCCTCACACATCTTTATCATATTCCGGAGCCTGAGCAACTGCTCCTGTTGTTGAAAAAGAAATAAGAATAAAAATTTAAAACTTTAAAAAAATTCCTTATGCCAATCCCCCGAAAGATCTTACTTCAGATGCTTTGACAATACCAGGATCATTTGCTTCAGTTTGATACATTTTTTCTTCTTTTATGATGTTGGCTGTGGCTTCAGGTACAATAGTGTAAGTAGGGCTTGTTCTGGATTTTTTTTTTTAAGGAATCATTTGTTATTGGGAAATATTTCAAAACAAGACCACAAACTCTCTCTCCTCTTCTCTAGTCCCCTCTCCTCCCTTGTCTATACTGGCTACCATCTCAACTTCCCCACCCCTCACTTCCCATGAGCAGTTTCTGGCCTAAAATCACGACGCCGGGAGACTGTGGAGACAAAGTAAACCTTTCTTCCTCCATTTCTAGGCTCTATCCACGTGTACACAGGTAGACTTCTTTTTTTAGGATTTATTTTTTTTTCTTAAAGGATTTATTTATATATTTATTTATTTACATGATCATTTATTTATTTATGCACCATTCTACCTCCATGCATGCCTGCATGCCAGAAAAGGGCACCAGATCTCATGACAGATGGTTGTGAGCCACCATGTGGTTGCTGGGAATTGAACTCATGACCTCTGGTAGAGCAGCCCGTGCTCTTATCCTCTGAGCCATCTCTCCACTCTCCCTCCCCCCCCCCAAGGATTTATTTATTATGTATACAATGTTCTGTCTGCATGTATGCCTGCAGGCCAGAAGAGAGCACCAGGTCTCATTATAGGTGAGCCACCATGTGATTGCTGGGAATTGAACTCAGGACCTCTGGAAGAACAGCCAGTGCTCTTAACTGCTGAGCCATTTCTCCAGCCCCCACATGTAAACGTTGCAAACAGGAAGACCTAAGTTCAATATCTAGAACCCTCACACAAACTGGGCATGTAAAAACAAAAACAGGCTTGACTGGTGGAATCCTGGGGCTCACTGGACAGTCTGTCTAGCTGAATTGGTGACCTCCAGACAAATGAGACCTTCATGTGTGCAACACACATATGCACTAAAACATTTGACAGCTCTTTTTTTTTTTTTCTTTTTTAGTATTTCGAGACAGGTGTAACAATCTTGGCTGTCCTGGAACTCACTTGGTAGATAAGACTGGCCTCAAACTCACACTCCCAGGTTCATCACTGAAGGAAGTTAGAACAGGAACTCAGACAAGGCCTAGAGACAGGAGTTAAGGAGGAGTGCTGCTTACTGGCTTGCTCTACATGACTTTCTCAGCCTGCTTTCATATAGAATTCAGGACCACTGACCCAGGAATTTCACCACCCACAAAAATCTGGGCCCTCCCCATCAATCACTAATCAAGAAAATACCAGCTGGGCAATGTTGGCACATGTCTTTAATCTTTAATCCCAGAACTTGGGGGGCTGAGGCAGGTGGATCTTTGTGAGTTCAGCCTGGTCTATGGAGCAAATTTCAGGACCCTTTCTTTTCTTCTTCTTCTTCTTCTTCTTCTTCTTCTTCTTCTTCTTCTTCTTCTTCTTCTTCTTCTTCTTCTTCTTCTTCTTCTCCTTCTTCTTCTTCTTTTGTTGTTGTTGTTGTTGTTGTTTTTGTTTCTCGAGACAGGGTTTCTGCCCAGCTGACAAACCCTGTCTTGAAACACCTCCCCCTGCCAAAAAAAAAAAAGGATCATGTTGTATGCATTTTTTAATTTTTTGAAAATGTTTTGGTTTTCCTGGCTGTCCTGGAACTCACTGATATCTGTCAACTTCTGCCTCCCACCCACCACCCAGCTCCTAGAGGCTTTTTAAAATTAAGGTTCCCTCCTCGTGGATGACTTTAGCTTGTGTCAAGTTGCCATAAAACTATTCAGCACACACACATAATAATAATAATAAAATTATTTAATTACAAACATTCATAAATATACTATCAGTGTTATTGAATCATAAGACTGTATCCTATTTGTTTTTGACTCTTAAAAATCAATTGGTTTGCCTGGCAGTGGTGGTGAACACCTTTAATCCCAGTATTCAGGAGGCAGAGGCAAGTGGCTCTCTGTGAGTTTGAGGCCAGCCTGGTATACAGACTGAGTTTCAGGACAGGCTCCAAAACTATAGAAAAACTCTGTCTCGAAAAACTAAAAAGTAAAACAAACCAATCAGTTCAATAATTACCCCTGTTTTATATGTATTTAGGCCATGTGTATCCTTCTGTAACTTTTTGTCCATTAGTTGATTGTGTATGTATGTATTTGTGCATCTCCATGTGTGTTCACACATGCATGTAAGTCCATGTGTGGGTAGAGGCCAGAGGTTTGTAAATGAAAATTCCTGAAAGGAAGCTGTGGCTGAACTAAAAACTGCCGGTAGGAGTATTTGTGTCTGCTGAGACTGAGGGACCAACTGGAATTCAGTGCTGTGGAGGGAGTGGAGTTTTGCAGGTTTAAAGGCTGATTACTTTATCTTAGGCTGGTGTTAGCCCTCTGGAAAAGCCATGTCTTACCCCACTCTGTACCTGAACTAACACCTTGTGATAATAATTTCACAAAAAAACAAACCTCTCCAAAGCTACTAACTTGGCAGAACACAAGCTTCTACTGAGCCAAGAGCCAAGAACGCGTCAGATGGCACCTTAGACATATAGACTAGCTCCTGCCTCTCACCATACCTACCGCCTCTCTGGGGCACCCACCGATGGATTGTAAACTCACCTTGATTCATGACTTTCTTTGTTCTGTAAAATCATACAAAAAAAAAAAAAAAACGTGAAAACTGCTTCCACATTGGGACATGGAATTTGGGGTAACCTAGATCTATGTTCCCAGGCCGTGGTCATTCAAAAGACTCCAGAAAAAAACAGTGGTTTTTACAGGTTGATGGTGGCATCTTCCTTATTTACTACCAATATATTCCTTTTTTTTTTCCTTCCCTTCTTTTTTATTTTTTTTATTTTTTTGTTTTTGTTTTTGTTTTTGTTTGAGATTGGGTCTCACAGAGCGTGGAGCTCATTGATTCAACAGACTTGGTCAAGACGGGGCGGTGGTGGCACACACCTTTAATCTCAGCACTCGGGAGGCAGAGGCAGGTGGCTCTCTGTGAGTTCAAGCCTCGCCCGGTCTACGAGAGTTAGTTCCAGGATAGGCTCCAAAGCCACAGAGACATTTTGTCTCGAAAAACCAAACCAAAACAAACAAACAAAAAAGACTTGGTCGGTGAGCTCCAGGGTCCTCCCGCTCTCCCTTCCCAGCTCTGGGACTTCAGGCATCTACCGTCATACCCAGCCTTTTCTCGGGTATAAGGATCTGAATTCAGGACCTCATGTTTGTGTAGCCAGTGTGTTCTCACTGAGGCATCTCTCCAGTCCTGTGCATTGTTTTGTTTTTGTCTGTGTTTCTTTTTTGAAACATGGTCTCGCCGGGCGATGGTGGCACACACCTTTAATCCCAGCACTCGGGAGGCAGAGACAGGCAGATCTCTGTGAGTTCGAGACCAGCCTGGTCTACAGAGTAGTTCCAGGACGGGCTCCAAAGCCACAGAGAAACCCTGTCTCGAAAAACAAAACAAAACAAAACAAAACAAAACGTGGTCTCAGTATGTAGCCTGCTTAATCTAAAACTCTCTTTACAGACCAGGCCGACTTCAAATTCACAGAGATCCACCTACCTCTGCCTCCTGGGGGCTAGGATTAAAGGCGTGCCTCACTGCAGTCGTAAATTATTTTTAAATAAAAATGATTATGCTAGCCCCCTGCCAATCTTGACCAGCTAGGCAAGTGTGTCAAGGAGCTTGGTGACCCAGAGGAACGGTGACCTTGGTGGAGCAGCAGTCCCTTCGCCGTGGCTGACTGGAACACCCACACCTACTATGGCATAGTCTTCATTTCAGGTTTTTATTGAGAAAAATCTCAAGCACGCTAAAGCAGGCCGTGTGGAGTATGGGAGTGAGCCGGACAGGGGTGGTCTAGTCCAGGGGTTGTCAGCTTTCCTAACGCTGTGACCGTCTAATACAGTTCCCGTATTAAATGTACAGTTGCGGTGACGCCAATCATAAAATTAGCTTTGTTACTACTTCATAACTGTAATTTTGCTACTGTAATGAATCATGATGCAAATATCTATGTTTTCTGATGGTCTTAGGTGACCCTGTGAAAGGGTCATTTGGCCCCAAAGAGGTCTCAGCCCATAGATTGAGAACCTGGTTTAGTCTCTGGTTTAACAGACTCCACTTTCTCCTTCCTTGTCTCTTTTTGCTTCTTTAAACCCTTCTGCTGAGTCAGGCCTCCAGTTACCGGGAGTAAGGACAGACTGAAAACTCACTCTAGCATCCCCAAACCTAGCAGAGCATACACAATTAGTCGTAAGGCTACCCCCTGGGGCAAGAGTAGCCACATTACAGGAACTGATTCCTTCAAGCAATGACGGCACCAACTCCTCTAGAACAAAGATAAGGGCTAATTCTTAACTGAGAATGTGCAATTATGCAAACTTCTCATTCCACTTTCCGCTCTACTCTTGAGGTACCATATCACCATATCAGTACCACAAAAATGAAATGGGGTCGGGGGCTGGAGAGATGACTCAGTGGTTAAGAGCATTGGCTGCTCATCCAGAGGTCCCGAGTTCGATTCCCAGCAACCACATGGTGGCTTACAACCATCTCTAATAGAATCTGATCCCTATTCTGTCATGCAAGCATTCATGCAAATAGAGCACTTATATACATAAAATATACTTAAAAAAAAAAAAAACTTGGGCCAGGCAGTGGTGACACACACCTTTAATCCCAGCACTTGGGAGGCAGAGGCAGGCAGATTTCTGTGAGTTTGAGGCCAGCCTGGTCTACAGAGTAAGTTCCAGGAGGATAGTCAGAGCTACATAGAGAAAGTCTGCCTCGAAAAACAAAAAAAAACAAAAACAACTTGGAAGTGTGTGGTCACAGGACTGACTGAAAAGTTTCTGCACCCCGATAAGCCCCTCTACCAACACAATAATCCAAATAAGACCGAACCAAACCGAATTAGAAAAAGTCCAGATTTAATGGATGCAAACACTCCTGGACGACTTTTCAGCGCCCCCCATCCCCAGAGGAGAAGGGGAAGGAAGACCGGAAAACCACGTATTTGTTATTGGGGGTGGGGGGGCGTTTAAATACGCTGTTCCAGGACTTCTTTTCCTCTTTCCAAAGTCGCTACGCTGATTAAATCTCCATATTCTGACTTTCGCCACTACTTATCCCTTTGCCTTATGATACGTGCGACAGAGCCTAGTCTGGCTCACACAGTCTCTGTCCTAAAACTGGTGACACAGCTCCGACTCGGTGGCTCTGTATCGCCATTCCCCTAATCAGAGTATTCTAGCCAATTACTAACGTTTTCTCTTCCGTGTGGTACTGTGCTCAGAGCGGTGCCTGATCTTCATCCTGACGCTCAAAGCCCCGGAGTACTCTCCTGCCGCCCAGAGAAGGGGACAGTCTGTGAACTCGGTAGACTGCAGTAGAAGCGTTGCGTCCCAGGATGGCCCTCAAAGACATTATGGCTTCTTTGTTGGTCACAGGGATGGTGTGCTGAGGAAAACAGGTGATGGGCAGCTCCTAGAAAGCCAATTTTAGGGACATATTTGTTCTCAGATACTGACTTCTCTTTCGGCACCACTCGTTAGCAAAGTATCCTGGCTCTGGCTGAAGAAGCAGTGGTAGTGGGGAGACACACCTCAACGATGCCCCCAACAGTCCGAGGATCTTCCTTCATGTAAAGCAGGATCCTTAACTAAGGTGACAGAGAAGAATTTTAGAGGCTAAAACTCTGTAGAGCACTCCCCTGGTATGCGTGAAGCCTGGAGTTCAAGCCCCTGCAGCACCTAGAGCACGGTATCCAGTGTAAAGTGAGGTACACCAGTTATCTCACCTGGGATGCCCAAGGTCTTATCTCAGCAGAAAAAGAGAATTTCAATACAAGTCATAATGAAAGAGTACAGAGTTGATTAAGTAGAGTAAACACTTCAGGTGGGGCAGGGGAGGGAGGGAGAGAAGAGAGAGCCTTTGGGTGTCTTCATAATCTTCATATTTGGTGTACACACACACACACACACACACACACATTATTCTGTTTTTAAAAGTCAATTGCTCCTAAAGTACAAGTTAAAAGATTAAGCAAAGTTTAGAAATGAAGAACAAAAGTACAAGCTGCTTCTCTTATCTTAATAGATTTCCTTTGTAAATGAGGTTTGCGGGGTGTCTAGGGATGAGCGGGTGATTGCTGATGAAGCTGAGTACTAAGGTCACACACATTCAGCTCACACTGGGCCCTGAATAAACACAGTTTGCTGTTTTCAACATTTGTGCCTGAGATGTCCGCAGGAAAATCAAACACTGTCTCCGTAGGCGATTTTGATTTTTATCGGTCCTGCTGGTTTCTCTCTGCTAGATTTTTGAACGAGGGGTGTCTTTCCCTTTTCGTGACTCCTTCACTTTTCCTGTCTTTCTTCATACCTCAGATGCATTAGGATGCTGTGAAATGAAGTCTTTGAGGAGGAGAGGGGCAGAGAAGATGGTCAGTGGTTAGTATCCTGTACTGCTCTTCAGAAGACCTGAGTTCAGTTCCTAGCAGCCACATCAGGTGGTTTGCAGCTCACTGTTAACTCTAGTTCCGGGGAGATCCAAACCTCAAGGCTTCTGTGGGCATCTACACATACAGACATATACAGGTACACACAATTTTTAAAAAATTAATCTTTAAATCAGATGGTGGTGGCGCACGCTTTTAATCCCAGAACTCAGGAGGCAGAGACAGGCTGATCTCTGTTAAGTTCGAAGCCAGCTTGGTCTAGAGGGAGTACCAGAGCAGGCTCCAAAGCTACAGAGAAATCCTGTCTTGAAAAAGAATTAACCTTTAAAGGTAAAATAGACCTTTGAATTTCTGTTGGGTCCAGGCATGCGCAATGATGTGTGTGTGTGTGTGTGTGTGTGTGTGTGTGTTGTGGGGGGGGAGGAGAGACCAGACCACCAAAGTATAGTAGACCAGAAGCAAGCTTTATTCCAGAAAAAGAAAAAAATCACCATGGGAAACACAAAGCTTATGAGGTATTGCTGTGGCCACAGCCAGAGATGGGCTGTAGCTGTGGCAATGGGTGGATTCCAAACTTCCCTTTTTATAGCAAGAAGCAAACACTAAGCATGAATAAAAGAATTTTTACAATGTCAAGGGAAAACTCAGATACAAATTGCTTTAAAAAAAAATTTCCATTAACAGGGTTTTTCAGTTAAACTCGGGTTTGTATTTAGCCAGTTGTTTCTCTCTGGCACTTTCCGACGGTGTTTCCCCAAGCTCTGCACTTTCCCTGCCTGACACAGCCAGTTGTGTGCTTAGCAGGGAAGGGTATGGGACAATGAACATCCCATCATTTAAAGGTTAACTCAGCTCACATCAGTTGTTGGTCACGAGCAGTCAGGGGGTATCTAAAAGCTGACTCTCAGTTTGCAGAGGGCCGCTTCAGCCTTTCAGACGGAGCTACCGGTGATAAAGCAAAGTAACCCAGTGTTAATAGTTAATAGCTGAGAAAACTGCTGACAGTCTGCCCTCCTTCTCCCAGGCTTATAACTTGGTATTTTTGTATTCCTACAGTCCTATTTCTGGAACCTACATTTTAATATTCTTGGACTTTTCAATTTCCACAATTTCCTACACACACACACACACACATGTACGCACACGTACGCACACCTCCCAGCAATAAAGCCAGGCTATTTTTCACAGAGAGTAATAACTTAGAGGGTAGAACAAGAAGCTTCAATCGGGACACAAACAATGTGCATCCCGTGTTGTTCCCCCTCCCCTCACCCACGTCCCGTGTTGAGGTAGGAAGATCTAGACCAACGAGCAGTAGCTTGCTCCACCACTGTGTGCAGGGTCAGAGCAGATAACTGACCTTTTCTTGAGTTCCTTTGTGTTCATGAGGGTGTGCATAAAAGGTGTGCATGCAAGTGTGTGCACATGTGTTGGAGACCAGAGGGAGATATTATCTTCCTCTATTAATCTCTCCACCATATTTTTTAGACAAGATCTCTCCCTGAGCTGGGAATGTGCTGATTTGCCCAGACTGGCTGGCCAGTGAGCTCCAGAGGACTCCTGCTGTCCCTGCCTCCCCATGTGGAGGACAGGAAGGCACCATCACACCCAGCTGGTTACAGGTCCTAGGATCTTGATTTCTGAGCCTCATGTTTATGCATCAGACCCACAAATCCATCTCCCCAGCGCAGATAACTAGTATCTTTTCAGTTCATAGATTTTCATGTTGAGCAATTGTTCTGAGGAAACAATGTGATTTAGATTGTAAGCTTCTGCACCTTGTTGAACACTGGTGGTGTGGGAAGCTCACCAGAAATGACCTCTCAGAACAGTTTACAGCCAACTGAACATCTTTATTCCAGCCATCTGAGAATACACTCAGGCCCTCCCGGACCTACGTGTAGCCCTGAGTGTCAGAGCACGTGGTTTTGAAGACAAAAACAGAGTCCTGGCGTCTGGGTCTATGACTGCAGGGGGTCTCCACAGAAGCAAGCGGTGTTAGGGAACCCAAGCTAAGCAGCTAGCTGGAGGGCCTTCTGCCCAATCAGATATTTTAACAGAAGTGAAGACGGCCGGGGCATCTTGACCTCGGGTTCCTAGAATAGAGTGTGGTAATTTCCCACTAGATTCTCCATTACAGAGATCAAATTCTAGTTAAACCTGAAATGGTGTCAGCAAGAATACAAGATGGAGGAACACTGGCTTGCCCTGCGACCCTGGCATGAGATGGCTTAGATCCTGGGAAGTAACAAATTGTTTTGGTTGTTGTTTGTGTTTTTTTTGTTTTGTTTTGTTTTTTGAGGCAGGGTTTCTCTATGTGGCTCTGGCTGTCCTGGAACTCGCTCTGTAGACCAGGTTGGCTTGAACTCAGATAGATCTGCCTCCCGAGTGCTTGGACTAAAAGGCGTGCGCCACGGTGCCTGGCTGATGAATTTATTTTTTACGTCAGAAGGACTGAATAGTTGGAGACGACAAGAAGGCGGCCTGTGGTAGGCAGCCTCCCAACCACAAAAGCTGTGGACAGTTGCTGGAGACACACCCCCCAAACACCTGCCCCCACACATCACAGGTTCCCTCCCAGACCCACGTCACGCACAGACCACATCCAAACACCTGTTTTGACAAAGAGATCCTTTTTTTTTTTTTCCTTTGGTTTTTTTTGAGACAGAATTTCTCTGTGTAACAGCCCTAGCTGTCCTGGAACTAGCTCTTGTAGACCAGGCTGGCCTTGAACTCAGAGATCTGTCTGCCTGTGCTTCCCAGGCACTGGGATTAAAGACATCTAGCCTGAAAATCACCCTCCCCCCCTCCCCCCCCCGTGAGATTCTTTTTTAAGCGGGAAGAAAAGTTAAAGTGACTGCTTTCAGACAGCAGCAAATGACTTGCAGGTGTCATTTTTAAGAGATAAAACGGAGGGAGGTCTTTGTTAGGTGTATATTCTAATTGGGCATATTAATTAGGTGAACCAAAGGGGGGTCTTGATTGCTAGACTTTAATACTTTGATAACTGTACGCTGGCAGTAAATCTCAGGAGGAGGAAGTGGCCAAATAAGAGAATAGACCTTGGGGGCTAGCCTTAGGAATGTAACTTAACAGTTTTTAGCAAGGCCCAGGGAATGGGGGAGGAGGGCGAGGCCAGAGTCCCTTCGGTGGTAGTAAGACTCTGTGCTTTTTCGTTTTCGTTTTTCATGGCAGGGTTTCTCAGTAGCTTTGGAACCTGTCCTGAACTCACTCTGTAGACCAGGCTGGCCTCAGACTCACAGAGATCCACCTGTCACTGCCTCCTAAGTGCTGGGATTAAAAGTATGAGCCATCACCACTCAGCCGACTGTGTTTTGATAGCTGATCATGGATTAATAGAAAACTAATGTACCAGCCATAAATATTTCAATAAAACAATGTCACAGTATGTGTCTCTAAAAGGCAAGGGTAGCCGGGCGGTGGTGGCGCACGCCTTTAATCCCAGCACTCGGGAGGCAGAGGCAGGTGCATCTCTGTGAGTTCGAGACAAGCCTGGTCTACAAGAGCTAGTTCCAGGACAGGCTCCAAAGCTACAGAGAAACCCTGTCTCGAAAAACTAAAAAAAAAAAAAAAAAAAAAAAAAAAAAAAAAAAAAAAAAAAAAAAGGCAAGGGTATAGCTTAGACTTTAGCTATCGCCAAGTCCCCAGTGTGGCCCCAGTGGCAATCGATGGAACATTAAGGAAGCAGGGGACCTATCAGGAGGTCTGTGAGTCCCTGAGGACATGCCTTCAATGGGTTTATGGCACTTGGGCCCCTTCTCCTTTCTGCTCTGCCAATGATTTAAGTGGCTATACTCTATCAGGTGCCTCCACAGTTACCACAACACAGGCCCAAAGTAACAAAACCAGCTGGGCCAAGATCAGAACCTCCAAAACCATGAGTCAAATGAGCTTTTGTCTTAAGTGCATCATTTCAGATATGGTTATAGCATCAGGAACTGACTAATATAGGGATTGTATGTGGACTTTTGCGTCCCACCAGCCAGCTCCCAAATAACCACATGGAAGACATTAATTATAAATGATTGACTGATAGCTTAGGCTTGTCTTCAGTCAGCTGTTACAACTTAACCCACTTCTATTAATCTACGTGTTGCCCCAAGGCTTCTTTACCCCTCATCTATGAACTTCCCAGGCTGCTTCTCCCAAGTCTGGCTCAGAAACACTTGTGAATCACTGACTCCACCCTTTTTTCTTCCCAGCATTCTCTCTACCCCCAAAATCCTGCCTAAGCTCTTGGCCAACCAGCTTTATATAACAATGAGAACAATGAGAGCAATACATCTTCACAGTATACAAGAGGATTATTCCACAGCAAGGAATTTTAATTTTTCTTTAAAAAATGTTGTATTAATTATTGTGTGGAGAGGTGTGTACATATGCGTGTGTGTACATATGCCTGTGCATACGTTATCCTTTGTATAAGTGTAGGCATGCATGCTATAGCGTGCACTGAAGGTCAGAGAACAACTACTATGAGCTGGTTTTCTCCTTCCTTTGTGGGTTCTGGGGTTGGACTCAGAACAGCAGCAAGTGCTTCTACCCACTGGGCCATCTCACTGGAGCTAACTGAGATCGCTATGAACTCACAGGAATGTCTAAGGTCAAACAGTTAGAAATTCAGAGTACTGTTCACACAGCTTCTTCCACTATCCAGGGCTTACATAACTGTTCAACATCAAAGTCAGGACATAAATAAAACAGAATAATGTTCTCATCAAATCTGGGAAGTTTGGGGCCCCAGAGTTCGAAGCCTAAATGGTTGGGAAAGGCAAGCCAAGTGACAACTTCGATACGTGGTAAGTCTTACAGAGGCTTAAGGAATGAATGCGTTAGAGAATTTGTGAATGAAGAAATCTGGCAAAAGTCTAAAAGTTGGTGCAAGAGAAGAGAGACAAAATTATTTCTTTAAGAAGTTGGCTCCAGCCAGGCAGTGGTGGCGCCTGCCTTTAATCCTAGCACCCTAGCACTTGGGAGGCAGAGACAGGTGAATCTCTGTGAGTTCGAGGTCAGCCTGGTCTGCAGAGTGAGTTCCAGTATAGGCTTCAAAGCTATACAGAGAAACTCTATCTCAAACAAACAAACAAACAAAAACCAAAGAAAAAAGAAGAAGAAAGAAAGAAAAAAAGAAAAAAAAAAAAGAAATTGACTCCAGCAATAGCTAACCCATGCCTATGATAAAAACATTAATTCACAAATTCTTCCCTGGTGACCTAATCTCTTGTTTTTGTATTGAGACATGGTCTCTCCTAGGCCAGACTGGTCTTGAACTGGCTATATAGCTAAACTCCTGTCCTTCCTGCCTCAGTTTCCTAAAACTGTGATTACAGGCCAGTAAACTGATGATTTCTTAAAGGGCCCACCCTGAGCATTGTTACACTGGGGGTTACATTTCCAACTCATGAATCAGAGATATGATCAAACAGTACCAGGGTAGGTCTAGTTTTCCTCGGGGGCTCAGTGGTGGAGTCTCTCAGAGCAGTTTAGCCATGAGGAAAGCAGCAGAGTTACCTGTCACATCTGGGAATGTAAAATGTCACTCGTGGACACATACTCTGTGATCCGTGGACAAAAGAATAGAACAATGCTTATTTCACTTGGCAATCCCGATAGAAGGCACAGATGGATGTTTAAGTATCGAGAGCCCTCTGCTGTTAGTAGCTAGAAGTGCACAAAGAGCGTCAGTTCCACTGCCCCAGCCCCAAAAGGGTTTCTTTGTAGTTTTGGACCCTGTCTTGGAACTTCCTCTAGATCAGGCTGGCCTTGAACTCACAGAGATCTGGCTGCCTCTGTCTCCCGAGTGCTGGGATTAAAGGTGTGCGTCTCCACTGCCTCGTGCATCCATTCCATTTTAAAAAGATTTTTGTAGGGCAGTGGTGGCACACGCCTTTAATCCCGGCACTGTACTTGGGAGGCAGAGGCAGGCAGATCTTCGTGAATTCGAGGCCAACCCGGTCTACAGAGTGAGTTCTAGGATGGCCAGGGCGACACAGAGAAACCTTGGCTTGAAAACAAACGAACAGTCGTGCTGGCCTTTAATCCCAGCACTCGGGTGGAAAAGGCAGGCAGATCTTTGTGAGTTCAAGGCCAGCCTGGTCTACAAGAGCTCGTTCCAGGAGAGGCTCCAAAGAGAGAATAAACAAAAGATTTGTTATTATTGTGTGTGTATGTGTGTGTGTGATAATAGGGTATCACACAGATCCCCTGGGGTTGGAAGAGACGACCAATAGGAGTGCCGGGAACTGAACTCTGGTCCTCTGAAAGAGCATCAAGTGCTCTTAATTGCTGATCCAGCTCCTCATCTCCCTCAATTTAATTTTCTTTCTCTTTTTTCTTTTCTTTTTGTTTGATTGGAAGTGAGACCCCAGCCCCCTGACACCCCTGTATCCAAGGACTCTGGGATGTTTGTTCAAAAGTGAGATCCCAGCCCTCTGACACCACTATATCCAAGGAGCCTGGGAAGTGTCACCTCAGCCCCTGGCCTGGGAGTTGCCTTAGATCAGACTCTACCTCCAGAAAAGCCCATCAAGCGCTGCCCCATCCCCAGAGAGGGTCAGGACCACACCCACAGGCTATTTAGGCTGCCTCTGAAAAAAAGAACACGTGGTCTTCGGGTTTTGCATGGCCCCCCTTCTATCTCCCCCCTACACCTGGCCATGCTTTTCCTGTCACCAGGGAGCACTGCATTGATTGGGTCTAATCTGGCCTGATTGGAATTATTTGCGTCAGTGGAGAGGCTTGTTTTAAGATTATTCCATATAGCCGGGTGGTGGTGGCGCAGGCCTTTAATCCCAGCACTTGGGAGGCAGAGGCAGGTGAATCTCTGTGAGTTCAAGACCAGCCTGGTCTACAAGAGCTAGTTCCAGGACAGGCTCCAAAACCACAGAGAAACCCTGTCTCAAAAAACAAAAAAAAAACAAAAAAAAAAAAAAAAAGAAAAAAAAGGATTATTCCATATATATATATATTTGGTTTTTTCAAGACAGGATTTCTCTGTGTAACAGCCCTGGCTGTCCTGGAACTCACCTTTAAACCAGGCTGACCTCGAACTCACTGAAATCTACCTGCTTCTGCCTCTCGAGTGCTGGAATTAAAGGCGTGCACCACCATCACCCGGTTTCGATTTTATTTTCTGACATCAGGTAGAACAAGAAAGTGGAATGTATTGAGAGCCGAGTAGATGATGTAATGAGAGCCGAGTAGATGATGTAATGAGAGCCGAGTATGAGAGCCGAGTAGATGATGTAATGAGAGCCAAGTAGATGATGTAATGAGGGCCGAGTAGATGATGTAATGAGAGCCGAGTATGAGAGCTGAGTAGATGATGTAATGAGAGCCAAGTAGATGATGTAATGAGGGCTGTGCATACTTGGGGGGCAGAGGGGAAGGGCTGAAGGCCTTTGACCTTCATGGAGTCACAGAGCAGACCTGTTTAACTTCATTTGTCACAGTAAAATGTTTCCAAAGTAGCCCATCACACTCACACTCCTGTCAGGAATGTCCCTCTGTTCCAGCAGTTCCACATCCTCTCTGTCTTTTTATTTGGTGACTATGGAGGGAAACTACAGCATTTTCTCCTATTTTTAATTTGCACTTTTCTGGTGACTAATAATTTCACACACTTTTTCATGTACTTTTGGCCAATCAGATGTCGGAAGGACTTGATATATATATATATAGTCTAGGGGATCTTGAAATGGTGCAGTCTTTGGGCTTGGTGGGTTTCATTTTCCCTAGCAGTTAAAGAACTAAAGGGCAGGACAGACCTGAAGCACAACAGTGGCAGAGAGAAATGCCAGGCACCGCAGACAGAGCTAAGGAAGGCATTTGACGGGGTGAGGAAGCACACACATACAACAGACACACAGAGATAAAGACCCTCTGCTAAGCAGAGGCTGAAAAGTCCAGTCTCCTCTGGGGTTCTAAAGCCTCTCTCATAGAGTCGGCCAGTTTGAAGGAAGCTAGGATGATAGATTGGCCCAGAACTGTGGACGGGACATATCCTAATTCAGTGCTGAACTTGTTGAGCCTGCCCATCGGTAGGGAGCCTGCTAATGGGAGACAAAAGCAGCCAGGCTTTGTCTCAAGTCTCAAGGTTGAGCAAGAAGCTGGCCATCTTGGAGATTCCGCTTTTCTTACCTAGCTATGGCCCCTCCCCATCTGTCTGCCTTCCAGGGAGTCTAACTCCCACCCTCGCAGACTGTTCCTGTTTTTAATAATTAACTAGTATAAGTGGAATTCGGGTGTGCACACCAAGAAAAGTTTCTCTGCCTCTTGACTTTATTCTGTCTCTCTCTCTCTCTCTCTCTCTCTCCTTTAATCTGAGCACTCAGGAGGCATGTGATTCTTTGTGAATTTAAGGCCTCTTTTTAAAAATAATTTATTTTAACTTTAATTTATGTGCATTGGTGTAAAGCTACAGGCAGTTGTGAGCTGCCATGTGGGTGCTGGGAATTGAACCTGGGTCCTCTGGAAGAGCAGCCAGTGCTCTTAACTGTTGAGCCATCTCTCCAGCCCTCAAAATTAATTCTTAATTTTTAAAATTCAAGCTTGGATCTGGAGGGGTAGTTTAATGGTTAAGAGCTCTTGTGTTCTTGCAGAGTGTGTGTGAAGGGTGTAGTAAAGAAACTGCCTGCATGGCTGCTCCATTGCTGGGATGTTTTTTATTATGAATAAGAGAGGGAGAATATCCAGAGGCATCAGAAAGAGTTCAGCGCACAGAGAAAAGAAAGCAGATTGAAGATTGCCAGGGCTGAGGGAGTGAGAGAACAAGATAGCAATAGATGGGGAACAGAGCACAGTGAGAAAAAGGATAGCAAGAGAATAGGGAGGGGAGGATAAGAGAGGGGGGGACAGCAAGGGATAGAGAGAGGATGAGAGAAAAGCAAGAGTGGGAATAGAAATAGAGAGAGAACAGTGAACACATCATGTGGACTATAAGGAGGATGGGAAGCTGAGGGAGGGAAGGGCAGGTTGGTCGGATGGTCTTTAAAATGTATAACAGGGGCCTGGAGAGATGGCTCAGAGGTTAAGAGCACTGCCTGCTCTTCCAAAGGTCCTGAGTTCAATTCCCAGCAACCACATGGTGGCACACAACCATCTGTAATGAGGTCTAGTGCCCTCTTCTGGCCTTCAGGCATACATGCAGAAAGAATATTGTATACATAATAAATAAATAAATAAATATTAAAATAAAATAAAATGTATAACAGGAACTTGATACTGAGGGAACCTGGAGGCCAGCATGGGCTTTGATCGCTGACAGGCGCCACAGGTAGTCATATGTCCCTTTGCCAAAGGTAAGGGAAACGACTCCTCTTGGTAGGTGGGAACAGGTTTCACAAGCTCCTGAGGAATGCTAGCTTTTATCTAACATCCAGAAATAATCCTCCTGTAGTCCAGCTTGAGGTCACTTCTGGATATATGGACTACCTGGGACCTAATACAGAGGACCTGGGTTTATTTTCCAGCACTCACATCTAGGGGATCCAGCACCCTCTTCTGGCCTCTGTAGATAGATAGATAGATAGATAGATAGATAGATAGATAGATAGATAGATAGATAGATAGATAAGGGCTGGAGAGATGGCTGTGGGGTTAGAGAACTGACTGCTTTTCCAGAGGTCCTGAGTTTAGTTCCCAGCAACCATACGGTGGCTCACAACCATCTGTAATGAGATCTGGTGCCCTCTTCTGGCATGCAGGCATACATGGAGGCAGAATACTGTATACATAATAAATAAATAAATCTTAAAAATAAATAAACAAGCCGGGCGTTGGTGGCGCACGCCTTTAATCCCAGCACTCGGGAGGCAGAGGCAGGCGAATCTCTGTGAGTTCAAGTCCAGCCTGGTCTACAAGAGCTAGTTCCAGGACAGGCTCCAAAACCACAGAGAAACCCTGTCTCGAAAAACCAAAATAAATAAATAAATAAATAAAATTAAAAAATAAACAAATAAATAAACAAACAAAACAGATCTATGTTTTCAAAGTTCAAATTATAATCTTTCAGGGCTTGTTTTTGTTTTTGCCTTAGCCTGAATAAAAGTGCTTTGTTGGCCTCAAGGTCACAGAGCTGTTACCTTTGTTAACTGGAGGTTTCTTTTCTGCCCACCACCAGTTCCTGAATAACCACTCCAAGGCTTAATATTAATTACAAACTGTTTGACCTATTAACTCAGGCTTATTATTAACTATCTCTTACAACTTAAGTCAATCCATTTCTATTATTCTATAGTTTACCACAAAGCTTGTGACTTGTTACCTCACATCTTGCTTCTTCCACAGCTGCTAGCATCTTCTTGACGCCACCTTCTTTCTCCATCTCTGTTTGGATTTCCTGCCTGGCTCTATTCTGCCTGAATATTGACCAAATCAGCTTCTTTATTAACCAATAGTAATAAAATATCCACAGTATACAGAGGGGCATCCCACATCCTCCCCTTTTTCTGCCTATTTAAAAAGGAAGGTTTTAACATAGTAAAATTACATATAACAAAACAGGTATCAAGCAAGAATACAGTTATTATATTTAGACTATTTGTATTTGATAAAATTAAAGAAAATACTCTATCATCTATTCCATCTTTGTGAGTCTAAAGCTTCATATAAAAAAAATAAAGTTTCATATCTAATTTATCTTTTATCATAACTAAGGAAAACTATAATTATAACTACCTAGTCTTCAACTCCATCAAAGACCCCAGAAGGATAAAATATTACCTAAGTAACCAGGAAGTACATTCTAAGCAACTTCCAAACTCTAGAAATGACAGAGATATATCTGGTTGCCTGTAGAGTCACCCAAAGTTCTGTAATAAAGTTATTTACTTTGCATATTTTGACATATCTTTTTGGAAATATTTTGTTAGTTTGTTTTACTTTTTTGAGGCAGGATTTCTCTCTGTGGCCTTGGCTGTCCTGGAACTTGCTCTGTAGAGCACCCTGTGCCAATATTTTATAAGCCAGCCACTGGAAATGATATATAAGCAATTTCCTCAATCTGTAGTTTACCATTACATGAATGACATTTTACTATCTGATTCAAATGTAGATACTTTAGAAAGAATATTCCAAAAAGTAAAGACAATTTTTTGATTTATTGGGGATTAAAAATTGCTCCTGAAAAAATACTAAGCGGAGATTCTGCTATGAAGGTCCTGGGTATCTAAATCAGTCCTTGGGTTTGGCAGCACACAAAACCATTTTGCCGGCCCGTCTCAGTGTATATTCATGTTAAAGAATTATTGTTCTGAGGCCAAAACAAATCAAACATAAAATTTCCTTCTGGAGTGAATGGCTGCTTCACTTTATTTTTTTAAGTCACTTACAGGTCAGATCAAGATCGGCTGGTTAATTTGGGAAAGATGCTGACACAAATATCCTTCAGGATCAGCTTTCCAAACTGAGAGAACCTTGAAACCATGGTTGTTATAGTCAGGCCTAGAGGTGGGACAGGGTTAGGACAGCATTAGGAGACAAGGTTTCTCTGATGCTCTGCTTGTCCTGGAACTCACTCTGTAGACCAGGCTGGCCTTGAACACACAGAGATCTACCTGCCTCTAACTCCCTGAGTGCTGGGATTAAAGGTGTGAAACCACCATTGCCCGGCACTAATATTTTTGATGAGGAAGATTTGGTTCTGTCTCAACTGTTTTCGTTTTCACCTTTCAGTGGTTAAAAACATTGCTTTAAGCACTTCCGGGGTCACACTAGCCTAGATTTTAAATCTCAACTGTGACATGGTATGCTTGGTTTGAATGAGAATGGGCCCCATAGGCTCATTTATTTTTGAATGCTTGCTCTTTATCTGATGGAACTCTCTGAGAAGGATTATGAGGTGTAGTCTTGTTGGAAAAGGTGTGTCACTGGTCACTGTGGATAGGCTTTTATGTTTCAAAAGCCCATCCCATTCCCAGCTGGCTCTCTCTCCCTCCCTCTCCCCCCTTCTCTGTCTCCAACTTTCAGACCAACATGTAAGCTCTTAGCTACCGGACCAGCGCCATACCTGTCTGCCTACAGGCTCTGTGCCATGACGGCCATGGGCTCGAACCCTTTGGAACTGTGAGTCCCCAAAATAACTGTTTTAATTTGAATCACAGTTGAAAAGTTTCTGCACCCTGATAAGTCTCTATGTCAACACAATAATCCAGGTCAGACCAAATCAAACCGAATTAGAAAAAGCCCAGGTATAATGAATAATACCACGCGCCTGGATGGTCTTCCAGCCCCCCACCCCCCCCAGAGAGGAGATGGGAAAGGAAGACCAAAAAAACCACGTTTGTCTTCTGGGGGGGCAGTTTAAATACCCTGTGGGAGTAGTCTTGAGCATCTCCGGGGAGTTGTTCTCATTTGGCGAGCTTTCTCGGGGACGGGGTCTGGACTGAGGCAACTCCATCAGCAAAGATGGGTCATATGATCAAACCAACATCAGAGGAGCTGGAAATGATATCGCCATCCTGGGATGTGTTGCAGTCACGTGATGATAAATAACCCTTAACAGGAAGAGCAGCTTACTAGCTGAGAGCTGCAGTACCACCTGCCACTCAGTAAGAACAGTGCATTCCCGAAAGCGCTGTGAGAATTGAATGAACTCTGCTCGAGGATCCCGGCAACTGTTCTCCATTGCATAAGGGCTCTAAACACAGAGAGCAACTATCTGCTTCTGCTGCTCTTCACTGGGCTGGACTAAACTGACTCGACAGGAAGAAAATGGTTTGCAATTACTCCTAATATTTAACTTGGAGTCTAGGAGCCCAGACTTTGGAGTGAGATGGACCCCCCTTTTCAGGACACACAATCTTGGACAGATTAACATCTCTGAGTCTTAGTTTCCTCAATGCCTGAATGCACACACTTGAGAATATATTGTAGACACTTCATTAAGATCATATTAGCTTGTTCTGTTCACCCAGTAGATACAGCATCTAGTAAGTTGTTGAACACAGATTTTATATTGAACAACGATTTCAGAGTCTGTGAACTGTAGGCAGAACATAAATATAGTACTATGGGAAGTCCTTTTCTCTGTCTTTTAGGTCTCAGCTCAAGTTATCGCTTCTTCAAATGATAGCCTGATTTATTTTCCTGCCTCTGGTCATTTCTCCCTGTTTTTATTGATTTACAACTTGGTAATGCTCTGACATTATTGTTCAATCATTGGTTTAGCTAATATCCACCTCTGCCCCTTGAAAGCAAGCTCCATGGAATCAGAGGTCAGGTTTTCTATTTTAAATTATATTCTTTTTTTTTTTGTTAAATGCTGCTCAGTTTCACAACAAAGCAAATTTATTTAGTTTAACAGTCATGTTCCTGGAATGTGCACGTGCACATAAGTTTCATGAAAATGCCTTTGAGCTTATGCCTCTATCTTATTTAATAAAATTACTCTCATATCTTTTTTTACTATGTAAACCTGACAATGAAACATATCTCCAACAGGACCTGCTGAACACTGTGCTGGAGGATCTCGGGCCAGGTCATTCAATTCCTTGTGGATTCTCTTCAGAGCCATGGTGGGAAACGGTGGCGACGGCCCCCGGGGCGGGGACGGGGGAGGGACGGGGAAGGGGCGAGGGGGGGCCTGAGACCGCCCGAGCGGTCGCGAGTCGGCCGGAGAAGACCGGGAGCTCCGAAGCGCGGATCCGACGCTCAGCTACTGGGCCTGCCGCAGCGGTCACCGCATCACCCGGCGGCAGCCCCTTTATGCGCTGCTGCCACAGCCGCCGCCGCCGTAGCCGCCTTTAATGTGTGTGTGTGTCTATCTCTTTCTACTATGTGGCTGGGACTTAGGCCGTGGTGAGTAACAATTTGTATACAATTTGTATACTGAAACATCCGACATGCCCAGGGCTCACGTTTTCTGTGTTCCCAACCTCTGTTTCAGTATCCTCATCTATGAAACTTTTGGATTCCAGAGGGAGGAGGAGTTTAGAGGCCTGGGCGGGCTCACCAGTTGCTCACATCCCACCCACTTCAGTCCGGACCCGCCCCTGTCATTGACGTAACCTGTGACGGGCCACGCCCCCTTCGTAGGCGTGACCCTCAATGTTGTGCCAGCCGCGTGCAAGCGGGAGTTACGTCACACGCACGGTGTTCGTGTGCGACCAGCGGGAGAGGGGCGTGGCCAGGCACTAGGGCCCCGCGGACGCCGTTGCCGCCGCCTGAATGGCCTGTTAGGCGGCGGCCGGCGGCGCTGGGCTCTCCGCCGCTCAGGCAGCTGGGCGGCCACTCTGTTTTGAGGTCCTCGCCGCCCTTCCACGTCTCCCGGAAGAGGTAGCCGGCAGGTCCGGGAGCAGCCCGCTGCTGTGGCGGCCCGGGTGGGCGACCAGGCAGTGGCCTTGTCTCTCGGCTTCCTCAGGTGAGGCGCGACCAGGCCGCGGTCGGGACGGCTTGGCATGTGGGACCCGGTCTCCGCCTTTCCCGAGTGCCGTCGTGCTCGGTCTTCGCCCAGGGCCGAGGGAGGGGACGCCACAGTCCCGTAGGCTCCGGCCACCGAGGCTGACTGTCCCCCCCCCTCGGAAACTTAACTTGTGTGGGGGCGCAGTGGGTCGTGTCATCGCCTGCCGGGCACCCAGGGTTGGTCAGACCGCCGGCCAGACAGCCGTGCCTGACCGCTGACCCCTGACCCTGCCTCTGTGTGACATCTGACCTTTCAGGTTGCTTTGCGCCACCGAAGTCCCCATTTGGAGTCTGTCACCGAACGAAAGTCCAGGCCCTAGCTCGGTGTCTATAATCCATGTGAAGGTCCCCGGTCGTGTTTTAAAGTCCCGTTAACTTTCAGATGGGAGGCAAGACATTAATTGATACGTTGTCTTTAGGCTTTTTTTTTAATTAGGAGAGTTAATTTTCTCACGCTCATCACCAAATTTTACTTTACGTTTGTGTGGAGTTTTATAAGTGGGAATGCATGTCACGTTAACGTTTTTATTTGACTTCTCGTAAACTGACATACACACCTAATGAGTTTCCTGAAGAATGTGTTTAAACAGTGAACTCCCTGACGAGGTTAGATGTGGAGAGAAAGGGGTTAAACGGTGGGCTTGACACTGAATTGACTTAGATTTCAATGTCTGAGGTGTCATCTAAGCTCTGGGACCTTGCTAAACTATATCCATGTTTGTTTTTTAGAGGACATTGCGATCTACCACATACTGTAGCTGAGAAGGTTATTCGTGATGGTGTTTGCACAGCACTTGGCAGATAAAGATGAATTGCCTCAGTAGTGTTTCTAGGAGTGCCTGTGTAGGCTAGACTCTGGGAATTCATTAGTGAGCCAAACAGAGATTGTGTCTAGCCACCCACCCCCCTTCCCCCAAGAGCGAGAGACAGATGTTTTAAAAGCAACAGCTATAATAACCAGAAGCACTGTAAGGCAAAAGAAGGGCGAAGGGCATGCACACAGAATAAAAGGGCTTAGCTTAGATGATAAGGAAAGATAACTCCGATGCTAGTGAAGAAAGCATTAGAGTTGACATTTCCAGGGCAAAGGCATGCTAACTACATTCATCAGTCATTGTTGACTTTGCAGTTTACTTTATACTATAGCATGAAGGCTAATTACTTCATTGCCTTCACCTATGTGGCACCTATAAGTGTCCAAATGTGTTGGATAGATAGTCATTTAAAAAAATTTGCACGCAGCTTAACATGCACATGGTGGGTACTAAGTATTTATATAGTTAAAAATTTGCTTGAGACCCTGTATTCATATATAAATCACTTTAACAGTCATAACTTTTGTAATCATCAGAAGGGGTTTTCTCCCCAAGTTCAGCCCTTTGAAACAAATTTCAGAGAACTGTTTTTATTTGGTTGTAGTGGAATTTTGCTAAGCATGTTCTTTGTTGTTTGAATCCTGTATGGATTTGTTAAGGCATCCATGAAAGTGTCCTAGGCTGAATAGATGAGACCATAAAAGTTGATCTTTCTAGCTTTTCTAAGTCCGAGATGAAGGTGTTGACTTTGTATATATATTTACTTATTAGTTGTGTGTGTGCTTGGAATTGTGTGGCCAAAGGACAGCTTTCTTGAGTCCTCTGTCTTGTTCCCCTATGGGTTCCAGGGATTGAATTTAGATTGTCAAGATTCAGGGCAAGCACTTTTGCCAGCCCAGATGCCTTGCCTGAGGCTGATTTCTGAGGATTCATTTTTGGCTTACATATGACTATCTTCTAGCTTGGTTTTACCTTCTCTCTCTTTATGACTGTTTGCGTATATGTTTCTTCTAATACAGACATCAGTTTAAATGACACCTTTATAGGCCTCACGTCCTTAAAGTCACATTTTGAGGTCTCTAGGTTTGGAGTTAAGTATATGGACTTTTGGGGAACATAATGTAGTCTCTCACATATGTTTTTGCTATGTTAAGATTTGTCCTTCATTGAAATAATAAGGAAAATAGTAGTAGTTGTAATGATGATAGCAGAAGTTACTAGAGGGGGTTACTGTATGCCAAGCATCTCAAAAAGTATTTTCCCCTATTGTTTGATTATAAAGTCATTCTGAGCTAGGTATGGTTATGAGTCCCTGTAGCCCCAACTATAGATAGTTCAGATAGGAAGACCGTTTGTTCACAGTAGCTTGGGCAGCACAGCACAAACCCATCACAGAACATTTAAAAACATTCTGTAAGGAAGTGTACCTGCTGTCCTATATTTTCAAGGTAAAGTTTCTCATCTTCTATTAGTAACTTGTTCAAAGTTGCCTGGCTAGTAACAGGCAGGTTAGGATTTCAACCCGGAACTCTTTCCAGATGATAAACTGATCATATCTTGTCCTTTTTTTTTTTTTTTTTTAACATGTTCATCAGTAGGATTATCCTGCTGCCATCATGTCTTGGTTTGCTGATCTTGCTGGAAGGGCAGAAGATCTTTTAAACCGAGTTGATCAAGGGGCTGCAACAGCTCTCAGAAAGGAAAATACCAGCAACATCTTTTATAGCAAAAATACTGACTATCCTGAACTTCACCAGCAAAACACAGATTCAACATACCAGACTGGACCTAAAGCTAACTACATTTCCTCAGCTGCTGATAACATCCGGCAACAAAAAGCCACCGTCATAGCTGGCACAGCAAACGTGAAAGCAGGATCCAGGCCATCCGGAGAGGCCTCCCATCCCACTGAACATGCATCTGTCCCTAGGCCTTCGTCGCAGTTTGTTCGAAGGAAAAAGTCAGAGCCTGATGATGAGCTGCTGTTTGATTTTCTTAACAGCTCCCAGAAGGAGCCAACGGGGAGAGTGGAGATCAAGAAAGAGAAGGGCAAAGTGCCCGTGTTTCCAAGCTCTCAGTCCTCAAGCGTCAGTTCTGTGGACACAAGTGTAACCACCACCAAGCCCACTGAAGAGAATCCTGGGAGCCAAAGTCCTGGTAGTTAATCAGCCCTGTTTCTTTCAGAATCAAGCAGATTGGATGTGTCATCCTAAGTTAAAATGTTTGAATAATATTCTTTACCAACTATTGTAGGATCTATCCTCACAGGTGTAAGACAAGGATCTTTGCCAATGTGTGGTGTAAACAAGGGTGACAGCGTTGTCTACATTAGTCAATACTGTGTTAGAGTAGGGATTGTGAATGTTGTCTGCTGACCTTTGCCATACCCATGACTAAACTCAAGCTTACATACACTAGACAGCCATTCTTCCACCAGGCTGCATCCCCAGTAGTTTTGCTTGTATTCTGTTTCCTATCCTTTTTTTTTTTTTTTTTTTTTGGTTTTTCGAGACAGGGTTTCTCTGTGGTTTTGGAGCCTGTCCTGGAACTAGCTCTTGTAGACCAGGCTGGTCTCGAACTCACAGAGATTCACCTGCCTCTGCCTCCCAAGTGCTGGGATTAAAGGCGTGCGCCGCCACCACCACCCGGCTCCTATCCTTTTTTGTGTTAGATGTTACATCTTTTTTCCCCTATGAAGCATTTGTCTATGTTACTCTAAAAAATACTAACATACTTTTATCACCTTAAAATTTTAGTAGTTCGGGGCTGGAGAGATGGCTCAGCGGTTAAGAGCACTGCCTGCTCTTCCAGAGGTCCTGAGTTCAATTCCCAGCAACCACATGGTGGCTCACAACCATCTGTAATGGGGTCTGGTGCCCTCTTCTGGCCTGCAGGCAGACACACAGACAGAGTATTGCATACTTAATAAATAAATAATTAAAAAAAAATTTAGTAGTTCTTGGCCAGGCACAGTATGTAAGCCTATTATCCTAGCTACTTGGGAGCCTGAGGCAAAAGGATAACAAGTTCAAAACCTTCCTGGGATACAGAATGAATTAAAGGCCAACCTGGAAAATTCTGTGAGATCCTGTCTAAAAATAAAAACTAATAATTAAGGTCTGTGTATAAAACTAAATAGTGCAGCACTTGCTTGGAATGCAGGAAGCCTTGGTGTTCAATCTTATACTACAAAATAGAAAAATAGAATTAGTAATTCTTTAATATTGAGTCAATATTCTGATTTCCTGTTTGATCATATTTTTAAGAATTTGGAAGAGGGGTTTAGTGGCACATCCATTTAATATTAGCACTTGGGAGGCAGAGGCATGTAGATCACTGAATTTGAGGCCAGCCCAAGTCTATTCCAGGACAGCCAGGACTACACAGGGAAACCCTAGAAGAAAAAAAGGTGTCTTTAAGACTCCAAAGAAGAATTGAGGTTTTTTTTTTTTTTTTCAGGGGCGAGGTTTTGAGATCTTAATATCATTTTTATCTTTAGGCTACCCTATAGTCTTTGTTTTGCAATTTATTTATTGACTAACATGTAGATTATTACAAATTATGTGTAAGTGATAAATACACTCTAAATTTAATTATGATTTTTCTTTTGACTTTGAGCTACTTAAAAAATTTCCCTTGGTTACAGATATGAAATTTTCCATTTTTTTTTATAAATTTTAACTTGATAACTTTGAAATCAAATAAAATAGCCTGTGAGTTTTAGTTAATTCCAAGTGTGTGTTTGTGTGTATATGTGTATGTGTGCTTGTGTGTGCTATTGTAGATGCTCATATATCTAAATCCTTGCATTAAATTTGTAAATTATACTTTCAGATCTTTAACCCACTTTTTTTGGACCTACTGAAGAGCTGTCAATATTTTAAAATATTTATGTTTATTTTCTGTAGGTGTGTGGGTGCACTTATGCACAGAAGCACATAGAGATCAAAGGACAGTTTGAAGGATTTGTTTTTCTCCTACATGCGTTCACTCCTATGTAGGTCCTGGGGATTTAATTCAGATTGTCAGGCTTAGCAGCAAGAGCCTCTTCCTGTTGAGCCTGTAGTCAGATATTTGGGGGAAATGTCTTTCTTTACTTATTTATTTGTTGGGTTTTTTTTTTTTTTTTCGAGACAGGGTTTCTCTGTGGTTTTGGAGTTTTTTTTTTTTTTTTTTTTTTTTTTGGTTTTTCAAGACAGGGTTTCTCTGTGGTTTTGGAGCCTGTCCTGGAACTAGCTCTTGTAGACCAGGCTGGTCTCAAACTCACAGAGATCCGCCTGCCTCAGCCTCCCAAGTGCAGGGATTAAAGGCGTGTGCCACCACCACCAGGCTTATTTGTTGGTATTTTGAGACAAGATCTAGAGTTTGTAGTCATCCTGCCTCATCCTCTTAAGTTCCTCCTAAGTGCTGAGATTACTGGCATGTGCCATAAACCTGGATCTTATTTGTGATATTAGTTTTGAGAACTATTCTAGCCAAGGTTGGCCTTGATCTCATAGATTAGCCTCAATCTTTTTTATTTTGTGTGTGTGTGTGTGTGTGTGTGTGCTTTTCTGAGACAGGGTTGCTCAGTGTAGCCTTGGCTGTCCTGGAACTCTGTAGACCAGGCTGGCCTGGAAATCACAAAGATCTGCCTGCCTCTGTCTCGCTGGTGCTGGGATTAAAGGCATGCACCACTATCACCTGGCTGGTTAGCCGCAGTCTTACAGTGATCATTCTGCCTCAACCTCCGAAGAGGTGGGATTACAGTATGTACTACCTGGATTTCACCTTGTTATCACTTGTCCATCTAACCTTGTGAAAAGTTCCCTTCTGCCCACGTAATTTAAAAAGTAAGTTAAATGTGGGGCTGGAGAAATGACTCAGTGGTGAGAGCACTGACTGCTCTTAGAGCACCTGGGTTGGATTCATAGCACCCACAAGATGCTATGGGTCACTACTGTCTGTAACTCTCTTCTGGCTTCCATGGACACAGGGCATTTACAGGGTGTACAGACAGATATTTGTACATATTAAAAATATGAAAGTAAGCGGGGCGGTGGCAGTGCACACTTTTAATCCTAGCACTTGGAAGACAGAGGCAGGTGGTCTCATTGAGTTTGAGGCCACTTGGTCTATGGAGTAAATTCCAGGGCAGCTAGGACTACACAGAGAAACCCCGTTTTAAAAACAAAACAAAACAAAAAATTAAAAGTAAAATAAGTTATGTGTGAATTTGTATCAAAGTTAATTAAAAACAAGATAGATTGAACTCATCCTTTGGAAGGACCTTTTGATTTCGGTTTGGTTATCATAAATTGCTGTGACCTATTGTACTAATCTTATTGCCTTGAACCCCACAGCTATTCTGTTGTGCCTTCTCGGTGTTTTTAGTGTTAACACTTGTATCCCCTTTTTTCTTTTTTAGTTTTTTGAGACCGGGTTTCTCTGTAGCTTTGGAGCCTGTCCTGGAACTAGCTCTTGTAGACCAGGCTGGCCTCGAACTCACAGAGATCCGCCTGCCTCTGCCTCCCAAGTGCTGGGATTAAAGGCGTGCGCCACCACCGCCCGGCTTGTATCCCCTTTTTTCAAAACCATTTTAGAAATAAGGAAATCCAGTGTTTAAATTATTTTTGGCTTTCTCCTTTCCAGAATTGTTTTTATATTCTGTTCCTTTTCTTCCAGTGTGTCCAGAGGTTGAAGATCCTTGCAGGTCTGTAGACTCCATTTATGAGAATAGATTTTTATTAGGAACTAATGATATTTTTATGGGATCCTAACTATAGCAACCAACTCACCAAGAGGCATTCCAAAAGCAAGTGAGTCTGCTTACATAGTGACAGTGCTATTGTACCGAAGTGTGTTCTTGTTTTGCAGAAGTGAATAGTTCTGATTCAGTGCCTGAAGGCCACCAGGAATCCTCAAAGGAAAGCATGGCATCTGAGGCCCCCAGCACGGAGCACAGCCAGGCACCCCCTGATGGGAACAGATCACATGAATTATCTAATCTCCGCCTGGAGAATCAGTTGCTTAGGAATGAAGTCCAGTCTTTAAACCAGGAAATGGCCTCACTACTTCAGAGATCCAAAGAAACTCAAGAAGGTAGAACCAGTTCTTCTATGAGCACAAAACAGAATTTTGGCTAGTTCAGATTTTTAAGACATCACTAAATTAAAAAAAGGGAGGGGGGGGAACAGAACGTTACACTGTAGCCTAGGCTAATCTCAAACCTGTAGCAATCTTTCTGTTTCAGCCTAACAAATACTGGGTGTACATGTGTAAATTATTAATTTAAGAACCAGTAGAAACTAGATATTAATAAAATCTAATTATTCACTTTATTTATTCTGGATTTTAAGGAGAACTATTTCATGAACCAAAGTTGGGGTTAAGTGCTAGACTCTAGTAGGCAGTGTCACAGTGCTGCCGCTCCAGGAACCATAAATGACCATGGGATTCTATGTGAAAAGTGACATGACTGCAAGTAGATAATCCCTAGTTCTTTAGAAATGATTATTTAAAAAACATTTGGGACTGGAGAGATGGCTCAGTGGTTAAGAGTATTGGCTGCTCTTCCAGAGGATCCAAGTTGTATTCCCAGAACCAATAGGATGGGTCACAACCATCTTTAACTTCAGTTCTAGGGGATTCAGTGTCCTCTTCTGACTTTCAGGTACACTGGCCATGCATGTGATGCACATACATACATGCAGACAAAACTCCCATACATGTAAACGTAATTCTTTCTAAAAAATTAATAGCTGGGTGTGGCACATGCCTTTAATCCTAGCATTCAAGAGGCAGAGGCAGGCAGATCTCTGAGTTTGAGACAAACCTGGTTTACAGAGTGAGTTCAAGGACAGTCAGGACTATACAGAGAAACCCCGCCTTGGGAAAAAAAGAAAACAACGTGTCTGTGGTGTGGTAGCGACAGAGAGGATGCGAATACTATGACTGGCTGAGGAAGAAAGGATAAAGGAAATGTCTACCCTGGTTCCTAGGGCCAGTGAGAGCAGTGTGATGGAACAATGGGAAGTTTTATTTACCACTGAAGAAGGCAGAATAAGATTATTAAAAAGACTAAAAAAAAAGCTTTGGTTTGCCTGGACTAATACAGACATGAAATGTTTTGAAACTAATGTTTCATGAAACCCTATGAAGTTTATTTCGATACTTTTAAGATTGTTTTTGGTGGCAGACTACATATATCACTAAGCATATCATAAAAAGATGTATTCTGTTTTGCTTGAGTACAGAAATTTTATTTTTTTCTAGAATTAAATAAGGCAAGGGCAAGAGTTGAAAAATGGAATGTTGACCATTCAAAAAGTGATCGAATAACTCGGGAACTACGAGCCCAAGTTGATGACCTTACTGAAGCAGTGGCTGCAAAGGATTCCCAGCTGGCTGTGCTCAAAGTGCGACTGCAGGAGGCTGACCAGCTGCTGAGTTCCCGCACGGAAGCACTGGAAGTCTTGCAGAGTGAGAAGTCACGGTAGGTAGTTCTGCTAGTCAAGAAGGGCAAGCTAGAGTACACGGATGCTAAGATTGTAGTGTTTGCAACCTATGAACAGTCAGCATCCTTAGAAATTCACAAGAGGGAAAATTTCTTGTAATGTTGGAAATGTGAGTGATTAAAATGGATTCATTTTTTTAACCATTGAGATACATTGTTAGAAAACTTGAGAGTATTTGAAAAGCATAGTGCCATCCATATATTTAATTTATGGTATGCACTTATATTTGTCCTAAAAATACAAAAATATTCTGTTCAGAATGTCTAGGTTGGGGCTGGAGAGATGCCTTCAGAGGTTAAGAGCACTGGCTGCTCCTCCAGAGGACCTGGGTTCAATTCCTAGCCAACCATATGGTAGCTCACATTGTCTGTAACTACAGTTCCAGCGAATCTGACATTCTTACATCGACATACATGCAAGCAAAGCACCAGTCAATTAAGTAAATAATTAAGAAAAAACAATGTCTTAGGCCACCTATTTGGTTTGACTAATTCAGATGCTCTAGGAATTATGGCACCTAATTGCTTGCTCTCTGTGGAAGTGTGTTCTTTGATGTGATCATTTTCTTTTAGAATAATGCAGGATCACAATGAAGGCAGTAGTCTACAGAACCAAGCTCTGCAAACTCTTCAGGAGAGGCTGCATGAAGCCGATGCCACTCTGAAGAGAGAGCAGGAGAGCTACAAACAGATGCAGGTCAGAAGGAGATACTGCATTCTTCTGTTGCTCAGGCAGGGGGTCGCCTCTGTACTTCATAGTACATTCATTCCTCAGCAGAATTCTACCATGCATTTGTCAAACAGAAGCCTAGATACTTGAAAAAATTATCTTAATTCTTGCTAAATTAATTTTATGTATTAGAGAAAATTAAAATGATTAATGTTCATTAGAGTTGTGTATCTGTCATTGAATTTGGTTGTAACAACCATTGCCAATTCAGTAAATGCCAGCTTGGGGTATCTTGTTTATTTTTATTTAACCTTGTCTAGTTCTAGTTTAACCTGATTCATTTATTTCAAGAGAAAATTGTACGTACTTTTTACATCTCTATTATTTTTGTTTTATTTTGTTTTGTTTTGGTTTTGGTTTTCTTGGTTTTTTGAGACAGGGTTTCTCTGTGTATCAGCTCTAGCTGTCCTGGAACTAGCTCTTGTAGACCGGGCTGGCCTCAGACTCACAGAGATCCACCTGCCTCTGCCTCCCGAGTGCTGGGATTAAAGGTGTGCACCACCACTGCCCAGCTGGGGGATTGTTTTTGTTTTTGTTTTGTTTTTGAGACAGAGTCTCACTTTGTAGCTCTGGAAGTCACTAAAGACTTCACTATGTAGACCATGCTGGCCTCAAAAATTGCAGAGGTCCACTTGCTTCTCCCTCCTAAGGACTGGTATTCGGGGCATTCAACACCATGCCCGGTTTAATGGTTTGTTTTTATAAGACTCAAGGATGAATCTATTGGACAGTCAAGGTTTCAAACTCTTATTTTGCGTCTGTAAACATTCTAAAATCTGAAAAAACAATTCTGAAATACTTCTGGTCATGGGGAACTTTGAATAAGGGGTAAACAACCTGCTCAACTTGTAGTTCATATTAGAAAATATTAATGAGAGGCCAGGTGGTGGCAGTGCAGTCCTAATCCCGGCTCTCACGAGGCAGAGGCAGGTGGATCTTTGATTTTGAGACCAGCTTGGTCTGCAGAGCAAGTTCCAGGACAGCTAAGACTACACAGAGAAACCTGTCTCGAAGAAAAATATATATTAATAAGATATTTTACATTGTCTTCTGAGTTTTTAAACACGATGTACTTACTGGGCGGTGGTGGCAAAAATCTTTAATTCTAGCACTTGGGAGGCAAAGGCAGGTGGATCCCTGTTAGTTTGAGGCCAGCCTGGTCTACAAGAGCTAGTTCCAAGACAGCTAGGGCTGTTATTCAGAGAAGCCCTGTCTCAAAACAAAAGAAAGAAAGAAAAGAAAGGAAAAGAAAAGAAAAGAAAAAGAAAAAGAAAAAACACCCAAGCAACAACAAACAAACAAAAACCTCGTGTACTTTACACTTACAGCATATTGCAATTCATTCACTCAGCTATTGAAACTGTCTTCAGGGATATTTGGTTTATATTTAGATTCCTTAAAATTTAGTCACGTACCTAATTGTTCTAAAAAATATTCAAAAGTTTTTCTAAGAACAGGCTGTTCCCCAAGAAGCTAAACATAGAGACATAGAGTTCCTATAATTTAGCAGTTCTACTTTACATATCTCCCCAAGAGATTAAAAATGTGTGTTCACATAAAGCTTGCTGACTGTGTAGAGCAGTGTTCGTATCTGGGCAAAGCTGCAAATACAAATGTCGCTTGCTGCTGGGATAAACAACCTGTGGCATGCCCATACAAGGAAACCCTGTTAAGGCCATAAAAAATAATGAAATGGAGGCTGGGGAGAGGCTTTAGTACAGTGCGTGCTTTGCCAGCACAAGGACCTGAGATTGGATTCATGTAAAAAAGGTGGGCATGGTAGCACAAATCTGTGACCTCAGTTCTGGGTGGAGCTCTCTAACCAGCCAGTCTAGCCTTGGTGAGAGAATCTGCTCAAAATTAAATAAAATAAATAGTTGCTTTCACTGATCTGCTGAGGGTTGCTTCACCTTTGTGGCAATTCTACCTCTGCCTCCCAAGTACTAGAATTAGGTGTACAGCACCATTTCTGGCACATTTCTTAGAAAACAGATCCCCAGCACCAAAATTGGAAATTCCATTTCCCTAAGCCTCAGAATAGACCTTGTTGCACCTTGAACAAACTCCTAGTTAACTTTAATGCATTGCTGTGCTTGGGTGCCACAACTTTATGTATTTTTCTATTCTTTTTCACCTTACTGTTGGTTAGAGCTAATAAATCCCTTAAGATATCTGAATGCATGGATGTAAATATATTTCAAACTAAATGATAAGTATAATGTAAAATTTACCACAGAGTGAATTCTCTGCACGCCTTAATAAAATGGAAGTGGAACGTCAGAATTTGGCAGAAGCAGTTACTCAGGCAGAAAGAAAGTACTCTGAGGAGAAGAAGAAGGTTGATGAGCTCCAGCAGCAAGTCAAGCTACACAGGTCAAGCTTGGAGTCTTCTAAACAGGAATTGACTGACTACAAGCAGAAAGCTACACGAATACTCCAGGTAAGCATGAGTGTACACTCTGATGTACCCCTCACTGGGAGGCACCAGCACCCTAGATACTGTGAGGTGATGTGTTGGCTGTATTGCCCTGCTGCATTTGGGACCTTTTGGAAAGGGTAGAAATTCTGAGCTTACCACTGCCTGATTCACATCTTCAGCTTGCTACCTTTATCTCTTATAATGCTATTGTTGTTAAGTAGCTATGTTATATCCCTTTGGTGGTTCCTATAAAAACTGCAGTCACCAATGTAGCCTTCAGCTTCTCGTCAGAGAGCAAATGTGTGCTTTTGCTTTTATTTAGGATGGTCTGTCTGTCTATGCATGGGTTCCATCCACCTGCTTCATTTTAGTTGCTTCTCATACATCTCTCTGTTCTTATGTGTGTGATTACTGCTGCTGTGTCCTAGCTCACGGAAGCGTGTGGTCACTTAGTGGAAGACTGAGGACTAGATTTTGGGACCTCCTTCCAAAGAAGAAGAAAAATTAAGATTGTTTTATGTTTTGCTTTTTTTTTTTTGAGCTGTTCCCTGTTTTGTCTCAATGTCAGATATATCAGAATGGTTTAGGGCTATGCTGTCTTCACTTATTAAGAACTTATTTCCCTTGCTCCATCATATAATTTCTACCTATTACATTTCTGAACTTTTCTTCTCTGAAAGGTCTATAATGACCTGAATGTGTATTTGCTGTTATATTTTGTTGTTGTTTGCATATACTTTGACTTGGATGACACAGCCAGCTCTCACCTTCTTGGAGATCCAGTCTTCTGTGCAATACAGCCACCTTACCTTCTAGTATGTCTTCTCGTGTCCTTGTTTCTAGTCCTCTGGGGTCCTCTTCCTAGTCTCCAAAGAGTAAAGGTCCCTTTAAGTCTGTCCTAAATCCTCTTTCCTACCTTGTATTGCTGTCTGCTCACTCTGCTTATACCTGTCCCCTCATGAGACTTCAAGCATGCCTCTAACCCTCACCTCCTGACCTCAGGTTCTTGCTGCTTGGTTCTTTGGGTGTTGAGAGCCTCAACTCCAAACCAGCTTCTTTGTTGTTTTGTCCTGGAAAACATTGCTGTCAGCTAGCAGTAAAACATGCACCCCTACCACACACACAGTTGTTTACAAAACTTTATTTACTTATTTGTTTATTCTTTTTGATTTAAGGGCACATTCAGGTTAGCAGATTTTTTAAAAAATCAAAATAGGGGGCTGAAGAGATGGCTCAATGGTTAAGGGCAATGGCTGCTCTTCCAAAGATCCTGAGTTCAATTCCTAGCAACCACATGATGACTCACAACCACCTGTAATGAGATCTAGTGCCCTCTTCTGGCCTGCAGGCATACATGCAAGCGGAACACTGTATACATAATAAATAAATCTTTTAAAAAATCAAAATAATTTACAGGGTAAAGTCATTGATGCGGTACAGTAGGACTTGGAGAGAAAGGGATGCCAGTGTTCACTGCACTGAGCTTACACTATAAAGATAACTGTGAAGGGGGAGCAGGGAGGCTCACACAGGGTAGAGATTTAGATAAAGAAGCCGTGCCAGAAGCAGGGGTCCAGAGAGAACACAGTATGCCTGGGGAACTAGTGCCAGAGTTTAGGTGATGGCGAAAAAACCCAGTGACGGGCTGAAACCAGATTGTGAAGGCCCATTCAGGTTTTATCCTGTAGGTGATGGGGGAGAGGTGCTAAAGAAACTGAGTAGCATTATAAGATTTGAAATTAAGAAGCGTAGCAGCAGTGAAGAACTTAGGTAAGTTTGGTCTTCATTGCATCCTAAAGCAATATCTGATACTCAGTAGATGTAATGAAAGGAGTAAGTGAGATGATGAGAGCAGAGGCAAGTAGATGCTAACAGGTGATTATAAGACGTGTTAGGGCCTGATCTAGGTGTGTAAAGGTGAGAATGGCTAATGGGATAACTACTAGGTAGAAGATAGAATATTTGAGAAATTTAAATTGGAAATTTAATTGGAGGGGAGGGAAAGAAGTCAGATAGAATCTGGGATGACTCAGGGTATCTGTTTGCATGTAAGGGTGTTGTTTCTTGTCCTCTGAAAGGAACAAAGAGGGATTGTGGCATGTTAGGGTTGAAGGCGATTATGACAAATTATGAGCTTGAAAAATTGATAGGACATTGATGTGAACATGTCAGGAAGGTAGTTAGAAATTCAGGCCTAAAGCTCAGCAGAAGGTCTGGGTGTTAGCCACAGGAGATAGCATCAATTAGGGTGTAGGTAAAATCAATTGTGAATAGCGTGCAGCTTGCGGGGAGAAGGCCTAGGACTAATTATACAGTTCTAAACATCAGCATGTACAAATTGGGAGGAGAGCAGCCAGAGTTTGGAGAACCAGGGAGAAGTTGGGCCAGGGGAGAATGCCTAAGGACAATGATGGGCAGTTAGGCAGCTTCTGTGATGTGATGAGGACTAGGTAGAGTTCTTGGATTTGACCTGTGGAATCCCTGGGTTTCTCAGAAAGGGGAGGTTCAGTGTACTCTGGGAGATAAAGACATAAAGACAACGACAGCTTGACTGGCGACATAATGAAATGCAGGTGTGAGAGTTGCCAGGCTGGAGTCTTGTGATTGGATGGGAGGTGGCATATAAATGGTGATGTTCAAATTGAAAAATAAAGTTTGCAGAAAGAAATGAAAATGCCTACAGTTCCTCCACTTAAAAGGAAAAATTCTTTGAAAGGAGAATAACTTTAAAATTTTGTATTCAAGATGTAAAAATTGATCTTTACTGGTTGAGAATTGGCACTTTATACATTGATCTTTATAAGTCTTAGGTCTCTTCTTCTTGCTCATCCTTCATGCCAGATTTTTCTGTAAAGGATCAAAGTAAAATTTTTTTTTTTTTTTTTTTTTTCAAAACAGGGTTTCTCTGTGTAGCTTTGGAACCTATCCTGGAACTCAATCTGTAGACCAGGCTAGTCTCAGATTCACAGAGATCTGCCTGCCTCTGCCTCTCGAGTGCTGGGACTAAAAGTGTGTGCCACCCACTACCTAGTGCCCAGTAAGTATTATATATTCTATGGGCTAAAATGGTTGCCACAGTATATTCTTTGTTTTTATTTCTTATAATCCTATTGAAATGTGAAATAAACATGGTTAGCTTTTGAGCTATACAGAAACAGGCTACCAGATTGACCCATGGACCATCATTTGGACACCTGCTATACAATACTTCCCGATCAACCCTCCTGAAATGCATCTTGGTGACAGCACCCCCCTGCCCACTGTCTGGTAATTTGATTTAGCCTACCAAGTCAAATGAGATAATTTGGTCTCCAGATATGGTGGCACCTCCCTGTTACTCTAGCACTTAGAAAGCTAAAGTAGAAGAGTTGCCACAAGTTCAAGATCCACCTGGGCTATAGTACAAGACTCCATTTCAAACAAAACAAAACAAAAGTTTAACCTGGCATCCGAAACTCTGAGCTGCCTCATACAGTGCTTTCCCTCACACCACTGTGCTTTGGGGTTTTCTCTGTATGTTTTAAAACAGCCGTATTTTAATATCAGTGTAAACGTTGACTTTCAAGTGAAACCTTCTCTCCTCCTCAGAACTCTGCAATAATCTGACCATTTCCCCTTGCTTGAGTTCATTGTATTCTTCTACTGGGTGCTTTTAATTTCCTGTTTAGTTTGTAAGGCAGAGGGCGCTTTCCAGAAGGGGACATGGTCTTCACTACAGTGCCAAGCACATCTTAGACGCTACCTAAGCATTAGTTGAGTGGAGTATGATTGGGATAAGAAGAAAATAGTAGAAAAATCTTAGAAACATTTGTAACCATAACAAGATCTTGGGGTCTAATATCCAAGGACAGGACAAGTGGTGGTAGCACGTGCCTTTAATCCCAGCACTTGGGAGGCAGAGGCAGGTGGATCTCGGTGAATTCCAGGCCAGCCTGGTCTACAAAGTGAAGTTCCAGGACACCCAGAGCTGTAACACAGAGAAACTCTGTCTCAAAAAACAAAACAAAAGTAAGTATCTCTTGTAATTTTATCCCTGTGGCTTTAATTACTTGTGGATTTCCTATGGATGAATGTCTGGTGGCTTTGTTTCTGTGTGGTGAGATGACACTGTATAAGCTAGCGGGAATAAGGCTCAGTGAAAAGTGTGCTTAGTATGTGTGCGGCCCCGGGCTCATTCTCTGGCATCACAAAAAATGAATAATATGAAATGAAGTAAAGTACAAGCTGGGAACTGGGTAGATGATTCGGAAATTAAGAACATTTGTTACTCTAAGAGATTAGTTAGTTCCCAGTGCCCAGGTGGTGGCTTAGAACAGTCTGTACTAGTTCCAGAGGATCTGGTGCCCTCTTCCGACTTTTGTGGTTATCAGGCCTTCATGTGGTACACAGACATACTACCAGGCAAAACACTTATACACATAAAAAGAATAATAAGATAATATCATTTTTGCTTAATTATACTCTCTGTTTTACAACAGTCTAAAGAAAAATTGATAAACAGTTTAAAGGAAGGCTCCAGTTTTGAAGGCCTTGATAGCAATACTGCTGGCAGCATGGAGCTAGAAGAACTTCGGCATGAGAAGGAGATGCAAAAGGAGGAGATCCAGAAGCTGAAGGGCCAGATACATCAGCTGAGATCGGAGTTGCAGGTAACACTCACTGCTTAGCATCCCAGACAACCATTGGCTCCAACCGCATCAGTTTGAAGGGTTATGCTTCTGCATTAAGGGGAGCTGGCATATTGAAACAATGTGCTTTGTTCTGCTAGAATGTTAACTACCATGTAAATCTGTATCTACAGCAGTAGGTGTCCTGTCTGTTGAGTAATTGTAACTCTAAGGGGTAACAAACACAGGTGAAGTACTTACCACATGCTGCCCTGTACATAAAAGCCTGAACTGTACCAGAAAACAGACAAGAGTCTTTTTTCTTTCTTTCTTTCTTTTTTTTTTTTTTTTTTTTTGATTTTCGAGACAGGGTTTCTCCATAGCTTTTGGTTCCTGTCCTGGAACTAGCTCTTCTAGAACAGGCTGGACTCGAACTCACAGAGATCCGCCTGCCTCTGCCTCCCGAGTGCTGGGACTAAAGGCGAGCGACACCACCGCCCAGCCAGACAAGAGTCTTTAACTGTATGGATCTTAAATTCTGCCACTTAAAAACAGATTAGTTTGGGGTTTTCTATCAAACTGAAATGTTTCCTGATATTAGCATGTACTCAGAAACTAATTATATAGTTTTATGCATAGTCTAATAAGTGCTGTGTTTAATCTAAAAGTAACAATCTGGGATTATGATTCAGTAATAGTTTGCTTGCCTCGCATGTGGGAACCCTCAGTCCAATTCCCCTAATACAAAACAGTAAATTAGGCCATTTATTCTACATGAATATGGGGTCTTTGACACAAATAGCATAGGAGGGCTCTGGTAATAGGAGATTAAGTGCAGGGTAATGAACATTCTAGTCTTTTTTTTTTTAAAGTGGAATCACTTAAATTTGTAAATAAATATGAATTCCAAAGAATTCAATCACATCTAGTTAGAAATTGTGTAGAAGCTAAATTTATTCATGTCTGTTTGATGCTTTTGGGGTAAGAATATAAAAATGACTTTTTTTTTTTTTTTTTTTTTTTTTTTTTTGGTTTTTCGAGACAGGGTTTCTCTGTGGCTTTGGAGCCTGTCCTGGAACTAGCTCTTGTAGACCAGGCTGGTCTCGAACTCACAGAGATTCACCTGCCTCTGCCTCCCAAGTGCTGGGATTAAAGGCGTGCGCCACCACCGCCCGGCAAATGACTTGTTTTTAACATTTCGTGCCAGTATTATAAATGACACTGATCTACCTTCTTCCCTGCGCAAGAAATTTGCAAAATCTGTAGTAGGCTAGTGAAATAAGAAGCTGTTAGTAGAGCTGGCTCAGCATATAAAGGCCCTTGCTGTGCAACCTTGATACCAGTGTTCAAGCCCCAGAATTTACGTAAAAATGGAAGGAAAGGCATTCCCATTCTGCTTCCCGAATGGCCATTTTGAAAATCTTGTTGATTCTGAGAAGCCGGAGCAAGAACCTCTGCCCTCGCACTTTCTCATTCTGGAGTGGCCTCCTCGCGCACCCAGCACCTGAGATCTCCAGCTGCCTAGGGCGGCAGTGCTCTCTGCTGTGGAGGGAGAGGATGGCCCAGCGCATTCAGCGTCCATCCGAGAAGGAGCCCAAAATGTGGGGCCCCAGGGAGGAGGGTGAGGAGAGGGAGGAAGAAAGAGAAGAGAGTCTCACTGTGGAAGGCAAGAGAGAAAAGAAGAAAGTAGAAAGATTGATGACAATGCAAGTAAGTATCTTCCTTACAAAGCCATTTACAATTGCACAAAAGAAGGGTCAGAAACTTTGTGAAATTGAAAGAATGCATTTCTTTCTGAGTAAGAAAAAAAAAACAGATGAACTTAGAAATCTACACAAACTGCTTTACAACAGACCAGGCACAGTGTCCTCATTAAAGAAGAACGTAGGTCGGTTCAGTGGCTTTCTGTTTAAAAAAGGCAGTACCCAAAAAGTTTAGAAATACCATGTTAAAGAGCATCTGTGCAGCTCTTGGTTTAGATCAGGCATGAACTGCAAACTAGTGAAGAGGATCTGGAATTTCTTAATGCATCCAAAGCCTTCTGGCAAACCATTACCAAAATCCAAAAAATCTTCAAGCAAAGGTAGTAAAAAGAGATGAAACAGTTCTGGAACAACAAGGAAGTCAAAGCAAAACAAATGTCCTGAAATTCTGTCAGATGAATCCAGTACTGACGAAGATGAGAAGAAAAATAAGGAAGAGTCTTCAGAAGATGGAGAGAAAAAATGTGAAGAGGAGCAACCACCAATAAAGACAGCTAAAAAAGAAAAAACAAAATGGAAGGTGCTGCTCAAAGTAACAAATCTGTAGAGAGTGCTAATGTTAAGAAGGCAGATAGCAGCTACAGAGAAACCCTGTCTCGAAAAATCAAAAAAAAAAAAAAAGGCAGATAGCAGCGCGCCACCAAGAAGAATCAAACCACTTCCAAAAAGAATCTGAATCTGAAGATAGTTCTGATGATGAACCATTAATTAAAAAATTGAAAAAACCACCTACAGATGAAGAGTTAAAGGAAACAGTGAAGAAATTACTGGCTGATGCTGACTTGAAGCAGATTTGCCAAGGGGTACATGAAAACTATCCTGCTTACAACTTAACTGTGAAGAAGATTTCATTAAAACAACTGTAGAAGAGCGAATCTCTTCAACTGATTGGAAGATGGGATTTATGTTAGCAAAGAGAATGTGTTTTCTTTTTTAAGTCTATTGTTGGTAGACCTCGCTGTTGACCCTTTTGAGTGTTATATATTTGAGCTTGCTGATTTAAATTGCATTTCCTTGTAATTTTCAGTTTAAGTCTTGCATGACAGTAATTATTCCTTGTTTTATAGTTTTCTTGGGTTATTTTTGGTTTGTTTGTTTTCGAGACAGGATTTTCTCTGTAGCTTTGGAACTTATCCTGGAACTAGAACTCAGAGAGATTCGCCTGCCTCTGCCTCCCGAGTGCTGGGATTAAAGGCGTGCACCACCACCACCTGGCTTTCTTGCTTTTATAATTGTACATTTTGGATTTCTTTATTGTGAGGTCATAGATTTCTGAACTGTTGTGGATTTTAGTGTACTTAATGTTAGCTTAAGACACTTTTAATCAAAGCAAAAGCTATTATAAGCAGCATTTATATGTACAGAGACTATTGCAGTATTTAGTATATGAAATATTTTGAATACACCTTCTGTCAGTGAAAATGTGGCAGTTTGTTCATCATATTAGAGCACAGATGACGAGTTGGAACTTTCTGCATGTGTATATATGTCAGATTGTCAGCATGACAGAAGTGACAGATGTTACTTTTGTATTTTTTAAAAACCAATTTGTTTTATATAATTTCTTTTGTGCAGATCAATTTTTTTTTTTTTTTTTTTTTTTTTGGTTTTTTCGAGACAGGGTTTCTCTGTGGTTTTGGAGCCTGTCCTGGAACTAGCTCTTGTAGACCAGGCTGGTCTCGAACTCACAGAGATCCGCCTGCCTCTGCCTCCCAAGTGCTGGGATTAAAGGCGTGCGCCACCACCACCCGGCATGCAGATCAATTTTTAAACTCATGTAGGTAGGTGTCTTTACGCTTGTAACTAAAGAACGTCAGTGTTCATTAGGTAGCATGATGGAGCAGTCAGTTCAGTGGTGGCAGCACTGAAGGGGACTGTCCAGTTCTGCTTTGCTCTGATAGTGTCATCAACTTGTTGTATGTTAAATGTCAAAGAAATTTTTTTTAATTTTTAGTTACAAACTGATTGGCCCATTAGCTCAGGCTTCTTATTAACTCTTATAACTTATATTAACCCATTATTCTTGTCTGTGTTAGCCACATGGCTCACTACCTTTTCCAGCGAGGCAGTCACATCTTGCTTCTTCTGTGGCTGGGCAAGGACTGCAGAGGATGGGTTTCCTCCTTCCCAGAATTCTCCTGTTCTCCTTGACCCACCTCTACTTCCTGTCTGGTTGTCCCGCCTATACTTCTTGCCTGGCTACTGGCCAATCAGCATTTATTTAAAACATAATTGACAGAATATAGACCATTCTCTCACACCACTTCCCCCTCTTTTTTTTTTTTTTTTAAACAAAGGAAAATATCCATAATCCATTTTTGGGAAATGTGGGTATAGTTTTCCAGGCTAATTCCTGCTGGTTGGGGGCACTGATAATCTTATGAGGACCTATAGAAAATTTAGAATTATGATCAAGTCCTGATTGGAGTATACTGTGAATCTTGATCTCGGGCAGCAGTCTTGAATCTGTTCTGGATGTAGAACTCAGACATCTGGGCCATTTGTTCCTATTGGAGATTTCTCAGGTGTCTTCCTTGATCAAACCTGATTTTTCTTACCTCAGAATGAATCCACAGCCTCTCATTTTCTGTGAAAACAAAAGCAAAACCTCTTCTCCAAAGTAACATATCTTTTGACTTCAATTTTGAAGTCAAGTTATTTTCAAAATAGTTATCTTGGATTAATTCAGCAGCATTTATAAACAAATATCTTTATTTATTTATTTATTTTTATAAACAAATATCTTTTAGCAGCTGTTGCTCCTTCCTCGGCATTAAAACATAATAACATACAGTATCCAGACTCTCTGTGTGTTTTTCATCTTTATGTGGCTTTATTTTAACCTCTATTTTATTTTTAATTTTAATTTTTGACTTTTTGAGACAGAATTTCTCTGTGTATCTTTGTCCTGGAATTTACTCTGTAGATCAGGCTGTCCTTGAACTCACAGAGATCTGCCTGCCTCTGCCTCCTGAGTGCTAGGATTAAAGGTGTGTGCCACCACACCTTGAATTCAGAGATCTGTCTGCCTCTGCCTCCCAAGCTTGGGATTAAAGGCGAGTGCTACCATGCCTTGAACTCACCCACAGGTCTGCCTGCCTCTGCTTTTTAAAAAAAGGACTTTAACCTTTTTCTTTTCTCTCCCAAGCCTGCATATATTTTTAAACACACTGTAAACCATTTAGAGTTTTTTTTTTGTCTTTGAATCTATCTTTACTGTATATCTCTCTCTTTTTATGACCACATGAGTCTTTAATTTGCTGAGCAATATGGGTAGGATTAAAGCCGTGGGTTTGATGGCTAGATCCAGCCTATTCCTTAGCTTTCTGAGATTCTAGCCTCATGGCTGAGGTACTATGTGTTTATTGTCACAACTCTATGGTGTTTCAAGGTCCCTGCCATCAACAGAAAGCATGTGGTCAGCTTTTCATCCACACCATTTAAGTGTTTCGTGGCAAGACCTCTTTAAAGAGCTGCAAGGTTTTTCAGCTAAAGCTGAGTCAGGAAGCCTCTCTTAAATGAGAGCGCTTGCCTCTAGCAAGCAGAGCCCACATGAGAAAATGCTGCTATCAATAAGCCATGCTTAACTCTATTCTTTTCTATCTAGAATTACTTCCCAAGCTCTGTCAGGCTTTATGTGGATGCAGTTGTCCACACGTTGGGCACCATTTGTTGTCTGATGTTTTCTTTGTCTTGCCTGATTCCCTCAGTCATTAAGTCCCAAAGAAATCACACAGAGTTCTACATTAGTTATAAACTGATTGGCCCATTATCTCAGGTTTCTTATTAACTCTTATAATTTGTATAACCCATTATTCTTATCTGTGTTAGCCGTGTGGCTCAGTACCTTATGCCGCAGGGCAGTCACATCTTGCTTCTTCTGTGGATGGATCAGGACTGCTGTTGTAGGAATTTAATATTGAGTATAAACCAAAATGAATACATCAGAGTTTCAAAAACTGGGAGAGGGTGGAAAGGGTAAGCACACTTGGTTTATGTATAAGTAAATTGTTAGTAACGGGTAACTAAACTTCTTTGACCATTATAATAATTATGGTTAAAAGTGTCAGATGTAATGCCAGAAGATGGTGTGTGGGCAGTGTAGATATCTGATTAAAAGTATCAGATTGTAATATTGGCAATGTAGGTATTTCTCAAAAACCATACATTAAATTTCTTTGAAGTATTATAGAATGAAGGCAGTTTGATTTTAAATTTTGATCAATCAAGTAAATATGATCTGCCCCTGAATTTAAATTTCATCTTTGACTGTCCTAACAACCTATTTCTGAATTATAAAAATAAGCTGTGATTACAGAGTGATAATTGATGTACTAACTGAGTGTTATTAATTTTTGCATCAGCCGGGCGGTGGTGGCGCACGCCTTTAGTCCCAGCACTCGGGAGGCAGAGGCAGGCGGATCTCTGTGAGTTCGAGACCAGCCTGGTCTACAAGAGCTAGTTCCAGGACAGGCTCCAAAGCTACAGAGAAACCCTGTCTCGAAAAATAAAAAATGTATAATTTTTATCATAAATCAGATATATTAAAGTAATATTGAGCATTAACAGGTATCTTCACATATTTAACTTTAGTATGCGTAGAGTGAAATGGAACAAGTAACTAAATGGGGACTAAAAATTGGCCTTTACTTTTAAATAATTTGTTATAAATCTTGGCAATAAAGAATAAATTGATGTTTTAAATGTGTTGTAAAAAAATGGAAGGAAAGAGCTGACTCCACCTTGTCCTCTTACCTACAGACAGATACACATGGTGACGGGCATACCTACCACCATTCAAAAGCATCACAATAATTTTTTAACTAAAAATAGGTATACAGCTGGGTGACAGTAGTGCACACCTTTAATCCCAGCACTTAGGAGGCAGAGGTAGGTGGATCTCTGAGTTCAAGACCAGCCAGGACTGTAAAGTGAGTTCCAGGACAGCCAGAGCTGTTACACAGAGAAACCCTGTCTCTGCCTCCAGAGTGCTGGGATTAAAGGTGTGTACCAACACTCCTGGTTTCCTTTTGAATTTGAAAAAGTGAGAGTAAGAAATATGGGGAAATATGCAGTTGGGTAGCCGAAGTAAAGCTGGAAGCAGCTCACATACTAACCTTGCTGAAGTCAGTAGTTATTCTCTCTGTGTGCTGATTAATGGTGCACACACTACTTACAGTGAAACTTGTTGGACCCTAGAGTCCAATCGCCGAGGAGTCTCCCCAAGAGACCATCTCTCACACCACAGCTGATGTAAAAGCATGAGGATTTTATTGATTCTGTCATGACGGGGTCTTTCAGCATTCGGGAGGCTAGAAAGACCCTGAATGGCTGGTACAGGCTATTTTTAAAGGAAAAAGCCACAGAAGGAAGGGGGTGTCTGGGGGTTGTTCTTTAAGTATTATGATTGGCTTATTCAAAAGGGCTATTACCAATAATTGGCTGGAGAGCGGTTGCCAGATTAGATGAGGTAAGGGAAAACATCTGAGGGTCACTTTACCCCTTTCCCAGGGCCTAAGTCAAAACATCAGTAACTGAGTCAACACCTAAGGGTTATCTTGCCCCTATTCAATAACTGAGTTCTATTTGGAGAACATTCACAAGGACTCAGGGAGATGATGGAAAGTTCCTAACATTTCAGTACATGTGTGGGCAAATTGTTAGGTCCTTGGTTCCCGGGGGGGATCTGAGAGGGCTCAGAATTGTCAGAAATGGCTTCAGAATTGTGTTAAAGTTCTACAAACTAATGTAGTGGAGTCTCTTTTGGCATCATACTTCAGCTCTTTGGAAGTGTTCACTTTTAAATGGAGGCATTGCCTAGCAAACTACCAGGCACTAATAAGCTAGATGGTTTGTGGGCCAGACAGCTGTGGTATCCTGGTCATTCCCTCACTCCTAGCCAAACTGCATAGTGAAGATAGCTGATTTGATTCCCTGTGGGAGCTGCAGAGCCCTGTCTACAGCATGTGATTGTTGTACAGTATATGTTGAACAGAACTGTTAGTTTTTGCTTTTATGTACATGATTCTTCTTAGGATGTGGAGGCTCAGCAGGTTAGTGAAGCGGAATCAACAAGAGAACAGTTACAAGATCTGCAAGACCAGATAGCTAGGCAGAAAGCCTCTAAACAAGAGCTGGAGATGGAGCTGGACCGGATGAAACAGGTAAGGAGAGGGACCTCTTCCCAGGAGAGTTGATAGCACAGGCTCAAGTATTAGTGGTAGGTAGGAGCTTGCCAGTTCCTTTTGCTTTTCCATCCCACCTACTTTAGTTTTTTTTTTGTTTTGTTTTTTTTGGTTTTTTTTTTTGGTTTTTCGAGACAGGGTTTCTCTGTGGTTTTGGAGCCTGTCCTGGAACTAGCTCTTGTAGACCAGGCTGGTCTTGGTTTTTTTTTTTTTTTTAATGGATATTATTATTGTTTATGTGCATTGCATGATGTGTCAGTATAGGCACATACATGCCATCTGTGTGCCACTGCTTGCTTGTGGAAGTCAAAGGACAACTTGTGGGGTTGGTTTTCTCCTTCCACATTCACATGGGTTCTAGGTATTGAACTCAGGTGGTCAGGCTTGAATTGTAAGCACTATTACTTACCAAGCCTTCTTTTATTTTGTTGTTGTTGTTTTGTTTTTTATTAGGGAGGGTCTCCTGCCTCTGCTCTCAAGTGCTAGGATTAAAAGTGTGCACCACCACTGCCTGACATGAATTTTTCTTTAGAACTTATTATGGAAATAATAGTTAAAAGTAACGGTTAAGAGAAAAACCAGGCAGAGACCTGCAAGGCATGTGTGTTGCAGGCTGTGTGTTGCAGGCTGTGTGTTGCAGGCTGTGTGTTGCAGGCTGTCTTAGGCAATGCAATTGTAAGATTAGTTGTCCTTTCAGAATTGCATTTCAGTTTATTCAGAGCTGCTGCGTATTAAAGAGCAGCAGTTTCAAGTACTTGGTTTATTGTGGCAGATGTTTCTCTGCACCCTCTCAAATGCCATTTGTAAAGGATGAAGTAGAGGAGCATAAGCTGACCATAGCTGCGGGCTACTCACTCGTCAGAGATCCCAGATGTAAAGTATTTAATTTTAGGATTAAATGTGTACCTTATTAAGTAAGTTTAGCCTTGAATTTGTAAAGAGTAGAACATGGAAGAATTCTTGTAACACTCCTAGTAAATCTTTACTGGGTTGTCAGCCTTGTATTCACCAGCCCTTATTTCATATTTTTAAAAATCATTTATGAACATTAAATTACTGACAGCATCAGTCTTTATCATAGATAGCAAATATCTTCTTCAGTTTGTTGTCATGATCAATAGTAATATTCTGTAATAAATCTTACATTCACAAATGATGGTGCAGTCTTTCTCACTGCTGTAAGGTAAGAATAGCTTGTATTTTCTGAGGATTTATCCTGTTAGCATGTATTTCAGAGGCAGTGTTCATAACATCATGCTGACCTGTTTTCATCAACCCATCCAAATCCATGCCTGGTCCATTCTGTGTGGTTGTACTATGGAATGAGTGCTCAATATGAGTCAGTGTGGGGTTTGGGCTCTGGAGATGGCATGGAGCATGCTCATTGATTTATTCATGCCTTACACTAGGAATTCCATTACATGGAAGAAGATCTGTATAGAACAAAGAACACCCTGCAAAGCAGAATTAAAGATCGAGAGGAAGAAATTCAAAAACTAAGGAACCAGGTAGGAATGAGGGAAGTGCGTGACCTGAGTTGCTTCAGTAAGGCCTTCTCATTCCATGTCCTTCAGGATTTTATGTGAGGTTTTGAGCTGCTGTAGATTTTTCATCTTAACACCACTTGAGTCTTCATTTGCAATACACTATGGCTTTCTTCTGTAGAAGTAGCCCCTTTATCTGAGGCTGGACTTATCTCCAAAACTGCATGACTTCTGATCTCAGTTTGAGCATGCTGATTATCATGTTGTTTCTTTTTCCTAACAAAAAATTGGCTAATCTTTGTAGTATCAATTAGTAGGATATCTATAAAGTCATGATATTTTTCCTAATTCTAAAAATGTAAAAGAATGTAATATAATATATAATATAAAATAATAATATACTTTCCACGCTTTTAAAACTATTCTGTGGAGTAGAAAAAAACATAGAAAAAATAAACCTTAATCATTGTCCCTTTTGTAAAGTTTACCACAAAAAAATTTTTTTTTTAAGACAGGGTCTCACTTTGCTGGTGTGAAACTCACTGTATAGATCAGGCTGGCCTCTCAAGCTCATAGAGATCTATCTGTTTCTGCCTCCTGAATAATGGAATTAAAGGTTTGTGCCACGATGACAAGCCTCAAAAAGTTGCCTTTTGATGGGGGTGGGCTTAAACTATAAGGCCTGGAAAGAAAATGCCAGTTACCTTATGCAACTTAAGAGAAGAAAGGTTTTTTTTTTCTTTTCTTTCATTCTTTTCTGTTTATTTGTTTTTGTTTTTCGAGACAGTTTCTCTGTGTAGCCCTGGCTGTCCTGGAACTTGCTTTGAAGATCAGGTTGGTCTCAAACTCAGAGATCCACCTGCTTCCGCCTCCCGAATGCTGGGATTAAAGGCATGTACCACCATTGCCCAGCTAAGAAGAAAGGTTTCTTAGAACAGGCACAACAGGCACAAGTCATAGAAAACAAACTGATAAATTGAATTAATCGAAATTTAAGTTTCTGCTTACAAAAGAGAAAAAAAAAAGGCCGTACAGAAATGAGAGGAGGACAGTCACTGACTGGAAGAAGAGGCTTCTTGCACCTCCTCAGCCTTCCTCATGCTTCCTCAGACATGTCATATATGGCCCAGCTTTGGGAAGCAAACAGCCACCATAAGGACAAAAGACTTGAACAGACCTTTTCCAGAGGGTTAGATGAGTTTGTGAGTAGCTAACAGGTAGCTAGGATGTGTCCCACTCACTCCCAAGATAGGGGCTCAGCATTCAGGTTAGAGCAAGCAGCCCGTGCTGCTGACTTTTGCACAGCATTGGAGAAATGGGCTCCCCCTTTATTTTATTATCTATCTATCTATCTATCTATCTATCTATCTATCTATCTATCTATCTATCTATCTATCTCTACCTACCTAACTACCTACCTATCTATTTTAAGACAAGGTCTTACTGTTTTGTCCTGGCTGACCTTGAATGCGCTGTAGTCCTTCTACCTCAGTCTCCCAAAATTGGGGCATATGCATGGTGGCTCAGCAGTCATCTGTAATTCTAGTTCCAGGGAATCTAGTACCCTCTTCTGGCCCTCATGACCATTAGGCATGAATACGGTATGCAGACGTGCATGTGGGCACAGCACCCATACACATGAAATAAAATAAAAACAAAAAGATAAAATTGTATAGAATGATGTGGCAGCTTAGCTAAATCTGCTCTGTATTCCCCTGAAACTCCACTTCCAGGAAACCCAGGAACAGGTAAAAGCAAACTTTTAAAAGTGGGTTGTGTCTGGTGATGGAAACGCCCTGTTCTGTCCGAAGTTGTTTGGTGAGGGGATCATAGAGCTCATTTTTCAGGGTGCCACACTATTGAACTATGGATTTGGAATCCCACTTAAAAAGTTTGAACTGTGGCTTGTAAACTTGACCATGTCAGCTGCAGTAAGAAATGCAGTTTACAGTGTGTCTTCATGTCACATTTGCATTCATCCCGCAAAACCAGAAGAGAAGCTCAGCTTGGTGCTACCTGCCTATAACCTCAGTATTCTGAGACTGAGGCAGGATGGCCATGAGTTTGAGGCCAACCTGGGCTATGTAGTGAGTTCAGAGCTGCAAAAGGAGACTCTGTCTCTTAATAACAAAGAAGTTAGCACAATAATACGCATATACGGTGTGTTATATACATTCTAGGAAATATTACATTCTTTGTTACATTCTTTAATTGCTGGTGTGCGACCTACTGATGTGGTTCAGAAATCACTTCTAGCCAGTGAGAAATCTCTATCACTGTAGAGATTTGAAGACCCAGTTCATGTTCTTTTGTCCTTTCTATACCATGTACCATTGAGCCTATGAACTGATTAAGTGAACACTTTCCCCTGCAGCTTACCAACAAAACTTTAAGCAACAGCAGCCAGTCGGAGCTAGAAAGCCGACTCCATCAGCTGACAGAGACAGTCATCCAGAAGCAGACCATGATAGAGAACCTCAGCACAGAAAAGAACTCCTTAGTCTTCCAACTAGAGCGCCTGGAGCAGCAGGTGCACTCTGCCTCTACCGGGCCCAGCAGCGGATCCTCCATTAACATGTCTGGAATTGACAGTGGTGAAGGTAACATGAAACATGAAAGAACATGGCAACAAAACATAATTTTGAAAAATTACAGAAAGACCATTTTTACAAGGATCTGTGATGATTCTTTTCCTGGTGTGAGACCTGGTCCCTGGGCTGTTAGTATAAACCCTTAGAAAGATGTATGTGGACTTATGCCTCACAGCTGTCAGACTTGGAGAAATAGGGCCTTGGATTGGGAAGCGTGTTGGAATAATAAGACACTTGACAAGCAAGGCAGGAATTCCGTAGCTTAGAAATTTCAGGACATTTAAAGGAAATGTGTTTTCATGATCCCTTAGTAAATGGCTATTAGTGTTGAAGTCTGTATTAATTTGCATGTTTGTCCATGCACTTTAATAATAACAAAATCTGAAGATTTTTAAGATGTGTATTCAAAATAAGTACATCAGCACCAATATCAGAATTTTAATCGTCGGGCGGTGGTGGCGCACGCCTTTAATCCCAGCACTTGGGAGGCAGAGGCAGGTGAATCTCTGTGAGTTCGAGACCAGCCTGGTCTACAAGAGCTAGTTCCAGGACAGGCTCCAAAGCCACAGAGAAACCCTGTCTCGAAAAACCAAAAAAAAAAAAAAGAATTTTAATCTCATGACTTCATGAAACCCATATGCAATCATAGAGCAAATTTTTCAGTTCTTTGACTTTAACACTTCTTTAAAAATTAAAAAATTTAAAGAGGATGCCATGTATGAGGATCAGTTGTAATGTAAGTAGGGTGGCCAGTGAAAAATCAGTTGAAAAGCGACATGTTATTAAAGTTCCAAGTGGAGCCGGGCGGTGGTGGCGCACACCTTTAATCCCAGCACTCAGGAGGCAGAGGCAGGTGGATCTTTGTGAGTTTGAGGTCAGCCTGGTCTACAAGAGCTAGTTCCAGTATAGGCTCCAAAACTACAGAGAAACCCTGTCTTGAAAAAAAACAAAAACAAAACAAACAAAAAAAGTTCCAAATGATGAGAATGTGAACTGCAAGGAGGCATGGAGGAAGTGTTCCAAGTAACCAGAAGAATAGATGTAAAAGCATCGAGGGCGTGTGTCCCTGATGATTCAGGACCAGGAAGGAGGGAGTCTGAGAAGTAAGGTGAATTCAGAGAACTTAGAGAAGGCTGTATAGACCTGCATAAAGACTTCACTCTAAGTAAGATAGGGATCTGATTTGTTCTGTATTATGATGTCTGGGTTACTCAGACCTGGCATGGTGATGTGGTTCAGTGGTGCAGCATTTGCTAACATTCAAGAGACCACACCCCATCCCAAATCTTAAATTTCAGAGGGCTAAGAGCAGGAAGAGAGGCCATGGTGTCCTTACATTAATTCATGTAAGGGATGGTAGTTTTGGTCAGAGTGGGATTGGTGGGGGATGGAGGGAATATGAGAATTTATTTGAAAAGTGAGCTGGTAGAGTTTACTGAAAAGCTTGCCAAAAAAAAAAAAAAAGAGTGAAGGATTTTGGCTTGAGTGGATGGAAGGGTGGAATTGTTATATACCAGAATGGGAAGACACCAAGAGAAGGAGTTGGCTATGGAGAGATAGAGACTGGAGTCATAGTTGGTACATGAGTTGGTGTCCTTAGTGATCCAGAAGAAAGAGATAGTTGGATGGTCGGAGTGGGGTGGAGCTGGAGTGCCCATCTAGGAGCCAGCGTTCTCAGTGTCCAGAACCACTGACCTCTCTCAAAGTCAAGACCCAGGAATGTTGTTTCTTGCAAGCACCAGATATTGTGAACTCTTTAGTGTCTAATAAAATTTTGTGGAAATTGAAGCATTTTCTGTAGTTGATCTGTGTTATAATTTCTTTTACTCTAAGGCAGTGCTTAGAAAGTTGGCCTTGAGAAATTCTTCCTCATACGATATGATACATTTTCAACTCTAGTTTTCTTAGAAAGTCAATTTTGCTATCAGTATGTTAATCTGTTCTCTTATTTAACCAGGGACACGCCTGCGAAATGTTCCTGTTCTTTTTAATGACTCAGAAACTAATCTGGCAGGAATGTATGGAAAAGTTCGCAAAGCTGCTAGCTCCATTGACCAGTTTAGGTAAGCACTGCCACTCAGGATGAGTGACGGCCTCAACTATTTTATTTTATTTATTTATTTTTTTAAAGATTTATTTATTTATTGTGTACACAGTGTTCAGCTGTTCAGCCTCCTTGTATGCCTGCAGGCCAGAAGAGGGCACCAGATCTCATTACAGATGGTTGTGAGCCACCATGTAGTTGCTGGGAATTGAACTCAGGACCTCCGGAAGATCAGCCAGTGCTCTTAACCTCTGAGCCATCTCTCCAGCCCATCTCAACTATTTTAATAATGTCTTCCAGGTAGTATAGCCACCCTGAGCCCTTTGGCCTAATATTTATTTTGGCCGTAATATTTAAAGTAGCGGTTCCCTTATTCCTTTGTGATACTCCCAAGCTGTGAAGTTGTCTTAGGCAGTCGTCCAGTGCCTAAGCATTGTTGAACATTTTCACTCCTGGCCGTCCTCTTCCAACAAACTCTACCAAGAGCAGTAGGTAGATTCACTTCTTTCTCTCTTCCTTTCCTTTCCTTTCCTTTCCTTTCCTTTCCTTTCCTTTCCTTTCCTTTCCTTTCCTTTCCTTTCCTTTCCTTTTCTACCTGCTCCTTCCCCGCCTCCCTTCCTTCCTTTCTCTCTTTTTTTTTTTTTTATTTAAATTCTTCAAGTCAGGGTTTCTCTGTAATCCTGGCTGTCCTGGAACTCACTCTGTAGACCAGGCTGGCCTCGAACTCAGAGATCCACCTGTCTCTGCCTCCCAGTGCCAGGATTAAAGGCGTGTGCCACCATGCATGGCTGAAGCTGTCATCACTCACTGAAACCAGTCCCAGCACTAAGGAAACAGATAGGATTATTTGAGCTAGTGAGATCAAGACCAGCTTGGACCATATATTGAGACTTCCTCAGAACAGCTCACTGAAAAAGTGTCCTTGTGGTGTCTCATTCAGTTCTTCATCGTGGGTTTGAAGATGCTCACTATAGAGCTGAACAGTGTGCGATATAACTTGTTTTATGTATGCCCATAAGTAATATTTAGAATTTATGTTATGTATTTACATACAGACTTTTTATACTTGCAAGCATCCACTTTTCTTTTTTTTTTTTTTTTTTGGTTTTTTTTTTTTGGCGCACGCCTTTAATCCCAGCACTTGGGAGGCAGAGGGAGGCGGATCTCTGTGAGTTCGAGACCAGCCTGGTCTACAAGAGCTAGTTCTAGGACAGGCTCCAAAGCCACAGAGAAACCCAGTCTTGAAAAACCAAAAAAAAAAAAGAACAGGCTAACCTCAAACTCAGAGAGCTCCTTCTGCCTTTGGCTCCCGAGTACTGGGGTTAAACGTGTGCACCACCACTGCCCAGCACAAGCATCCACTTTATAAAGAAAATATTTTAACAGTTTACCTAGAACCTTGATGAATTTCATATCTAAAAAACCCTCTAATATGCCAATTTTCCTCTGAGTGTTTATAGTTAGACTTGGTCTTAATGGATTGTATGATAAGAGTAATGTTTTCTTAGCCTTTCTGAATCAGAATAGAGCTGTTTTGTTTTGTTTTTTAATTGTATAACTATTTTTGAAAGAATATTTATTTTTAATATTTTTTAGATTTATTTTATATGCATGAATGCTATATCTGCATGTACACCTGTAGGCCAGAAGAGGGTGGCAGATCTCATTACAGATGGTTGTGAGCCACTATGTGGTTGCTGGGAATTGAACTCAGGACCTCTGGAAGAGCACCCAGTGCTCTTAACTGCTGAGCCATCTCTTTAGTCCTCTATGCTGTGGTGTTAATAAATAAATAAATAAATAAATAAATAAATAAATAAATAAATAAATAAATGCTGGGTGATGTTGCGCGCCTTTAACTCAAGAGGCAGAGGCAGGCAGATCTCTGTGAGTTCAAGGTCAACCTGGTTTACGGAGTGAGTTCCAGGACAGCCAGAGCTAAACAGAGAAACCTTATCTCAAAAAGAGAGACAGAGACAGTTCTGAAGCCACAGGACTTTAGTCACTGTCGGAATAAAGCACATGTATTCAGCATAGCACCTGTAGAAACTTCCCTGTGTGTGAGCACTAGTGACAGTAAGAGGAAGGAAAGGAGCAGCCTGCAAAGAGCTGTGAGCAGAGAGGGTGGATATCACACTGCTTCTGCCACATTCATGCACGTGTCTGCCTGAGTTTTTTTTTCTGTTTCGTTTGTTTGAGACAGGGTCTCACTTTTTAGGTGTAGTCCAGGCTGGCTTCAAACTCACAGAGATCTGCCTGCCAGTACTGAGATTAAAGATGCTTACCACCACACCTGGCCCTCCCTGAATTCCTATGGTTTAATCCTCTTGGGAAAATGTATCTATGCAGAAGTTTTTAAATCAGCATTCCCAAATAAATGCTTGTACTGAAGTTTTAATAGCTAACTTCAATAATAATTGAAGTATTTGTGTGTCCTTCCTGTGTGGTCATTTTATGTGATCATGTGAGCCTATAATAAAAATTTCCTCTGTGGTAGTCACAGGAATAGTGTGAATGAGTGATTTTTAAAAGACATCGGCTAGAGTGGGTGGCGGTGGTACAATCTTTAATTCTAGCACTTGGGAGGCAGAGGCACGTGGACTTCTATGAGTTTGAGGCCGGACCGGTCAACAAAGCAAGTTCCAGGACAGTCAGGGCTACATAGTGGAAAGCTGTCTCAAAAAAAACAAAACCAAAAACAAAACCAACCAAACAAACAAAAGCATTGGATATTAGCCAGGCAGTGGCAATACATGTCTTTAATCTCAACACTCGGGAGGCAAAGGCAGGTGAATCTCTGTGAGTTTGAGGCCAGCCTAGTCTACAAAGCGGGTTCCAGGACAGCCATGGATGTTACACAGAGAAACCCTGTTTCGAAACAAAACAAACACACACACGAAAGGAGTCAACTCAAGAAGATTTGCTTTGAGTATAATTCCTTTTTTCTTACCTGTTTGTACAGTATCCGCCTGGGAATATTTCTCCGAAGATACCCCATAGCACGAGTGTTTGTAATTATCTATATGGTGAGTAAATTTATTTGAAAAAGTAATGTACACTTGATTTCTGTCTGTTGTTTTGGCTGCTAATTTTATTCATATTTTACTAATTAACTTTGAAAGAGAATAGAACTCATTTTTGGTAATTGAACTTTTCTTAAGTTAGCCATTTATTATGTTGAGAACATAAATTGCTCAGAGGCTTTTTCTGAAGATAAAGTTAGCTGTAATGTAGTTTGTCACCTCCATTTTTAAGCCTGTCTAATGACAACAAAAATACAGTAAAAACAACTGATTTCATTTTTATCTGAACACTGTAAAGTTGCTTTGATTATTTTCATGTGTTTTACTTTATTTTTCTAGAAGGATCTCAAGGCTGATTTGTTTTCTTCTGGGCTGTTTAGTTGCACAGATCCAGCTGCAGTAGTTGGGTTCTGGTTCATGTGTGCTGTGCTGACAAGCCACTTACTGTGCTAAGTGGGGCATCTCTAAGAGGTTAGGCTGACTTAAGGGCCTACTTTGAAAAGAAATTTCTATGTGATCCACTAGAGGGAAGGAAGAGTTATTCCTCAAATAAAAAGGTTTAGGAAAGATGGATGGGAGGGGAGGAAGAAAAACAGGAAGGACATCAGAAAGGATTCAAAGTGCACCGCACAGGGGCCGCCTGTCCAGGCACCTGCCACCGTGAGTGTTGTGGGTACCAGTCGGTATTAGATGCTGTGTGTGCTGCCTACGGAATTTACACATCCCAACTAATGGAACCTCATGTCATTCATACTGTCCCAGAAGTTTGTCACAAATTCAACCTCTGCCACTGATTCATTGCTCCTGTCAAGAGTACTTTCCCATCTCTTCACCAAAGCTGGCTAAACTGTCTCAGATCACCAGTCATTAACTTTCTCACCAGGACTTGCCAGCCAACACCTGTCTGCCTAACAGTGCTTTCCCAGCTCTGCACATTCACCTGCTTGGTTGTTCCTGCAGAATCATGCGAGTCACAAGTGTTTGGTGTTGAGGCCTCTCCTCTCAACTAGGAGATCTGCAGTTTGCAGCTCTGTTCCTGAGCTCATTGGCTCCTTTGATCAGCCAGTAAACATGTACCGAGCCCTGCTGTGTTTCAGACTCTGTCCTGGAGGGGTACAAAGACAAGGCATGGTCCCTGTCCTCCCTGCACAGTCCTTAGAGACTGACTGATTGGCTGACGCATGAATTGCTTTTCCTCCCTCTAGGCTTTGCTTCATCTCTGGGTCATGATTGTCCTGCTGACTTACTCACCAGAAATGCACCATGACCAACCGTATGGCAAGTGAGCTGAGCCATTGTCCAGAGCTGGGATCTGCAGGAAGACCAACACCTGAGACTGCTCGGAATAGTGCACAAGATGGTTTCATGGTGGAAAGCTTTTAATTTTAAGTTATTACTCTGGTGTCTGACTCTCCCTTATTTCCATGAGAGTCTCTAAATGCAGACAGTAATTTGACAAATTCAGCTCTGCTTTTTCTGAGTACAATTGCCCTAGATATGGAGAGAGAGAGACCTGGGGTGGTTGTTCTGTAGAGACATTTCTATATTTTAGGTGACACTGATTATAGGTTATAATCAGGGAAACTAATTATATTTAAGAAAAATAAAAAGATTTCTTTTTAATAACTTAGTGTGCTTTATATTTTCATATATTTAACTGCAAATATTTAATTTTTACATTTTAGATTCCTGATTGGTATAACTCTTTTTAAATACATAAATAAATTTCACTGTGCATTTTTCTTTTAAATAATGATTTTTATCCCTGTTTAAAGAAGACCTCTCCAATGGTTAGTAATGAGTGGGGCTGGAAGCCACAGCCACGGTCACTGAGTGACAGCGGTGCTTCCGTGCTGTGCTCCTCTCTGCCTCTGTGTTGTCTTGCTTTTCCCCAGCATTTATCTCAGAGTCAGTTCATGGGTGTTGTAGTTCCTGCTTAGAGCATGTGCAAGATGTCTGTTTACCAACACTATAGCTGGACACCATAGTTAACCTTTGAAAGGGGACATTTTCCGTATGACCAGCATAATCTTTGAATTGTCTTTCCTCTTCATCTTTGTCTAGAGTCACATGTGCTTTGTCACCTGGTCCTGGTGGTCTCTTTGTATGTACTTAATACACATGGTTCTTGGACAGTGAGTGGGAGCAGTCCCCTTCTTGGGCCACTTGGTGCCAGCTGAGAACCTTGGTGACACCATTGCTGTGACTAGAACTGGCCTTCAGGGAGCGGAAAGCCCTAGACCCTTGCACATTATGGAATGCTTCTTTCCTATTTCTTGCACTCAAATCAAGTTTTTGAGGTCATATTAGGTATGATTGGGCTTTTGTTTTCAGTGTGGCAAAAATGAAAAGGGCAGGTGTTTCACATCATACAAACAGGGGCTTGGCATAGAGTTTGGTACTGAGTCTCGGAGATGGATAGCAGGGGCCTTTCTGGGGATGATGCATCACAGTTTGAACTGTGGAGTCAGGTCTGTCTCCAACACCGAAGGGAAAAGTTCAGTCTTGTTAATGGATTTTAAGATTTTTTTTTCTCCTAATTTGGAAACATTTCTGGAAAATGATTAAAACCAGGTTCCACCCTTAAAATGGAAAACAGCACATGCTTGCTGGTTGTGTTGCCGGACTTCCCCTCTTTGTGTCCTCCTGGCTTTTGTTGTGACATCTGTGAGTCTTTTGTCCACTCTGCACATTCTTGGCTTTGGCGGTGTTTGACTAAGTGTTTCCGGGATCGTGGTTCTGCCATCACTTGTCTTCAATTGAGTTACAGACTCGTTACTCTTGACCACTCACAAACTGGGCAAGGGAATGCGAAACTGACCTCATTAGAGGGCTCGCAGTAAGGCAAGGTCAGTGGAGTCTTTCTAGGTCCAGTGCATGTACTCAAAGGGATTCCAGACATGCACAGAGTTCTCGGACTGCTTTGTATTATTGATAGGTGTCAGTTGAGAAACAAGATGATTTAAAAAATGCCCTTTTGAATTGCTGGTTGATGGTGGTACATGCCTTTAATCCCAGCATTTGGGATGCAGAAGCAGGCAAATCTCAGTGAGTTCAAAGCCAGCCTGGTTTTCATAGTGAGTTCCAGGAAAGCCAGAACTGTTTCACAGAGAAACCCTGTCAAAAAACAAAATTTCCCTTTCTAGACATTGGCCTTTATGAAAACCACTATTTCTACTGCCACTTAACAAAAATTTTCAAGGAAAGACTTTTGTTAGGTTTAATTTGTTTTTTGGAAACAGGGTTTTTTCTATGTAACTCTTGGAACTTGCTTCGTAGACCAGGCTGGCCTCAAACTCACAGACATCCGCCTGCCTCTGCCTCCTGCATGCTGGGATCAAGGGCATGTACCACCACCACCCGGCTCCAAGGAAAGAACTTTAAACACATGGCAGAGACTGATCTCATTGGGGAGTAGAATGCGAAAGGCCCAGAGTCCAGCCATTTGCCCAGCTTACCTGTGGGGTAGGACACACTCCTTAGACCTCACTGGGCTCAAGTCCCCTGTTGCCAGGGGCAACTTAGTGCTGGAAGCTGCAGAGTGGACCTCAGTGTGGGTACAAAGGAAGGAGCTGGTGATGCCTGAGAGTCAAGGACCAATGACCCAAGATGCTTGAGGCTGTGATTGACCTTGAGAAACCTGATGGAGAAACATTGGATCTTTCTCCACTTCAGTCTCTTAGCACTAAGGAATGATGTCTCTGAGGAGAAAGGCGAATTGCACCGGTGGCTAGCAGCCAGTGTAACTGCAGAGCTGTATAGCAGAACCCTCAAAACCAGCCTGGCCTGCCATGGATAGCTACTTCTGTTAAGGTTTGTATGTAAACTCCTCCATAGCTCTTGGTCCCCAGCAGGTGGCACTGTAGAGGTCAGACCTGACTGGCAGAAGTCTGCCAATAGGGGCAGGCCTTGGGCTACAGTCTGACCCCACTTCTGTCTTCCTAACCTGCTAGAATGTAGAGCAAGTAGCTCATGGCTGCATGGACCCTGCCATGCCTTCCCTTCATGAAGGATGGTACCTCTCAAACCACAAGTCAGAATGACCTTTCCAGGTATTTCTTTCAGGATATATGCAATCCGATAAAATATATATGATCAGAAGGAAGAGTTTATGTTGCCCGAGGTTTCTGTCCCACCCGGTCCTGTAGCCATTCAGTCCCAAAGAAACACACAGAGGTGTCTGCATTAATTATAAACTGATTGGTCTGCTAGCTCAGGCTTCTTATAACTTATATTAGTCCATAATTCTTGTCTGTGTTAGCCATGTGGCTGAGTAGCTTTCATCAGCGAGGTGTTCTCTCATCTTGCTTCCTCTGCGGCTGGGTTATGACTGCAAACTGAATCCTCTTCCCAGAATTCTCCTGTTCTCCTAGGCCGGCCTCTACTTCCTGCCTGGTCGCCCCCTCCATACTTCCTGCCTGGCTACTAGCCAATCAGCATTTTATTAAACAGGTATAAGAAACACATCTTTACAGGGTAAAACCATTGTCCCACAGCAAGTTTATTTGGGGATTTGGATCCAAAGGGCTAGATGTCTAGATGTTCATAAATATGGTGAGAGTGTGGCACCAGGAACAAGAACCTGAGAGGTCACATCTTAATCACACACAAATAGAAGAGAGCAGGAAATAGAGTAAGGTTACAAACCCTCAATCTCATCCACAGTGTTTTACTTCCAGTACTAGGACCAAGTGTTCACATGTGTGAGTCTATCGGGGGCATTTCTTGTCCAGGCTATACTCTGCCCTTCATCCCAACAGGTTTATGGCCATATCACAAGGCAAAATGCAGCTGGTCTGACTTCAAATGTCCTGGCCTTTAACAATCTTAACATTGTTCAAAAACTCAATCTCTTGGGCTGGAGAGATGACTCAGTGGTTAAGAGCACTGCCTGTTCTTCCGAAGGTCCTGAGTTCAGTCCCCAGCAACCACATGGTGGCTCACAACCATCTGTAATGAGATCTGGTACCCTCTTCTGGCCTGCAGGGATACATGCAGGCAGAATCCCGAGAATACTATATACATAATAAATAAATAGATTTTAAAAAAATTCAATCTCTTCCATATAATATATTTCGATTATATTCTCAATCCCTCAAGTCCTCTCAGTTCCGTGATAGCTGTAGGGATGGGGGAACAGTTTTCTTCAATGGAGTGACATGGGGCATATCAAACTATAGACAAGTGAGGCTTGTATTAATTAAAAACTGACCTATTGCTCAGGCTTATTACTACCTTTTACAACTTAAGTTAACACATAATTCTTATCTATGTTTAGCCATGTGGTTTAGTACCTTTTCTCATTAAGGCCTTCTTATCTTGCTTCCGCTGCATCTGACTTGCATCTGTGTCTTTGCCTTTCTTCTCCCAAGAATTCTCCTAGTCTGATTGCCCTGCCTATACTTCCTGCCTGGATACTGGTCAGTCAGCATTTTATTAAACCAATATGAATGACAACTCTTTACAGTGTACAAAGCGTTACCCCACAGCATCAGCCACACTCCAGGCAGGCCCCTTGCTCAGGAATAGTGTGCTGCCACAAATTAGACTCCATGTTTTTGTTTGATGCTTATTTGTATTTTTTAAATTTTATTTTATTTTCCTTTTTAAAAAAGAAAATGAACTATCTTTTTCATTTTACATACCAATCCCAGTTCTCTCTCCCTCTCCTCCTCCCATTCCCTCTACCTGTCTCTCCACCCCACCCCCCATCCACTCCTCAAAGGTGAGGCACATTGCTTTGGGGAAGGTCCAATGTCCTCCCTACTATATCTAGATTGAGCAAGGTGTCCATCCAAAGAGAATAACTTCCCTAAAAGCCAGTACAAGCAGTAGGTATAAATCCTGGTGCCACTGCCAGGCAGTCTGCCCCAGCCATATAACTGTCACCCACATTCAGAGGGACTAGTTTGGATCTATGCTGGTTCCTTCCTTGTCCGGCTGGAGTTGGTAAGCTCCCATTAGCTCAGGTAGACTGTTTCAGTGGGTGTACCCATCATGGTCTTGTTTGTATTTTTAACAAGCAAAAAAAGATCTGGAATAATTTTCTTTTAAATGGCAGTAAGGCTATAATTTGAATTTATGAATGTTTTGTGTCCCAGCCATTTCTCAGATGTCTCTGCCATCAGGGATTTTACAGCTAAGCGGGGAAGGCAAACTGTAACTGTCATTTAGAGTTACGTCACCGAATAGAGGAAAGTGGACCATGGGTATGAAGTGAACAGCAGGGAGGTGGCGCTTCTGTGGTAGCTGGGGAAAGAAGGATATGGGGTGGCCTTTCTCCGCTGGAGGGTCAGTGGGCCAAACATCTGGATGGGCGCACACAGTATGCTCAGAACCACAAGGAGCCAGTGTGGCCAGGGCAGAACTGGAGCTGTGGGGAGGGAGGAACATGCAGAGCCAGGCCAAGAGACTGTGGGCCAAGGGAAGGACTTAGGATTCAAAACCTCTTTTCATGTCTGCATAGTGATCCCTTGTCCTCTGAACAGAGAGAACCTTCAGCAATCCGTGTTTGTCTGGGGCCTGGAGATTACAGTGGCCCAGTGTGAGCATTCCCAGGGTGAGGAAGACAGCTACACCTTTATGTCTGCCCACGTGTGTTAGCCAGAAAGGCTAAGTGTACTGACTTCATCAGTGTGACAGAAAAGCTACACAAGCAGCTGGGGGGCGGGAGATTTATTTTGGGTCACAGTTTGAGAAGGATCAGTGCATGGTGGGGAGGAACGGAGCACAGTGGAGCGGGAAGCAAAGGGGTATACAGTGGATAGGGCAGAGGACAGGGCGGCCTGTGGCCCCCAAGACCTCACCTTCTCCACTGCAGCACCTCTATATTTTGAATCCATCAAGGGATCAGTCTATTAGGTCAAGGTCCCCAGGACCTAATCACTTCCCCAAATCTTAGCAGCTTGCAATCAAGCCCCCAGTACATGACCATGCAGGGAGGAGTCTTGCATAAAGAAAACACCAAATCCAGGAAATCAAAAGTTCCCCCTTCTTAATCTTAATCTCCATGTTCAAGGTTAACTCCTCATCACTGTTCAAATTCACACAGCTTCTCTGGGTTCTAAAGCCACAGCAACGAAGAGAAAAAAAGTAGAAAGGTACATGGGTGTTCCCAAGAGGGAGAGCCATAAGAATTTAGAGTATCAAAGTGGGTCTGGAGAGCTGGCTCAGCGGTTAAGAGCATGCATGGTGTGAAGAACCTGAGTTCAATTCTCAAACCCATGTGAGGCAGCTCACAACTGCCTGTAGCTCCATCCACACTGGATTCAATGTCCTTGCCTTATTCACCCCCCCACACACACACACACAGAGACAGAGAGGGGGGCAAAATTATTGTATTGCCTTTATACAGGAAGCCTAGACATACCTGCAGTACATAACAGCGTTGTGATAAGATTCCATGGGGTGGTGGCGACAATGTCAGGGGGTTCCACTGACAAGGCAGAGACCCAGCGCCTCCCTCACTAGCTGACCATCAGCTTAAGAAAGAACTGGTCTTTCAAGGTGGATGGGGTCTGGCCAAACTACCTCCAGCTTTAGCCACCGCTCAACTTATTTCTCCACTGTAACTGTCTATGTATGCCAGCCATTTGCTGCCTTTGCCTGTGGGAAAGCTTGGCTTCCTGTGCCCCTGAGCCTGGGCCGTGATACCTGACCTGCTTTGATGTTGAAATATCAGTGAGCACACATGTGCCACTCCTTCTAGGGGAAGATGCATGGGGGTGGGGTGGGGGGTGACGGGGAAGACCGAATGAAGGCCCCAGGTTTTTACTGTGACAAATCTATCAATAACTAACAAATCCAGCAATGTGCCCTGCTTGCTCTTCACCCAGACATCCCCTCTGCTAAGGTATTTCCCTCCCTGGCATACCCCAGCTTGATGATTTAGCTGCTACTTTCTCGGTAAAATCAAAGCTAAGGCTCCACCCACCCAAGAAGGAAAAACAAAGCAAGCAAGCAAACCCCAGGTTAGGAGTCAACAGCACCCAGAATAATGTTCCCATCCCCTTGCCAAGATATCAACATGTGTTAATTTCTGTAACCAGTGTTAAAAAGAGATGTTTCGGGTATGACTGAGAAACCATAAAATAGGATTAACCTGAACTAGCAAACTTCCCTTGAGTCCCAGGATCCTAACAGCAGAAGAGGGAAGCGGAAGAGCTGGAATATACCTGATGGTGAACGCAGAAGACAGAGAAGCATGGGGCTGGCTTTGAATGTGGAGGGAGGGGCCAGGAGTCAAGGAACCAAGGCAATTCAGAGGCTGGAAGTTACATGGATGGATTCACCCCTCGACTCTCCAAAAGAAACAGTCCTGCCCAGACCTTTAGCCCGGTGAAACCCGGTTCAGACCTCCGACCCCCAGAACTATAGGGTAAATTATATTGTTTGAAGTCATTAAATTTGCAGTAATCAGCTACGGCAGCAAAAGAACACTAACCGCATCCCTCTTGGTGATGAGGGCCCACTGCACAGGAGCCTCTTATCACCGGACCAAGGCTCCATTGCTCCAGCTGAACTCCAGCCTTCAGATTCTTCTCTCTTACAGTTGTACCAGAATCTAGTGTAGTGCAAGGTGCTTTTCAGAACTCAAGGCATGGACCAGTGAGAGAGCCCAGCGGAGAAGAAGCTTGTCACCAAGCCTGCCGCCCTGAATTTGATCCTCAGGACCCATATGGTGGAAGGGAGAACTGGCTCCCAAAAGCTCTCCTCTGACCTCCACGCAAGCTATGACACACACATGCCTTCCCCACTAATAAATAAATGTAAATAAATGCAATGAAAGTTGGTTTGGGGTTTCGTTTTTGTTATTTAAAAAAAAAAAATTCAAAGCAGGTTTGTAGAAAAAAAAAATTTTTTTCCCAAAACCAGGACTACTTGATTGACAAAAAGACCAGAAGCTAAGGGCAGGCACGACTGTCTGGCTGGTGGGCACAGGCTGCAGAGTCTGGCGAGACACCACCTCTCCAGCCCTCAATGCTCTCATTTATTGAAATGGAGAGGACAGCACTGTCATAGAGGGTGTTTTTGAAGTGGTGAAGCCCACTCGGCGTCAGTTTTGTTGGTTGGTTTGTTCTCAACTGGGAGGAGACAGGAAGTACAATGGTCTGCCCTACTGTCAACCAGTTATCACCTCCCTGTGGGACCAGCACAACCCTTGGAGGGGACCTTGGTAAGGGCACTCTCAGGAACACAGACATCTAAATATCCCACTGGGGAGTGCTCTTTGCTGAGAGACCACTGAGGGACCTGCCCTCTCATTGATGATAATGGTTCTCAGGTACCGGCTAGCCCTCGGCTTTTGACAAGAACCCTCTGCTACTGACTTTCCCCCTGCCCACTCAACACGGACCTCATTCCCCCAGAAGCTCTGTCCTTGCTCAAAGTGATGCGGCCCATGGCCGATGGCGAAAGTTACACTCAATTCACTGTGACCACAGGTGGCTTGGACAGATACTCTCCCTGAATTCCATAAATGTACAGACATGCAGACAGGCTGGACAGACACCAAGGTCCTCCGTCTGCTCACTGTGAGGGTCACATGTATCCTGTTTTCTCATGGCCATGGCTTTGGATGACTTCCTTACAAGCAGTCCCTAAAATCTGTCTGGCATGTGGCCTTCAACTGCACATCTTTGGCTAGAGCCTTCCCGTAGCTTTTAGTCCCCAGTGGCAATCTGCCATATTTCTTTCAAATGACACACAGTCCTGGGGCCGAGCCAGGTGCACTCTGATGAGGGGTGATACCCTCCCCCTCCCCGCCGCCTGGCAGAGTGAGAGGAAGCAGGTGTGTCCCGCTTAGGTCTGATCCATGTCTCTGGACTCTAGGAACAGACACCAACCACCCAGGCAGGAAATGGCCTTCCCAAAGTAGGTAAATGAGAGCATTTATTTGCTGTATTTTCAGCCATAAAATTAGACCTGTGGGTTCCTCACCCTGATTGTTTGAGTAGCATCCCTTGATTGTGGAAGACACAAGTTCAAGACTTCCGTCACTCATTCACAGGCCCATTCACTCACTTCAGTCAGGTAACGTTTTGGCCTGTTTGTTCCCTTCCAGGCTTTTTTCTTTGCCTGTGTGTGCATATCTGTAGAAAGGCCTAGAAGCATGAGAAGAAAAGCTGTAAGGCAAGTTATGTTACACACACAGATCTCTCCCCCGCCCTCTCTCCTGCGGAGTTCTACCACAAAGCTCCACCCCAGCCCACAATTTCCATTTTTAATTGTATTTCTAATCACACAAGTACACCAATACACAATACACAAATGGATGCTCACCGTAAAATTTCAAGCAACAGCCAGTGCCCCTCAGTGCTGTCCCTCCCCTCATTCCCCAATGACAACTCTGTTGACTTAGGAGGAAACGGGATAGCTACAGTGTTCAGCAGGGATGGTAGCCATGGCGGTTTTGTGAGTTTTTCCTGTCTCGGTGACAGTCAGAGGTGTAGCTTGGTGGCAGAGCATTTGAATGGCATGTGTGATATCCTGCATTCCATTCCCAGCAGGGTCTAAAAAACAAGGAAGGCAAGATGAAGGCTAAGTAAAAACAATAGCTACCCACTGTGGCTATCTATCCAGGTGAATAGATACTCTGTGTGTGTGTGTGTGTGTGTGCATGCACGCTCAACTGCTTGTGCACATGTGTATGCTCACTGGTGTGTGTATGTATGGAGGCCAGAGGTCAATGTTGGTGCCTTTTTACCATTCTACTCCTTTTTTTTTGGGGGGGGGGGGAGAGGATCTCCCACTGAACCCAGAGCTCACTGTTTTAACCACACTGACTGGCAACAAGCTCTGGGGACCCCTGATACAGAATCAACATTTGGGGGATGAATGTCCCATAGGAAATTCCAGGACAGCACATGAGTTCAAGAGGCACAGACAACAGTGAGGCTGTTTGATCATGCAATACAAATGATCTCTGGGCTCTGGGGAGTGGTTTAGTGGGTAGGAATGTCTGCTGTACAAGCATAAGGACCCAAATTTAAATCCACAGCACCCATATAAAAAGTTGAATATGGCCACACATGCACCTGTAATCTGAGCACTGAAGGGAACAGAGGCAGGAGGATCCATGAAGTTTCTTTTTCTTTCTTTTTCTCTTTTTTTTCTTTTCTTTTCCTTTCTTTTTCTTTTTCTTTTTTTTTCTTTTTGAGACAGGGTTTCTCTGTGTAGCAGTCCTAGCTGTCCTGGCACTAGCTCTTATAGACCAGAGCTGGCCTCGATTTTATGGAGATCCGCCTGCCTCTGCCTCCCGAGTGCTGGTATTAAAGGCGTGCACCACCGCCACCCAGCTCCATGAAGCTTTCTGGTTGCTAGTTTAGTTCCAAGTTCAGTGAGAGGCCCTCACTGTATAAGAGAATAAGGTGGACAGTGATAGAGCAGGACACCTGACGTCCTCCTCTGGCCCCCGTGGTTTGTGCAGGCCTGTGCTGACACCATGCACACACGCCATGCATATACACACACTGTATTTCCTCTTTGCTGTTAAAACGCCTGATGGGTGGGGTGACACCTAAAGATAATGCGAATTTCCCACTAGCAACAAAGTCCAGCAGGCGTATGGAAGCTTAGATGGCACTCACCCAGTTTATCACATCTATAGCCGCAAATGATAATTTTACAGTGTCTTAGCGATCCTTCTAGTATGATTAGAGGCCCCTTTCTCTCGTTCTGTCCCCACTTTAAATCCTGTCATAATTCATTCTCAGATTTATCTCTGAAATTTACTTCATTGAAATTCCTTATCTTCACAGTCTACTGATATTGAAATTGCCCCTAATTTACCTGGTCTGGCCTTTCCCCCAGAATCTTGAGGCAGGAACTGAAGAAGAGTCCATGGAAGAACACTGCTCACTGGTTCATTCTTTATTGCTTGCTCAGCTTGCTTTCCTATATAACCCAGGAGCGACACTGCCCACAGTGAGCTGGGCCCTCCCCACATCAATCATCAATCAAGAAAATGCCCCAGCTGCCTGCAGACTTGCTTAAAGGCCAGTCTCCTGGAGGCAGTTTCTCAAATGAGATTCTCTCTTCTAAAATGACCCTCGCTTGTGTCAACAACGACCTAGCACACTATGCAAGTCTTAAAACTGCTACGCACCACCTAAGATTGTTTCTCTATATCCTCAGCCACTGCTGTACCAAGTATCCCCATTGCACTAACACCGGATGCTTAGGAGAGGGAAATTCACCATTTACAGTAATGCTGTCATGAAAAACTGGATGCTCCAATTTTCCCTTGGCTTTAAAGAAAAAGTGCGGGGCCAGGGCACATCAAAGCCCACTGGGTTGCAAGTCATGTGATTACCCTTCAGAAAGATTGCATGGATTCACCAAGCCACCAGCGGTGAGGCACTCTCTGCTCCCACAGACAACAGGGAATAGAAAGACAGGCTCATCCACACACAGCATGCCACCTCACGGCCTCACAGGTCTGTTATTGCTGTGGAGGAAAGTAGAATCTTCTGTGTCTGCTCCTTGAATAAACTTTACAAAAGCTGGTCGTTTTAACTAGAAATCTGGAGGGCTGAGTGAATATTTCAGAAGTTCTGACAATGGCTGATCCCAGAGCAGGAGGCCTAAGTTAGACTAGAGCGGATCTCCTCTCTGGCCCTCTCTTAAGAGAGAACAACCCTCCTAGAGCCTTTACCAGACTATACCAGCTTTACCTCGGTCTCTGAGGATCGCAGGCTGCCACGCTGGTAGAATCCAGCTCTTTCCTGTGGTTGAGGCTGCAGACCCCACACAGCTGGGATTCAGCTTTGATCTCCACAGAAGGCAGACTCGGCCATCTTAGTGAGATTCACCCCTTCCAGGATGGTAGGGCAACTAGCTGGCATTTCCACAGTACCGAAAGTGAGCCCTCCACCTAACAGGGGGCCTTTGCGGACATGAAGGGTGCCAAGTGGCCCATCTGACCCACACCCCTCATCGTAACAGGCCTGGAAATGGGATTTCTGCTCAGTTTTCTGCAGCTGCCTAGAGAATTGAGAGTCAGAAGCTCAGGCTGGGACCCTAGCCCAGGGGCCTCTGCCTAGCCATTTTTTTCATGCTGTGATACCCCAAGATGTGTAGCTGGCTGTGTCTTAGCCCAAGTAGATATGGGCTCCTACTCTGGGCCTGGGGTGTGGGACCTGTCTGAAAGTCACCAAGAATCCTTAACACAGATGTCTGATGTCCTAGGAAAGTGTGGGGTTTAAAACTTTTTAAAATTACACTTATGTATTTGTGTGGGAACACACACATGCATACCATGGCACACATGTAAAAGAAAGACAGCCTGGGGCAGCTGGATCTCCCCTTCCACCAAGCGGGTCTCAAGAATTGAACTCGGGTCATCAGGCTTGGCAGCAAATACCGTTACCCACGGAGCCGTCTGTCTGACAGAGGGAGTGTGCTTTTTAGCTGAAACAAATAGAAAGCCTGGGCCTCTCCAGCTCCATCACACTGTGACATGCCACCTCACATATGGGAAGCTTTGGAGCTCGGAAAAGCGTGGGAGGCTTCTCAGAGCCTCACAGCCAACAGCTGTCTAAGATGAAGCATCTCCCAGGGTCCTGCTCCTTGAACTTGGCTCCAAGCTTGAGTGATCTCCATCCCCACTGAAGTGCAAGCTTGTGGGAAACATCTGAGAGCCACTTACAACAGTCAGCCAGAGCCTCACAGATCTGGGGGACAGGAAGAGTGGCTCCACCCCCGAGTAGCCAGCTCTGCAGGCTGGGAGCCACAGCAAGAGGAGTGTCCTCCCCATCAGGTCCTTTCCAGGATGCTTGGGACCACCTTGTTCTGTCCATTCCTGGGCAGTAGAAACTGGGAACATATTGTTCCCAACATGGCTGTCACCTGAGAATAAATTGTACAAATGACCTCATCAATAAGGTACTGTTTTCTGACAAAAGTCACGCCTCGAGCTCAGTGACCTGAAACATGTTATTGGTCCTAGGTCAGCAGAAAGCTCTGGCCATCTGACCCAAGCCAGTTGATCTTGGCTGAGCTTGCAGGCAGGTCTGCTGGACAATGACTGGTTTATGTGGTCTTACCCTTGGTATGAATGGGTGACCAAGCTGAATGTCACTCACCATGTACCCAATGGGCTACTTGAGCTTCAGCACAAACTGTGGCCAGCAGGAACAAAGTCAGACCCGGTACAGGCTCACATCCCTCCCTTCTTCTTCCTTCAGTTACACTGTGTAAAACTAGCCTCCTCTTCCTCCTTCTTCTTTTCTTCCTCCTCTTCCTCTTCCTTTTCCCTTCTTCTTTTTGTACACTGTGAAGATGTGTCTTTGCCAAGGAGCCTTCTGATTGGTTTAGTAAGAGTTAACTGACCAATAGTTAGGCAGGAGGTATAGACAGGACTTCCAGGCACAGAGAGAACTCTGGGAAGAAGAGAGGCAAAGAAGCCAGGCAGACATGGAAAGAGAGGTAAAAACCACATGGTAAGATGTAGATTAATAAAAATAAGGGTTGATTTAAGCTTTAAGATCTCGTGGGACAAACCCAAGCTAAAATGGAGCTTTCAGAATTGATACTAAATCTCCATGCCATACTTCTTCTAATTGTTTCACCGTGTATGTATGTGTTTGCACACTTGTACACACATGAATATACCATGGTTCCCATGTGGAGGTCAGAGGATAACTTGGGTTCTCTCCTTCTATCATGTGTGCTCTAGGGATAGAACTCAGCTGAGCCATCTGGCTATCCCTAGACTCCTCGTCCTCCCTTCCCTCTCTCCCTCCGCCTCTTCTTTTGTGATGTGGAAGGTGATATATGCTGTGAATATGTTTTATTGCCGTTGGTTAATAAAGTAGCTGCTTTGACCAGTGGCTTAGTAGAGTAAAGCCAGGCTGGAAGAGATAGCTGGAGAGAGTAGGCGGAGTCAGAGAGAAGCCATTAGACACCCACAAGAGACAGATGCACTGGAACCTTGATGGTAAGCCACAGCCACATGGCAACACACAGAGTAATAGAAATGGGTTAATTTAAGATATAAGAGTTAGCCAGAAATACGCCTAAGCTATTGGTCAAACAGTATTGCAAATAATAAAGTTTCTGTGTGATTATTTCCTGGGTGGCCAGGAAATGAAAAGGCAGTCTCCCCCAACACTTTTGCTTTTCTGTTTTTATTTATTTATTTATTTATTTGTTATATATACAATATTCTGTCTGTATGTATGTCTGCAGGCCAGAAGAGGGCACCAGACCTCATTACAGATGGTTGTGAGCCACCATGTGGTTGCTGGGAATTGAACTCAGGACCTTTGGAAGAGCAGGCAATGCTCTTAACCTCTGAGCCATCTCTCCAGTCCAGCTTTTCTGGCTTTTGTTTTGTTTTGTTTTGTTTCCAGACAAGGTTTCACTGTATACAAGCCTTGGCTGTCTTGAAACTAGTTCTGTAGACCAGGCTGTTCTCCAACTCACAGAGATCTGCCTGCCTCTGCCTCCCAAGTGATAGGATTAAAGGCGTGCCCCACCACTCAACTAGACTCTACTTCTTAAAGAAAGAAACTGGAAAGACAGAGAAAAGGCAGGAGGGGACTTAACAAGTCATTGGACATTTTTTTCAATTAGTCTATCGAAGTGACTTTGAAAAAAAAAGCCACAAGCCAGTGTAGTTGGAAAGAAAATAAATCCCATAAAAATGATGACTCCCAGGTATGGTGTTCTATTCTAGGGAGCTTCTATCCAGCTACATGTCCTTTCTTTATGGACATGCCTTTTTTGAGATCTGTGTAATCCCTTGCCATGCACTGTTGGGAGATCTCAAGCAACCAGAGGCATGTGATAGAGCTGGGAGTTAATAGAGTCAGGAAATGAGCTTGGCGGAGTGACACCAGGGCCAGCTTCTCGAAAGCCAGCTCCCCCTGCTCCTCTATGGGGCTGGGACCAGGACACCCATGTGTGTGACTGTGCACACAACTCCTCTAGGCTTTGGACAGTTCAGCTCTTACTCAGCAAATTCTATGCTGAAAAGAAACAACACCTAGTGGTGTTTTAGGGAGGCAAACCATCATTAGGACGGCCCTTCAGCCACAGGCAGCGGACGGGCAAGTCTGCGGCTCACGCAGCTTGCCGAGTTGTGTGGTCTCTCCCATTAGTTTTCCTGTCTGCGAAACGGGAGCCATCCTCAGCCGTGATTACGAGGATTAGTAAGGGAGATCACGGATTTGAGAATGCCTGAGTCTGCCTGACTCACAGCAGGTGCTGGCTGAATGAATACAGGCTCCGTTCTTTGGTGTCCCCTGCTCACTGGGGAAATCCTAGGTGCTTGGGAGGGGACGGCTTTTCCGGGGTTTTCTAGAAGAGAGGTTTCTGCAGACTCCCATCTTCAGTCATCTCATGTGGTTTGTTTCTCCCTGCCAGAGTGTAATTAAATCCTGGAACAGCCGGAACGGAAAATGAATGGTGGAGCTTGGTAGGTTTGTCTGCAGCTAATGCCTGTGACGGGGGAAGAGCCCGCCACGGGCAATTAGCGATTCTCGTGTAATTGGGATACTCAGTTGGCAGAAACTCAGAGCTGCTTGCCTGTTTAGGTGGCAGATGGAAACTGGTCCTAGCCTGGGCCTGCTGGACCAGACAGGGCAAGAGTCCCCAAGGAGGTTGTGGCCCAGCTAATCCCTGTACAAGGAGGCCACAGCGAGGGCTCAACCCCAGGGGTTCTGCCCTCAACTGGTTGATTTTTAGTTCAGGGAGTTAACATTGAAGACTGACCAGTTCTTGTTTCAGTTACACTACAATGGGGAAAAAGTGAATTAAACTTTTACATTGTGCTTATTTACTTACATTCTGAATAGGCAATGGATTTGCATGATTCTACATCAAAATGCACAAAAAGTGTGGATCCGACATGGCTCAGTCAAGCAAGCCTGACGACCTAAGCTCAGTCTCTGGAACGCACGCACGCACGTACAAAGTCAGACGTTGCGTTGTGCATCTGTAATCCCAGCAGCCCCACAGTGAGATGGGGGAGGGAGACAGGCAAATCACTTGGAACCTCGTGTGCAAGCTACTCTGGAGCACTCAGCCTGGGGGAAGCAAGAAGACGCCTGAGCTCAGCAAAGGAAGGAAGAGCAGGCTCCAAACCCCTGCTCTCTGTCCTCCTCAGGAGACGCACGACACGGGCGCACTCAGATTCACACACATGCCTCACACAGGCGCTAATGATAAGTTAATACAAATTGAAATATGCAAAGGAGCAGGGAATAATGGCACACACCTGTAACTCCGGCCTGTAGGCCTGGCCCACGGGAGGATTGCAGGTTTGAGGCTAATGTGAACTACATAGCAAGATTTTACATGAACAGAACAATAAACAAGTATGAAAAGACACACTGAAAACCTCCATTTCACCCATAACTGCTCTGTAAGCACATTGAAATATAAGTCCTCTCCTCCACTTAAACATACAGGCACACACACACACATACGCACACACAGTTAGCAAGCATATTAAGAATTTTTTCTTACAAGAAAGCTTACTTTTAGGATAATGGAACTGCATTAGGCACCTGTCTAAATCCATAGGCTCCACCTAGCACACTAGTGTAAGCTGTGCACCGTGGGGGCCATCTGTCAATCATAAGTAGTGCAGCTGTCTAGTGAGGGATGCTGAGAGGGAGGAAGGTGGCCTGTGTGGTAACACAAGGGATATACTGTACCACCATACACCATCAGTCACAACCATGCAGCTGTCTAGTGAGGGCTGCTGAGAAGGAGGAAGGCTGCGCCTATGGTAGCAGAAAGGATATGTTGTACCTCTGTACACCAATCATAGCCAGTGCAGCTCTCTAGTGATGTTAATGGTGGGGAAAACTGAATGTCCAGGAGCAGAGGGTGTAGATGGGAAGCCTCTGCACATTCTCTGAGTTTTACTGAAACAGTAAGACAGTAGGTGTCCTTGTGTACCAAATTCCGTAGACAGCTGTGTCTTAAACTGTAGTCTCTCTCAGGAAGTGGACTGTATTATTCAGGGTTCTCAAGAGGAACGAACCAAAAGAGTGAATAGATAGGTTAAAAGAATGTACAAATTCAGCTTATATTAAAATAGTAACAAGTTATTTCACACCCGAGAGGCTGAGAACCCTGGCGTTGCCTGACGCTGGAGGCTACCGCAATCCCAACCCGGGAGGCTCCTGGAAAGCCGCTGGTCCCTAGTCAGCATTGGAAGCCTGGAAAACTGGTCCTGGTATCAGTGAAGGAGTCATCACCATGGCGTTTTTGATCTGGGCTCTCACCAGACAGTGATGTCCACATTTGGGAGTGGGGCTTCCCACATCAAGTGAGGAAATCCGGACAAGCTTTGGGTGAGGCTCCCTATTGGGTCAGTTCTAGTCAGGAGCAAGTTGACACTAAAGCCAACCAGCACACGGCTATTCAGGCTGTTTTGTCTTCAGATCACAGGGCATCCCTCAAGGATTCACACTGACTGCACTGAGAGGAGCCCAGGTTCCTTAGCCAGGGGCATCCAGCTTCAGCTTTGGAGGAGCCGAGGAACAGGACACTGAGAGACGGAGTCACAACCCAGCCAGCCTACGCCAGTTGTTAAACAGGAGCAGCAACAGGAGCGGTGCCAAAAGCCCTGTCCCCATTCTGGTGGCAGCTTGGTGGCATGGCCATAAGAAAAGGGAGGGCATGGGTCAAGGAAGAAATTAAGAAAGAAATTAAAGTCTTCCTTGAATTTAATGAAAACAAAGAGACAACATACTCAAACATATGGGACACGATGAAAGCAGTGCTAAGAGGAAAGTTCATAGCACTAAGTGCCCACTTAAAGAAAACGGAGAAAGCATACATTGGGGACTTAACAGCACACCTGAAAGCTCTAGAAAAAAAAGAAGCAGACGCGCCCAGGAGGAGTAGAAGACTGGAAATAATTAAACTGAGGGCAGAAATCAACAAAATAGAAACACAGAAAACAGTCCAAAGAATCAATGAAACAAAAAGTTGGTTCTTGGAGAAAATCAACAAGATTGACAAACCCCTTTCCAAACTAATTAAACGACAGAGAGAGAACACGCAAATAAATAAGATCAGAAATGAAAAGGGGGACATAACCACAGACACAGAGGAAATTCAGAGAATCATTAGATCTTACTACAAAAGCCTGTATGCCACAAAACTGGAAAATGCAAAAGAAATGGACACTTTTTTAGATAAGTACCATATACCAAACCTAAACCAAGACCAGGTGAACGATCTAAATAGACCTGTTAGTCGCGAAGAATTAGAAACAGTTATCAAAAATCTCCCTTCCAAAAAAAGCCCAGGGCCAGATGGTTTCAATGCAGAATTCTACCAGAACTTCCAAGAAGAGCTAATACCTATACTTCTTAATGTATTTCACAATATAGAAACAGAAGAGTCATTGCCAAATTCCTTTTATGAAGCTACAGTTACCCTGATACCAAAACCACACAAAGACCCAACCAAGAAAGAGAATTACAGGCCTATCTCACTCATGAACATCGACGCAAAAATTCTCAATAAAATACTGGCAAACCGAATCCAAGAACACATTAGAAAAGTTATCCATTATGATCAAGTAGGCTTCATTCCAGAGATGCAGGGCTGGTTCAACATACGCAAATCTATCAATGTAATCAACCATATAAATAAACTGAAAGAAAAAAACCATATGATCATTTCATTAGATGCTGAAAAAGCATTCGACAAAATTCAACACTCCTTTATGATAAAGGTCTTGGAGAGATTAGGGATACAAGGGGCATACCTAAATATAATAAAAGCTATTTACAGCAAGCCGACAGCTAACATTAAATTAAATGGAGAAAAACTCAAAGCCATCCCACTAAAATCAGGAACACGACAAGGATGTCCACTCTCTCCATACCTCTTCAATATAGTGCTTGAAGTTCTAGCAATAGCAATAAGACAACATAAGGGGATCAAGGGGATCCATATTGGAAAGGAAGAAGTTAAGCTTTCATTATTTGCAGATGATATGATAGTATACATAACCGACCCCAAAAACTCTACCAAAGAACTCCTACAGCTGATAAACACCTTTGGTAATGTGGCAGGATACAAAATCAACTCCAAAAAATCAGTTGCCTTCCTATACACTAAGGATAAGGAAGCAGAGAGGGAAATCAGAGAAGCATCACCTTTCACGATAGCCACAAATAGCATAAAATACCTTGGGGTAACTCTGACCAAGGAAGTGAAAGATCTATTTGGCAAGAACTTTAAGTCTTTGAAGAAAGAAATTGAAGAGGACACCAGAAAATGGAAGGACCTCCCTTGCTCTTGGATTGGGAGGATCAACATAGTAAAAATGGCAATTCTACCAAAAGCAATCTATAGATTCAACGCAATCCCCATCAAAATCCCATCAAAATTCTTCACAGATCTGGAGAAGACAATAATCAACTTTATATGGAAAAACAAAAAACCCAGGATAGCCAAAACAATCTTATACAATAAAGGATTGTCTGGAGGCATTACCATCCCTGACTTCAAACTCTATTACAGAGCTACAGTACTGAAAACGGCTTGGTACTGGCATAAAAACAGAGAAGTCGACCAATGGAATAGAATAGAAGACCCTGACTTTAGCCCACAAACCTATGAACACCTGATTTTCGATAAAGGAGCTAAAAGTATACAATGGAAAAAAGAGAGCATCTTCAACAAATTGTGCTGGCAAAACTGGAAGTCAATCTGTAGAAGAATGAAAATAGATCCATATATATCACCATGCACAAAACTCAAGTCCAAATGGATTAAAGACCTCAATATCAGTCCAAACACACTGAATCTGATAGAAGAGAAAGTGGGAAGTACTCTACAACACATGGGCACAGGAGAACACTTCCTACGTACAACCCCAGCAGCACAAACACTAAGGACATCATTGAATAAATGGGACCTCCTGAGACTGAGAAGCTTCTGTAAAGCAAAGGACACTGTCACTAAGACAGAAAGGCAACCCACTGACTGGGAGAAGAGCTTCACCAACCCCGCAACTGACAAAGGTCTGATATCCAAAATATACAAAGAACTCAAGAAATTAGACCGTAAAAGGTTAATCAATCCAATTATAAAATGGGGCACTGAGCTGAACAGAGACTTTTCAACAGAAGAAGTTCAAATGGCCAAAAGTCACTTAAGATCATGCTCAACTTCCTTAGCAATCAGGGAAATGCAAATCAAGACAACATTAAGATACCATCTTACACCGGTCAGAATGGCTAAAATCAAAAACACCAATGATAGCCTCTGCTGGAGAGGTTGTGGAGAAAGGGGCACTCTCATCCATTGCTGGTGGGAATGCAAACTTGTGCAACCACTTTGGAAAGCAGTGTGGCGGTTTCTCAGGAAAGTCGGGTTCAACCTACCTCTTGACCCAGCAATACCACTATTGGGAATATACCCAAGAGATGCCCAAACATACAACAAAAGTATATGCTCAACTATGTTCATAGCAGCATTGTTTGTAATTGCCAGAACCTGGAAACAACCTAGATGTCCTTCAATGGAAGAATGGATGAAGAAAGTATGGAATATATACATATTAGAGTACTACTCAGCAGTAAAAAACAATGACTTCTTGAATTTTGCATACAAATGGACGGAAATTGAAAACACTATCCTGAGTGAGGTAAGCCAGACCCAAAAAGAGGAACATGGGATGTACTCACTCATATTTGGTTTCTAGCTATAAATAAAGGACATTGAGACTATAATTCGTGACTCTAGAGAAGCTAAATAAGAAGGTGAACCCAAAGAAAAACATATAAGCATCCCCCTGAATATTAACCTTCATCAGGCGATGAAAGAAGACAGAGACAGAGACCAACATTGGAGCACTGGACTGAAGTCCCACGATCCAAAGGAGGAGCAGAAGGAGAGTGAGCACGAGCAAGGAACTCAGGACGGCGAGGGGTGCACCCACACACTGAGGCAATGGGGATGATCTATCGGGAACTCACCAAGGCCAGCTGGCCGGGGACTGAAAAAGCATGGGACAAAACCGGTCTCGCTGAACATAATGGACAATGAGGACTACTGAGAACTGAAGAACAATGGCAATGGGTTCTTGATCCTATTGCATGTAATGGCTTTGTGGGAGCCCAGGTAGTTTGGATGCTCACCTTAATAGACCTGGATGGAGGTGGGTGGTCCTTGGACCTCCCACAGGGCAGAGAAACCTGCTTACTCTTTGGGCTGAGGAGGAAGGAAGACTTGATTGGGGGAGGGGGAGGGAATGGGAGGTGGTGGCGGGGAAGAGGCAGAAATCTTTAATAATTAAATTAATTAATTAATAAAAATCAGAAAGAAAAAAAATATAAAAAAAAAGAAAAAAAAACAAAAAAAAATAAAATAAAAAAACAAACAGTTTTTCTCCAACTAAAAAAAAAAAAAAAAAGAAAAGGGAGGGCAAAGCGGGGATTGCCAACCTTCAGTCGTGAGGAAGCCTTGGAACTGGCCGTGCTAGGCCCAAAAGAATGAGGTTGTAAACTTATCATTAACATAGCAATTGTACAGGTTGGTGAATTCCCCGCTATATCACTACACACAAGTTTGCACTGTGCACTGATGGTGTTCACCCTCCCATCTACCCTTCCTCCCCGCCCTCTAACCCTTTCCCATCAGTGCCCTTTCTAAGACCTTAGTAAACCCTCCCTTGATTTGAGGGTGTCTGCTTATTTTAATGACTTATTTGTAAAAAGTGTGTGTGTGTGTGCGTGTGTGTGTGTGTGTGTGCGTGTGTGTGTGTACAGGCACGTGTGTATGTTTGCATGTGTGCATGCATATGTGCGTGTGCATATACATTTGAGTGCGGGCACTCGAAAAGTCCAGAAGCATCGGATCCCTGAGGTACAGGTGGTCGTGAGCACCTGATGTGGGTCCCTTGCAAACTCAGTAAGGTCTCCTAGCCACTAAGTCATCTTTCCAGCCCCAGGATGCCTTTCTCATTTGTTTCCACACATGAGAGAAAGCACATCATCCTTGTCTTCCCATTGTTTTCTTTAACGTGATCCTCTCCAGTCCCTTCAGTTTCCAGGAAGTGACGGTGTTTCTTTTTTCTGTGTGTTTGAAGGATACCCCATGGTGTAGACATGCCGTATTGTCTTTATTCATCCGTCTGTTGAAGGACATTGAGGCTGATCCTGAATCGCAGCTATGGTGAGCAATACTTCATTTAACGTTAGCAGGCAGACATCTCTTACTTATTTAAAAACATGTTGGAAGTATGTTCTCAAATTAAATGTACCAAGGGTAGAAAGCACTGGATAATTCCTTATGGTTCTTAAGTATCTATCTACCTACCTACCTACCTATCTATCTATCTATCTATTGATTTTAATTTTATTTACTTTTTTTTTTTTTTTTTTTTGGTTTTTTTGAGACAGGGTTTCTCTGTGGCTTTGGAGCCTGTCCTGGAACTAGCTCTGTAGACCAGGCTGGTCTCGAACTCACAGAGATCCGCTGCCTCTGCCTCCCAAGTGCTGGGATTAAAGGCGTGCACTACTATAGCTGGCTAAAAATATATATCTTAAGGGCCTGGAGAGATGATTTAGTAACTCAGAGTGCATACCACCCTTAAGGATTGGAATTCAGTTCTCAGCACCCTTATCAGATGGCTCACAATAGCCTGTAACTCCCGGTCTGGCATGCACATGCACATACATGCACATGCGTGCGCGCACACACACACACACACACATACACACAGACTCACACAGTTAAAAAATAATAAAATAGAACTTATGAAAATAAAAACACACCAGAAAATGACAAGTGCTGAAAGGGTGTCGGAAATCAGACCCCTGAGCACTGACTAATGGGTGAGATTACTGTATGTTATATTTCATCAGTTTTAAAAAGGAAAGAGCTCTGTAATCCGCAGACTTTAGGGAATGATCAAGAATGATCACGGAAGCCTGTTGGCTCAGCAGCTGTCATGAGTGCACAACACGACACACGGTGTTCACAGGGAACTCAGGAGGGGAAGGGCACACACAGGCTGCATGTCTGTGTCACGGCAGTGGGTCTTCATCCCTTCTCCTTGTCTATCGCTACACTTTGTTCTTTCTGCTCCGTTTTTGCAAACCTAAAATCGCTCTCCAAAATAAGGTCTGCTCTTCTTTCTTTTTTTCTTCACATCCTCAACTCGCTTTTGGCTAAAAGCAGAGTCTGGGTTCTATCAGCAGCTGTCACGGGATGAGCGAGCCACAGGCTCTTTCCAACGGGCCTGGGAAGGCTCTTATTCTGGGAGAGAGATCATCTGGGACTCATCCCCGGTCAGAGAAGCTGCAGGTCTCGCCAGGCCTTGAGAGCAGCCGTCCATCATCCTGGCGGGGACTGCACTCGGTGGTGGAGTGCTCCCTGGACGGATGGATGGATGGCAGATGCTTACTGGCCTTGCCTCCTTCAGCAATCTGTCCCCAGGTGGTTGGAAGCCGGCCATGCAGAAACAGGGAGGCAGAGAGGGGGAGTACAGAATCAACAAAAATCTTCCATAACCCGACAACTCCACTGGCTCCAGCATCCTGAGGCCAATTGTTTGTCTACCAAGTGATAGCAATCATCTTCAGTTCCTCTCCAGCCCGGCCATGCCTTCCAGGTCCATGGCAAACTGGAGGAGGAGGCTCATGGTCAATGTATCTGCCTTCAGAGGAGCTGGCAGAGACCAAAGAGGATGCTAATGCTGTCACAGCCTTCCACTGGGCCCCTGTGGCTGAGCATGGGCATGCATCTTGAGGACCGGCTGAAGTTCCCAGGTGGTGTAAGGGAACTTTGAACCCTGGCCTGAGAGATCTTGTTTCCAAAGACACTGAGGCTGACATTCCTCCCGATTTTAGCTTGCTTATCATTTTAAATAATTCACAATTTTAAAAGTAATTGCATTTGTGGGCTTTTCAAAAATAATATTTAAGGGGGTGATGATGGTACACACCTTTAATCCCAGCACTCAGAAAGCAGAGGCAGGTGGATCTCTGAGTTCGAGGCCAGCCTAGTCTGTAGAGTGAGTTCCAGGACAGCCAAAACTACACAGAGAAACCCTGTCTCAAAAAAACTAAAAATCAAACAAGTAAATAAATTCAAAAATTTCTATTAATTTTTTGGGAATTTCATACAGTGTATTTTGATGCATTTGTGGTTTTAATAATAATCCACACTTGCTTTGAGTAGCTGCTTGAATGGTTTTTAAAGCACTTTATTACAAAAAGCAATCAGTGCTCTGTGCGGAACTCTTAGATCATGCAGACAGGCAAGAAGAAGGAAATTGAGCATGACACCTCGAAGAAGTACAGCTGGAGGTTTTGAAGTAAACCTTCTGGTCCTGTCTCCTCGGTTCTTTCTTCGGTCACTGAACAAACCCTCGTTATTATTCACTGGGTGTCAGTACTGTCCTTGCGCTAGACAAACAACAGCCAGTGAACCGGGACCTCAGGGAGCTTAGAGAGGATGCATCCGCGAATGTGCCAACAGGTAAGAGGTTGGTTCCAGCTGGCACTGAACACGGTGTCTTAGAAACATTTTTCCATGTAATGCACAAAGAACACTCGCCATGGGATTTAGACATTGTTTCAATTCAGCATCTTAAAGGTTACACGGTGCCAGCTCTGTGAATGGGACATCACTTATTAAGTTAATCTTCGCTTGCACACAGACTGCTTCAGACAAAGCAGCGTCTTTGTACACATTCATGGTTACGTCCATTTTCTTTTTTGGAGCAAAATATATGTAACAAAAAACTTAGCATTTTAGCCATTTTTAGGTGTATGGCCCAGGGGTGCTAGTGTGCTCATATTGCTGTGTGACTCTGCCACAGAACTCTTGGAGCTTACAAAGTTGAAATGTCTTTTAAACACCAGGTCACTCTTCCCCATCCCTCCAGACCATGGGAACCAGCCTCCTGCTTCCTATGGATGTAGCTGTGACCATTCTAGTCACTGACATATGTGGAATCAGACGGCACCTGTGTTTTTGTGGATGGCTTATTGCTCTTAGTGTGATGTCCTCAGGGTCGCTCTGTGCTGCAACTTGTGTCAGCATCCCCTTCCTTAGTAGGACTAAGTGACATTCCACGGTAAGGGCAGCCCACATCACAGCCAAATTCTGCAAACCAAGTACCTAGAAATGACCTTGGTAGGCGAAACATTGTACTATCAATTGCCCAAGTCTCCTCTAAAACACTAAAACCCGCTTCCTTTCCTGTTTTTAGGATAAGAGTTTTCATCCTTCTGCACCTGGCCAGCACTGAACATTGTAAAGTTGCTTTGGCAGGAGTGGGGGGTGGGTGGTTAGGGGTGGGAGTGGTCTGGGGTCAGAAAATATATGGGTGTGTGTGTAGGTATGAATGCTCATGTATGTGCTATGGGTACATGTATGCATGTGCATGTAAGGTCCATGCATGTGGAGGCCAAAGGTCAACCTCTGGTGTCCTTCCTCAGGAACTGCCTGCTCTGTTTTGCTTGTTTGTTTATCTTATGGTTTTTCAAGACAGGGTTTCTCTGCGTAGCCCTGGCTGTCCTGAAACTCGCTCTGTAGACCAGACTGTCCTTGAACTCAGAAATCATCCTGCCTCAGCCTTCTGAGTGTTGGAATTAAAGATGTGAGCTACCTCTGCCAGGATTCCACTTTGTTTTTTGAAAGTGAGTCACTCACCGGGACCTGGGACTTGCTGACGCAGCTAGCCCGACTGTCCAACTGTTCTTGGGGATCCTCCTGTCTCCATCTCCGTAGTTCTGGGATTACAGGTGAGGTCCCCCCAACAGTGGTGAAAACCCAACAGTGTGTGTTTACAGAGGTGCTAGAGATTGAGCTCAGGTCTTCATATTTATAAAAGAAGCACTTTAAAGAATCATTTATTTTATTATGCTTTGGGTTTAAGTGCTTGTATGTATGTCTGTGCACCACATACAGGGCTGGTGTCTGTTGAGGCCAGAAGAGGGCATTGGATCCCCTGGAACTGGAATTATAAGTATATGTGAGCCTCCATGTGGTGGGTCCTGGAAACTGAACTTGGGTCCTCTGTAAGAGAAACAGATACTCTTAACCACTGAGCCATCTCTCCAGTCCCCAACAAGTGCTTTATTGACTGACCCATCTTCCAGCTCAATTATAGGAATTTTAAAATAAAAACTGTCTCAGAAATGACAAATTTAAATTTCATAGAATTCGAAGTATAATTTAAACTTTACAGAAATAAAATACACAATTTTTCTCTTTTGAGACAGGCTTTCACTACACAGCCTTGGCTGGCCTAGAACTCATTCTGTAGACCAGGCTGGCCTCGAACTCACAGAGATCCACCTGCCTCTGCCTCCTGATGTTTGAGATTGAATGTACGCACCACCATGGCAGGCATTGCGAATATAGAGGTTTGCAAAGCATTCCCGAGAGAGCAGTCATCTGCTGCTCCTCTCGTCCCCCTCCCTTCTGGATCTGGGTAAACTCTAGCCTTCACAGTCCTTCACCTGTCGTGATTTCAAAGTGCATTTTCCTACAGACCTCTTTCATCGCCAACACACAATTGCAGAGCAATCAGAAATGATCGTGACCCACAATCCAGATTCAGAATTCAAGGATTTCAATGATGTCCTTTCTTTTACCCTAGAATCCAACTGTAGGACTGTACACTGCGTTTAGTTGGTATGTCTCTTGGGTCATCTTTTATCTAGGCCATTATCAATTTTTGATTCATTCTCCAACTTGAAAGGCCCAAGATGGTATCTTGGTTTCATTTCTGACAAAGCCAAATATTTCTTCTGATGTAAACCCCTGCCTTCTCTCGTTTGTTCCTCCCCCCAGACTGCAGACCGAGCCCAGCTCTAACAAGCACTCCACTAGCTAAATGCCCAGCCTGTCCCTCTCGCACAGAGCGCACTGGTGTCCTCTGCGCTGTCCTTGCTCCTCCACCCTCCTGACTTGCCCCCAGCACATCAGCACTCGGGCTTGACTTGTATAAGCATTACTCTAAGCCTAAAGAGAGGGACCGAGGGACGACCACTGCCCTGGCCCCGCCCCCTCAGATCAGCCTCTTGCCAGGGTTTTGAAATAGAACAGTGGTCCACTTCCAGCCCAAGACACCCCACCTGCCCTTTCTGGGGCGCACACGCTAATAATTCCTGTTTGGGTTCAGTGTTTCCTGCAGGATAGGCCGCTCCGCCAGCTCCGGTTTCGTTCCAAAAGGCCACCTGCCGAGTGCCAGAGGTAGCCAGCAGCCCCTGAAGGTGCTATCCATCAGTGTCTGTGGCAGCCAGTCCTGGTGTCCAAGGCTTGATCTGTGTCCCATCCTGGGAGAGGACTGTGGAGCATGGGAAAGCTCCCAGGGTGCCTGCAGGGGACAGGCTGTGAGCTCAACCCCGAGCAGTTTAGCACACAGGCCAACCTACCTCATCCCTTTAACAGGGTTGTGGGGACTTCAGAAAGAGAAAACTCTGTGCACTCAAAGCCACTGGGGAAAAGAGCTCTATCTACCAGGGCCACCAGAACACACTGTCACGGTCCCATTGCTACTTTGCATGCACATTTATATTGAATTAGTTATCACTCTTTCTAGTAGTCATAAAAAGGGAAAGATAAGGGGGAGGGGGGAATGGGAGGTGGTGGCGGGGAAGAGGCAGAAATCTTTAATAATTAAATTAATTAATTAATTAATAAAAAAAGGGAAAGATAAGAAAATAAAACCCCCTATTTAGCTTGGCTCTTTTGTATCACATTTTCCCTCCTGTCTTCATTGTTTCTGTTGAGATATGTTAAACACACACGGGACAGAGAGACTGCTCAGTGCCCAGTAGTTGAGAGCCCCACATGGCAGCTCACAGACATCTCTATCTCCAGTCCCAGAGGGTCCGATGCCCAGTATTGACTTCTATGGAGATGCACATGGTTCACAGACATACATGCAGACAAAATACTCATATGCACAAGATAAATACCTTTTAATTTGAAAATTATAAAATTATACCATAAAGTTAGTGGAAATAGACTTTTAAAAAGAATCCCTTATACTTATCAATTCTGGTCTCTTCCCCAGCCTCAGTTCTGCCTCCTTCCCATGTTATTATGAGTACACTTTATGTTTCGTGTGCTTTACACTGTAGTTCATATCTACAAAAGGTGTTTTGTTTGTTTTTAACATCACCGTAATTTCATAGCACTCCTAAAGACAGCACAGGTTTCTCCAGGCCATGGGGAATTCTAGTCAAATGCCCTCTTCTCCCGTAGTTAGTTTTGGTCAAGCTAGAGTCTAAGCAAAGCGCACACCTTGCATTTGCTTGACACAGGTTGTCATCTCCTATGTCCCTCAAATTTGAAATGAAAAGGTAATGAGATGAAAAGGTACTCTCCAATATTATTAACTAACAATTTGAGATGGGGTCTGGGGAGGGGCTCCACGGGGAAAGCACTTGTTGCACAGTGTAAGGATATGTGTTTGGATTCCCAGCAGTCACAGAAGAAGCCAGATTCTGCAGTGTGTGTATCTAAGTCTAGTGCCGAGGAGGGTGGAGCTGGGTGGAACCCTGGAGCCCTTCAGCCAGTCTGACCATCAGTGATGCACGTACAGGCTCAGCTAGAGGCCCTGCCTTTAAAAGAAGGCAGAGTTAGGCTGACAAGATGGCTTCGTGGTTAAGAGCACCTACCGCTCTTGGAAGACCTGAGCTCGATTCCCAATACCCCAGCACCCATGTGGCGTGGCTCACAAGTGCCTCTAACTCCAGCTCCGAGGGATCCTTTGCAGGCACTACACACATGTATATACACATACAAGTGATCACGCACACACGCATGCACACGTAGACACACACACACACACATACACACACACACTGGGGCTATAGAAAGCAATTAAATTGTGAAGACATACCATTCATCATGTGGTCAGTGTTCTTGTGAAGGGACCCAAGGTCACAGACATTTGTTCCTTGGCTCTTCCGCTTTCCGTGTGAAGCCATTGTATTCTTCCCCTCAGGAAGATGCAGCAACAACATGCCATCTTGAAGCTGAGAAGCTCTCATGAGATGTTCAACCTGCTGCCGCCTTGACCTTAGAATCTTCCTTCCTCCAGAACTGTAGGGAATTAATTCTATGTTTTATAATCTCCCAGTCTCGGGTATTCTGTGGCAGCAGCCCAGCAGACTAAGATAATACACATCTTAATCTCTCTCTATGCTCTCCCTCTCTCATTTTGACCCTTGTGATTTATTTGTGGAAGAAATCAAGTTGTTTGTCCTGTGGAGTTTTTTTTTTTTTTTTTTTTTTTTTGATTTTTCGAGACAGGGTTTCTCCGTAGCTTTTTGGTTCCTGTCCTGGAACTAGCTCTTGGAGTTTTATTCAGCTTGGGTTTGATTTTGACATTTTGCAGTTACGTTTTTATAATTTAGTGTTCTTTTGTTTCCCATTCTTCCTACAAACCAGCAGTTAAATCACGAACTGTATATAATCCAAAGACAGCCGTACTGTGGTGCCTATTGTTAAAAGTGAACTTCCCTTGAGAGAATATTAACTACCTTTCCCATTGCTGTGATCAGACACCCAACACGAAGAAATGGTTAAGTTAGCTAATTGTTCTCACAGTCTGAAGGAGTACAGTCCATTATGTTTGGTGGGGGGGGGCCGCTGTCATGGTGGCAGGAGCTTGAGGTAGCTGGTCACATGACATCCATAGCCACATAGTCAGGAAGCAGAGAGAGATGAATGCATTTGTTCAGTTGGCTTCTCCTTCTTATTCAGCCCATGGAAGGATGCCGTCCATATTTAGGGTAGGTCTTCCATCTCCAAACCCAGTCTAAACACTTGCTCACTGGCATGCCCAGAGGTCTGTTTCTGTGTTGATTTCAAATCACATCTAGTTGGCCATCCAGATTGACTACCGTGGGGCTGGAGAAATGTTCATCAGTTAAGGCCACTGGGTGCTTTCCCAGAGGTCCTGGGTTTGATTCCCAGCACCTGCATGGTGGCTCAAAACTACCTGTAACTCTAGTTCCAGGAGATCAGACACCCTAGTCTGGCCTCTGCAGGTACAAGGCATACTTGCAAGCCAAACACTTATGCACATAAAATAATTTAATAATAATTAAAAGGAAAGATTAACCATCACACAGGCTTGGGAAAGAGCTAGAAGTGACTGGCTCATGGGAACAGTCAGGATGGGAGTCAACATGGGAGTCAAGAGACCCAGCTCTGCCCTGGTTCGCGGGGTGAGTGGATCTGAATAAGTACACTTACTTTGGTAAAAGAGGAAGTGGAGGTGACAGGCAATAAGTCTCAAAGCTCCTCCACGAAGCCAAGTTTGCAGAGGAGCAGCCCTGGGGGTCGATATGCCCCACCCAGCCATCAGGGCTGCTGGCTTTCCTGGGACAAGGACACGCTAGCTCTCTGAAGAACTTCAGTCAGATCCTGGATGGGCACTGGGAAGTTGGCCCGATCCACAGACTTTTTGTGGAATTAAGATACACCTGATTTCTGGTCACATTTATTGACCATCTGTCCTTAGATCCCCTGCTGAATGGTGGCTCTGTCTTCAGTAACACCAGAGACAACCAAGCAGAGGGCCCAAAACACAAAACAGGGCTTAAAATCTGTCCCCACCCCCGTGTCCCCACCTTGTTCCTCTTCTGTTCCTCTCTGCTCCAGTGTTTGGGGTTTGTTTCCCTCTTTAGTAATCAGTTTTGTAATTTTTTCCAGTACGCTAGGGGGAGCTACTCAGTAACAAAACCCACAGGGCCCCGGCCTCAGGCTTGCAAGGGTGGTCCTCTCCCTGGGAGCTGCAGAACGCCCTGTTTCTTACTGCAGGGTTGACTTTATTACTCACAAGACATAGAGGAGGGGCCCAGGAGACTCGGGTTCAAACCCACATCTGCCATCCTAGCCTGCAAGACCTCATTTCATCACTGCCTGGGCTAGGAGAGGTTTGACCTGGAGCAGTACTTAGGACTGGGACTTGTGCTGTAAATCCTGACTCCGAGCTTCCCTCAGAATGACACCAAGGCAGAGCAGTTGAGCTGCTCTTGGCACAGAGCCTGGGGAAGGCAAGCACTGGGCAGTCTCAACAGTATTGCTGTTGGTGAGATAAACTGGACACAGATAACTGTTTCTGTCCTAAGTCCAGGGCAAGGCTTGAGAACGGCATTCTCTATGGGGGGCCATTATAATTTCCACAATAAAGCAACCTCCACTCCCTCCAGGTGACACAGACCTTACTGGTTGATCTCTACAAGGTGGCGTGGATGCTCTGTTCATTATGTAGCCATGACAACTTCTTAGGATATCTGGGGTGCCGGGGGGGGGGGTTTAAGCTTTAAGGTAAAGAAATCTGAAGAGCCTTGAGCAGAAGAGACACAAGCCCACACTAGACACACTGGAGGGGAACTGGCTCAGTTGGAGTTAGGAGAGGTCTTCAACGGACAAAAAGAAAAGACAACTTATATACAAAGGAAACCAGACTTTCAGCAATACAGGCTGGAAGAGTATTTTATAATCTCATAAATATAACCTTCCATGATAGCTTGATGTGCTAAAGGGAAATGTCTAGCCCTCAGCAGGTGCAATGTCTCAAATACAAGGTAGGGGAATACGGACCGAGAGAGCTGTCACCGCCCTGTGTTGGAGAGAGGCCGAAGGACAACCCACACCGAAGAGAAGCTCAGGCCAGGAGGGAAGGCTAACTGCTTTTGGTTTAATTTTGTCTTGTTGAGATGGGGTCTCATGCAGCCTAGGTTGGCCTCAGAAGGGTCAGAGAGAAGAAAGGGATAAAAGGCAATATGCTGGAAGAGAGAAGTCATAGACAGTTCAGAAAGTTCCAGAAGCTGGGAGGACAAGGCAGTGGGTCCTCAGCAAATGCTTCCTAAAGAAATGTGGCCTTTAGGTTAGCTCAAGGTGACCTATTTTGAACTCTGACTTCCAGAACTGCAAAATGATAAATTTGTGCTGATTTGAATGACCAGGTCTATAGTACTTAGTTACAGCAGCTAAAAGGACACTAATACAGACCTAAGGATGGGACATGGGGACAGTGGGAAATACAGAAATCTTATCTTTCCTAGTACCAATGTCCTGGGTTTTTCTACTTTCGAAACAACCTAAGAGAAAATGTTCTTTCTTTTGGTGTAACCTATTGCTACTGGGGTATTTGGTAACTCACAAGCTTAATGCCCGATCAAAGACTAGGGACCACGTCATCTTAGCCTGGGTTGGAAGAGAACCCCACTGTTGTTCACTGCAAACAGCAACAGGGACATAAACCCCGAGGTACTTGCTCTTGATCGTGCTAAACAATTTCCTTACATTTTTAACTTTTAGGGCCATTAAAGACAAATGTTATTGAGTAAAAGTATCTCTTGAAGGAAGGAGGGCTGGCTCAGCACTTAAGAAGGTTTGCTGCTCTTCCGGAGGACCGGAATTCAGTTCCCAGCGCACTCAAGTAAGGGTGCTCACAACTGCCTGTAACTTCAGCTCACCAGGGAGTCTGACAACCTTTTCTGACCTCTGTGGGCATATACACATATACATAAGATATATATATATATATATATATATATATATATATATATATATATATATATATATATGTGTGTGTGTGTGTGTGTGTGTGTGTGTGTAGATCAGGATATATATATCAGGATATATATCAGGATATACACACACATACATGTGTTTGTTCAGAGGGAAGACAGTGAATTAACATAAGAATAATCTTCCTTCTTGTCTCATCTCCAGCCAGTAGATTATACGAGGGGGCGGGGTGGACCCAAAGGCTGTCAATCACCGAGAGCTCAACCCTTTGTTTCAGGTCAGGCGGGACTTGTGGTGTCTGAGCCGCTCTGGTCACCCTCTCTCGTACTCTTCCTGTCCTGCGGCAGTCTGGGTTCAGACTTATCGAAGTGCTGAAGAACAAACAAAGCATCAACAGTGTGTGCCTGCTGAGCTATTAATAACATGCAGGCACAGATTCTTTTCAACAACACGAAGCGCAATCATGTCTTTAGGATGCAGAACAGAAAACTGCCCCTATCAATAGATTATGGCTGATGAGACGCTCCAGAGTCCAGGAAGAGTGTGTGGGAGCAAGATTCAGGCAGAGCAACTTTCATGTGCAAGGGACCTGTGGATAGAAGAGGTGAGTTAACGTTGAGGCATGGAAGTGTGTTTGCACGGCAGATAGTGGGTGGACATTGTGTGGAAGGGAGGCAGCCGAGGGTGAAGAGTGGAGGGTTTTGGATCCTACACATGTGCTTTGAGTTTATCCTGCACATAGTAAAAAAACATGGTAGGACTGTGAGCAACAGGGAGGCAGACCACCGTAGTACCAATAGCTGTGCTCCAGTCCTGGTGATCATTTCACACACCTCCCCTGGAGGCTTCTAGAAAGAACTTCCAAGCAGTAGCAGTGATAGGGGCCACTGGAGGTTTTCAGCAAGCGGGAGATCTGGCTAGATCAGCTCTGTAGAAAGATTCCCCCAGTGACACAGCAGAAAGCAGAGGACATCAAGATTAGGGCCATGAGGGTTGGGGGTGGGGCATCAATTCTGGCATGAAGTTATGTGGGCCTGAACTCGGTGGCCCCATGGCGGCCAGAGGAGGAGATGACTGAGAGAGATATGGATGGAGTGGAAAGACGGGGCTGCCCAAGGACAGATCGCAGATGGCAAGAGCAATGTGTGGAGATGAAAGGATAGGAACAGGAAGGCTCAGAATGAAGGTTCCTCCACTGCAAGCAAGGTCACCTTTCTGAGTGGCATCTCAGCCTGTCTGGGATGAAGGGCTGCCGGTACCCTTTGTTCAGGAAACTGGGAAGCCTCTCTAAAGTCGCCGGGTTCCTTCTCTCAGCCCTTCCCTACAAGAGGCCTGAGCTGTAGCTATCATCCTACACAGCCCTGTTGTGAGGACTGGGGATGGAGGATGGGCAGGTGGTGGGTACCAGTTGGTGGGTGACGGATGGCAGATGGGTGTGAGAACCACTTTAGCAGGAAGCTGCTTTCCAGAGAAGCAGAGACCCAGGCCAACCGGAGTCCTGGGCATCAAAAGGTTCTGGGCTGCTGCAGGCCGGATTAGATTGCCACTCACCAAATTGCTCTCTATTGCCTTGGTCAGACGCAGTGGCAGGGAGATGAAAGGGATAATGGCAGAAGTTCAGTCAGCCTGTGTGACTAATGAATTAGCTGCTCCATCTCTGATGCAGCCTCCTGCCAGCTGCTACCCAGACCACTTGTCTGGTCCCTCTCCTGACTGCTCGCTCCGTGCAGAGAAGGCTCCATGCCAGCACCATGGAAATCCTGATAACATGGGATGGCCAGCACAGCCCCTTCGCTGTGGGACACTGCAACTCTGACATCCACTCCTTGGTATTCCTGGCACTTTGCATTTCTAGGCAGCACGTTTCTGGAGGGAACAAATATTCAGACCCTCACCCTTAAGGAGTTAATATGCATGCTGATGCTCAGCTCACTTCTTCCATCTTACACAGCTCAGGATCCACCGCCTAGGGAATGGTGCCGCCAAAAGCAGGAAAGTCTTCCCATCTCAATCAATCCTAATCAAGATAATCACCCACCAATGTGCCTGCAGGCAATCCCTTGGTGACATTTTCTTCTCAAGCTTCTCTAGGTTGTACCAACCAACCATCATAGTGTGCAGGGGCACAGATTACCCCTGGAGGGAGTCTCAGCTTCCCTTCTTCCACCTGCTCCCTGTTCAGCCTGGCCCTCTCCACTTGCTAAGGTCTCCTGAAAGTCCTGTGTTGAAGCCTGATCATCAGAGTGGTAGTGTTTACGTTCAAGGCCTCAGGAGGTGAGTAGATCATTGGGGCAGAACTGGGTTATAAAGGAGACTCCCAAGAGATGCCTTATGTTTTTTGCCACACAAGGAGAGAAAGCATCTGCTAAGGGCCAGTGAGATGGTTTAACTGGCAAAGGCACATGCCACCAAGTCCAAAGACCTGAGTTCAATCCCCTGTGCCCATATGGCAGAAGGCGAAAACCAATTTCCAACAGTTGTTCTCTGACCTCCACAGGTGACCTGGCATGTGTGTGCCCATATACCCATGTATATGCATGTACATGTGTGCACGCACATACACACACAAGATAAACAAATAGAATACAGTTTTTAATTAAAATACAAACACAAAGCATCATCTATAAGCTTGGAAGCAGGCCCTTACCAAGTATCAAGTCGGCCAGCACCTTGGTCTTGGATATCCCAGACTCCAGGACTGTGAGCAGGTGGTTCCTAAGCCACCTGACCTATGACATTTTGTCACAGCAGCTTGAATAGACTGAGACCTTGTCCACACAGTCTCAACCCCTGTGGGCCCTTGCAGGTCTGTGCCCTGAGTTCCTAATGCTGAAATTCTCTGTTCTAAAAGGGACAAAGCAGCATAGTTCAAAAAGAAAAAAAGAGCACATGCATTTTTAAATTCAATAATAAAAATAGAAAATATTTTTAACAGCTTTAGATGTTGCTATTTTTATTTTATGTGTATGAGCATTTTGCCTGCATGTATGTCTGTGTACCACATGCATGGCCAGAAGAGTTTGTCAGACCTTCTAGAACTGGAATTACATGCAGTTATGAGTTTCTTTTTGGGTGCTGGGAATCGAACCTGTGTCCTCTGCGAGAACAAGTGTCTTCACCACGGAGCAAAATGACTTGCAATCTTGTTTCTCGGTGAAAATCCTGCTTTGCCATGTGTCCTTCCAGAATGTTCTCATTCACTGGCACAGGCGGGCACACACATTTTGTTGTTCCAAAATTAAAACGACTGCATACAATACATACGGCTTGCAAGCTGTTTGCCATTTTTCATGTACATTGTAAGAACATGACCTTGTCGGGACCCTGCATCTCCGCTGTCATTCTTCTTCTGTAGAATATTTTATTGTAAGGAAGGGCTTTCATTGGGTCGCATCCCAGGTAGGCTTTCCAGGTCTCCCCTATAATCTTTCCTGCTGTCACAAGCCTGGGCAGTAACACGGCTTGCTTAACTTAGAGATCATCTGGTCCCCTGGCTCACGTCATAAAGGAAATTGAATTTTATTTTCAGAGTCAATGGTGATTAAATGAACAAGAGTTGCCAAGCAACCTGGAAACTGGACTCTGGGTGGAGGCCAAAGCAAACAGCTGCCTCCATCTGCACCCAGGTACCCAGAGCATCTCTTGCAGGGCATGGTGCTTCTAGGGGACGAGTCCATCCCCCAGACTGTCACTCCTACCTGTTCCAGCTCCCAGGGCCACCTCGGCTTTGTTTTCTGCACCTCTGATCCAAAAAGAGACTTCACTGGAGGACCCAGCCACTTAAGTCACCATTCCCAAGGGATGCCAGGAGCCCAGCAGTCCCTGTTGAGACCCTAAAGAATGTGGGACTATGAAGAACAGGCTGCAGCACTGTGCAAGAGTCTGTACCCAGATGGGCAACCTGAATTGACATCTCTTCCTCTTCCAAGTGCAAAGATTGATCCATGGGCCGGCAGCACTGGTTCTCATCGGGATAAGAGACTCTAGGTCCGGCAGGAACTCTGGGAGTGGCTTAAGGATGCCATGGAGAGCTACACGGTGCCCAGGGAGGGGGCAGTGGCTTCTGAAGGCCCATGGGGAGGGAAAGGTTAACAGAGCTAAACCTAGATCTGTTTCAGACACTAGCTTCCTCCCTGCCCTGCCTCTTGAGGATGGGGACAGGAAAGTTAACACCATACGATTGTACCTTGGAGTCAGGGGCATGTTGGGACCTTGACACGGTGCCCCCTTGCCGCTGTTGTGATGACAGGAGGCCATTCATTGTTTACAGCTGAGCGCTGAGCCTTGGCACACCTGGCCAAAATGGAGTCACTCATGCTAACACCATAGTGTAGGACTTTAATGAATCAGATCCATCCCAGAATTGCCCAGGCTTGAAGACAGGAGGCTCCACTTGAGCCAGCGAAACAAGGAAGTCCCCTTGGCTTCACACACAGCAGAAAAGCAGCTCACTGTAGCCTATTTCTGTCCTTTTATTTCCTAGTCCGCCACTGCCAATCCCACTCAACCACCATTTCACCAAACAGAAATGCTCGCTTTGCCTTGTAGACAGGAGGCTGCCCCACTGGCACGGATAAAAAAAGTCAGTGAGACTCCGGCCTAAATGTGCTGTCTTTTGACAGTACAGCCGCTGCCCCACTCCCAGGCACAGACAGCAGAATATTCTTTACCAAAGATGAAGAGCCAAGGTCTGAGCCCACCTGCTCATCCCCAGCATGTGACCTTCCTCCTCCTCCTCTTCCTCCTCCTCCTCCCTTCCCTCCAGATCCTTCTTTCATTTCTGTTTCCCTTTTTTCTCCCCCTCCCCTCTGCTTTCCCTTCCCTCCATTCCACTTTCACTTCCTTTTATTTATTTTTTTTTTTTGAGACGGCCTCCTGTGTGCTCCAGGCAGATCTCAGACTCACCATGTAGCTAAGAATGTCCTGAGCCTCCTGCCTCTGCTTCCAAAATGCTAGGATTATAAGTACTGCCCATGTCCACCATGCCCAACTCCCACATTGCTTTATTTAAATGGGAATAAAATTGCTACTATATTGACTTATTTATATATAATGTATGTGTCTGTATGTCTCTCTGTGTGTCTGTCTGTCTGTGTGCTGCATGCCATGGTGGGAGCTGGTTCTCTGCTTTCACAGTGTGAATCCCAGGGCTCATACTCAGGCTCAGAAGCACCTGACTTTAGCCACTGAGTTGTCTTTCTTTTTTTTTTTATTTTTTTTATATTTATTTTTTATTTATTTATTTATTTTGGTTTTTCAAGACAGGGTTTCTCTGTGACTTTGGAGCCTGTCCTGGAACTAGCTCTGTAGACTAGGCTAGTCTCGAACTCACAGAGATCCGCCTGCCTCTGCCTCCCGAGGGCTGGGATTAAAGGCATGCGCCACCACCGCCTGGCCATTTTTTGGTTTTTTGAAACATCGTTTCTCGGTAGCTATGGAGCCTGTCCTGGAACTCGCTCTGTAGACCAGGCTGGCCTCAAACTCACAGAGATCCATCTTCCTCTACCTCCTGAGCGCTGGGATTAAAGGCATGTGCCACCACCACCCGGGGCCATGGAGCTGTCTTGCTGGCCCTAAATGGGATTTTTAATTGGCCTGGCTTACTGTGCATTTGTAGGACACAGCTGTTTTGTGTGCTCAGAAGGATGTGACAGGAAAGACTGTTAACAGACCTGTGAAGCCAGGGTGCTCTTTTGGATCATTCTCATTCTTTCTGGAAGAAACCAGTGGCTGTCATGAGGAGCCTAAGAAACCATCCATCCAGGCATCTATGCCAGCTGTTGGTGATGAGCCACACGTGAGGGGACCCTGCAGCTCCAGTCGAGGCTTCAGGTGATCGCAGTCCAGTTAGTACCCCAAGAAGAGCCTCGGGAGGCGGCCCCTAGCCAGTACCCCTACTCAGCTACTCTGGACTCCTGTCCCTCAGAAGCTGAGCTGAGCAAAAGCCATCAGTGCTGTTCCTAGAGACAGTCACTCAACTGTCAAGAACACAGACAGGGTGCGTGTGCAGAAGCTGATAAGCCTGAGCAATGTTAAGGGTCTGGGTGACTCTGGAAAAGAGTCTCTGAAAAAAACAAGTTTTTCTTGAAGACTCAAGAACAACACCTAACACACATCAGCTTTGGGACTTGCATCTGTGAGCATCTCCTCAGGTAGGAAAGACGGAAATTCACTCAGCTCCAAGGCATTAGGAAATGGAAGAAGGATGAGTTCTGCAGACCTTGTACCCAGGACAGACAGATACTGCCATCTTAGTCAAGGTGGGGCTCAGGTTTACAAAGGGCAGAGTGAGGGGTGAACAGGCAGAGGCTGGCACCAGCAAGGGTTGAACCTCCACCATCTTCTCTACGGAGAGTGTCTGAAGTTTATCTCTGGGCGGGAAGACAGAAGAAGGCCAGGCCTCTACCTGGCCTCAAGTCCCTACCCCTCTAGCTTGCTTCTCCACCCTCCCGGCTCCCATTCACTCTCCCGCCTCTGGAGCACTACTCAGTTACTTGTGGTCATCCCTGTCCACCGTGACTACTCGCCAGCACCAACACTGGCCTCAGCTACCCCAAACCCACCTTCCGTGCTGGCTAGACTTTATGTCAACTTGACACAAGGTATAGTCATCTGACAGGAGGGAGCCCAGTTGAGAAAATACATCCCACAAGGCTGTAGACAAGCCCGTATGGCATTTTCTTAATTAGGGATTGATGGAGCAGGGCCCAGTATATCATGGGTGGTGCCACCCTGGGCTGGTGGTCCTGGGTTTTATAATAAAACAAGCCGAGCAAGCCACGGGGAGCAAACCAGTAAGAAGCACTCCTCTATGGCTTCTGTATCCACTCCTGCCTCCGCATTCCTGCCTTGTTTGAGTTCCTGTCTTGGTTTTCCTCAATGATGAACAGTGATGTGGAAGTGTAAGCCAAATAAACCCTTTCCTCCCCAAGTTGGTTTTAGTCATGGTGTTTCATCACCACAATAGCCACTCTAACTAGGACACCTCCCTTCAGCCCAGCTCCACACTCAGTCCCTGCTCCCGCATCCTAACTTCCTTCCATTCTCACCTCCAACCACTTCCACTTGGCCTCAGTGTTCACTCCCTCCACCCTGTTCCAGGCTGTCACCCCTCATTGCATAACCAACTTGCTAGCTGGAGCCCCACTATCCACTTCATCCCCTCTACCCGACGCACTCCAACATTCTGCCCAAAGGATCTGTTGAAACAGGTGTCCAATCACGATCTTTCCTGGGTTACCAGTCATGCTCACACCCTATTTCTTGGTATCCCCTTCCTCTGTCCCAGGCCTGCACAGTTCAGCACGAACCTGCAGGCTCTGTACTAGGGTTTGATTGTGAAATGCTCCCCCCCATGTTCGTGTTTTTGACCATGTAGTCCCCAGCGAGGGGTGCTATATTGGGAGCCTATGGACCCTTTAGGAATTTGGAGCCTCTCTGAGGAAGTGTGTTGCTGGGGGGGCAGGGCTTGACATTTATAGCCTGATTCCACTTCCTGTCTTATCTCTTTCTTAGTCTGTGGAGACAAAAGCAGGCAGCTTCGTACTGCTGCTGCCGTGGCTTCCCCTCCATGATTGACAGTGGCCGCAAATCGAGAGCCAGAAGAAAGCCTTCCTCCCATGGTTCCTCTCAGGGGCTGAGGCCCAGCAGTGAAGAAAAGCAACATCTTGGCTTTGTGCAAGGATCCGGCACAGGGCAGGGTTCAGTGGAAGCAATATCAGTTTCTTTTTAAAATGTTAAATATTTTTTTGTGTGGAATAGAAGAAAGACCAATCTCTTATTTTATAATGTTTAAAAACACTCAACTTTAGCTAGATCACTGTGGAGAGTGGAGGGGAAGCAAGTGCACCCTGGAGTGCACGCTGACATAACTGTTAGCTTTCTCAACTCTTCTGAAAGTAGATTTACTTATTTTTTTGTGTGAATATTTTGCCTGAATGTATGTGTGTGCAGCACATGCATGCAGTGCCCATGGGGCCAGAAGAGGGCGTCAGATCCCCTGAAACTGGAGTTACAGACAGTTGTGAGCCACCATGGGGTTACTGGGAACTGAATTTGGGTCCTTTGCAAGGACAACCAGCACTGAGGTGCTGAGCAATCTCTCCAGACCACTGAACCATGCTTTCAGTTCTTGGAGAATTGCACACAGTGTATTTTGGTCATATTCACACACACACACACACACACCACAATTTTTAAAAAAAAGATTTGGTTTTGCATGGACTAGAAATATTAGTGCTTGCTGCCCTAAGGAGCTGAGTTCTGCTCCCAGCACCTACACTGGGCAGTTTACAGTTCCAGCAACTGTGCTCCAGGGAATCTGACATCCTTCTCTGGACCCCACAGGCACATGCACTCAGGTGCATGAACCCGCACAGACACACATGAACACACATAGCTAAAAATGAATCTTTTATTTATTTGCTTGTGTGTATATGTCTCCGTGTGATTGATACACACACACACACACACACACACACAGAGGTATGTGAGAGAGAGCGTGTGTGCCCTTCTGCACATGCAAACCCAGAAGAGGGCATCCACTGATCTCTCTTTAGCTCTTGCTTTGAGGCCGGATCTCTCTCTGAGTCCAGGGCTCATGTTTTGAGGGCTAAGTTCTAGCAATCCTCCTGTCTCTGCCCTCTCCAGAACTGTAGTTATAAGCAGGGGTGGGAGCCCCAGATTGTCACGTGTGCTGGAATCTGAGCTCTGGTCCTCATGATTGTGTAGCAAGCACTTGTAACTGCTGAGCCATCACTCCAGCCCTACCAGCCATGTCTCAGTGGCTCAGAACTCTTTCTTACTCTAGTTCCGGGGGATCCAATGCCCTCTTGTGGCTTCCTCAGGCACCCGACATGCACACTGTGCACAGGCATACATGCAGGCAGAACACTCACCATACACGTAAAACAAATATTTTTTAAAGTCTAAAGAAAATAGTGAAATGTGCATGGGTTTTCTTGCCTGTACTTGAGGACTCTGCCATGATTTCAAGACATAGTTTTATGGTGTAGTAGGGAGGGATACAACCCCACAGAGTAGGAATTGTCTTCACGTTCTGATGAGGAGCTGAGGCACAGACAGGCGAAGTTACTTGACCAGACCACACAGCTGATAAAAGGTGGAGCCAGGCTTCCCTGGGCCTCCGAAGATGCTGGAGGGGTGTGGGGGAGGCCGAGAGGGGGAGGTTCTGCCTCATTAGTCCCTGGAGAGGCATGCAGGCACCTGTGGGTTCTGTTGAGTCAGGGAAGACTCAAGGCAGCCAAGCATAGAGAAGGATCTATTAGCTGTCAATCAAAAGGTCAAATCATCTAGCATCTCAATAGCTTAGCTTATTTGAAGGAAAAAGTGAGCATTGACAGGGCCCTCCCAGTGTTAATGTTCTGAGCAGTGTTGTACAATACTGACCACCTACAAAATGCCTCCGGGGAGGCCTGGGTTCCTCTAATTTATCTCAGATCTTTTTTGTTTTAATTTTATTTATTTACTCGTGTGTGTGTGTGTGTGTGTGTGTGTGTGTGTGAGAGAGAGAGAGAGAGAGAGAGAGAGAGAGAGAGAGAGAGAGAGAGAGAGAGAGAGAGAGAGAGAGCATGCAGGTACACACAGAGGGCAGAGCAGACCTGGGAGTCACATACAGTTGGGAGCTGCTCGATACCGGTGCTGTGAACCGAATTCGAGTCCTCTTCGAGAGCAGCAAGTGCTCCTAATGGCCGAGTCATCTCCCCAGGCCCTGTCTCAGGTCTGGGTAGCAAGGCTGAGAAGTATCACTGGCCGTCTGGGGACCTCATTAACAAGTGAAGCTCAGGAAGACTGTGAAGCTCAGGGCTGTGAAGGATGGAGCAGGCTCTGAGCCTGCATCTGTGTAGCTCCAAAGCCTTTAGCTATGGCACTTGGAGTCCGAGCAGGCTCAGTCGGAGGGTGTTGGGCTCAGAACCAGGTCTCCGATCCCTAAAGTGGAGACCAGTGAGGCTTCCACTAGCCAGGTCTACAGTGGACTAACCACCCACATTGGATGGCAAACCCCAAATGGCCCTGACTTTGGGATTTTTATCCCCCAGTGGTAGAATCAACTCAAGTCTGCCTTATCTCTAGGACAAAGCAGGACATTTAACCTCCCAGGCCCCCTTTCTGTCATAGGTTCATGTGAACTTGTGATTGCAGTGAGTCCCCATGCCTGCCATTCATCCTTCCATGTGCTGTCACGAGGGCTCTCATGGCTTCTGGTGTTGGGTGATGGGTATATAACCAGGAGAGTCACTTTTCCTCCTAGTGCCTTCCCCACCCCGCCCCCACCTCAGTCTGGCTCAGCAGCCACCCACCTTCTCCAGCCTCCCAGGTAATCCCACCCACTTTCCATTGCTTCTGATTAGACCCACAGGGTCCCCAAGCAGCAGGAAGTCTGTTTCTGGACTCTAATTAAGAGGGAAGTAGCTGACTCAGATGGTACAGAGACAAATCAATGGCTCCTCCAGAAATTTATCTCTTGGAAGCTCCAGGTGACACTTCCAGTCTTTCAACAAGCATTTAGTGAGCACCTACTGCATACACACTCCTATTGTTGCCATGAAAGTGAGCAAGACAAAGTCCTAATCCTGTAATCTTGAATCGAGTGTGTTAGATAAACAGAAAATATCTTGTGCTATGATTGAAAATAAGACCCATCTCTCCTTTCCTGTTAGGGCTTCCTTGAAGTCTGCTCTCAAGCTCTGCACAACACATGACTTTTCCCAGGCCTTCCCATCCCTTCACCTCCTCCACTCTGCACCGGAACTGGTTTTGCTATGGCATGTCCAAGCAGGGCAATGCAATGCTGGGCCACTCTTGAGTTACAAGAAAGACAATTCAGAGACAAGGATGTAACTGGGGCTGGAGTCAACACCTCCAGTCTCAGGTCCTGTACCCTTCACACAGAGGGGCATCAGGCTGGCTCTGTGACCCAGCTGAGCTATGTGGGGAAGTGCTGGCTCGAACACCTGGGCACATGGCCATGTATAGAGTGTCTAGGCTGTGCTGGTCATACCAGGGACTGAATATTTGTGGGATGGTGGTGTGGCAGGGATGAGGGTCCCTGAACCTGCACATCTGGACAGGGATGGGTAGGAACAGGTGAGGTAAAGTTCTAGGGATTTGGGATGAGATGCTTCCATCTTCCAGCTGAACTCGTCAAGCAGCTGTCTTCTCCCAAGAGCATAGAAAGATGACAGGAATATGCATACCTTCCACCAAACCCAGGACACCGCTGAGGAACCCTTGGTCACATCCAGTTTCTTCTTTATATACATAGGTAAACAGATAATGATGAATTAGAGACAGAACACAGAAGGATCTCACTTGAGGTTGAATAGAATGGAAACAGCCACCCTGACTTCCTCCCTTCTACACACAGGGCAGTGTTCACAGTTCCCCCATGAGAGACAAGAGCCATGAGCTGAGAAATGCCCAAGTTCTAGACCCAGCTTTGCAGCCAGCCTTCTGTGGAGATGAGCCGGGTGCAGTAACAAGCACCTCCTTCATCTCAATGACTCTAAACAAAAGTTGTATATATATATTTTTTTTACAGAAAAATTGGTGGCCTAGTACCTCCAAGGTCCTGTCCTTTATGAGGTAGCTCAACAAACAAGATGCTTCATCTTCCGGCTCTTTCCCCTCCATACACAGACTGCGCAGGGCCTTCTAGGGTAGATGGGGAGCAGCACACCCTGACTCCTAACACACGTTCATTTAGAACTGAAACACACAGCTTCTGCTCACATTTCATTGTGCAAGGAAGTCCTATGGTCACCCCCAGTTCAAGGCACGGGCATAGGGTTGAGTCCTATGGTTACCTCCAGTTCAAGGCACGGGCAAAGGATTGTCATCACCAGGGAATGATCATGGAAGCCAAGACACTGACGAGCGACCACTCTTTCCCACAGCTGATAAAATAACATCTGCCAGCATTCCTTCTCCTTCGTCCATCTGGTGCCTGGTGCTGGTGAAACAGCAGTGGGGGATGGGAGCTCAGGGTTCCTGGCTCCTTAGCCCTGTGTGTAGGGTCACTCTCCCCCACCCTACAGTCTCTGCCAGTCTAGCTCGTATTTGGTCTTGGTTTGATTTCTCTTTGAAGCAGAGGCAAAGACTCAGATTGAAGGTTTTCGTTGTTGTTGTTGTTCGCTTTTTTTTTTTTTTTTTTTTTTTAAAGGATTTTCGAGACAGGGTTTCTCCGTAGCTTTTTGGAGTCTGTCCTAGAACTAGCTCTTGTAGACCAGGCTGGCCTCGAACTCACAGAGATCCGCCTGCCTCTGCCTCCCAAGTGCTGGGATTAAAGGCATGCGCCACTGTTGTTCGCTTTTTTGAGGCCGTCTCTAGAGACGAGCATGGGGGAGCAGACAGTGAGATGGAGAAGGACAAGCCATTCAGTCGTGTTGTAAGGTATCACTGATGTAGACATTGGGGCACTGATTCCTCCAGACTCCTTGCGGAAGTGTGTAAAATGCACAGCTAAATGATAGGGAGGCTGGGACATGGTCTCTGTCACCTGACAGGCTGACAGAGGCTTCAGTCCCTGAAGACTCTTGTACTTCTGTCTTCCACCAGGGCAAGCTCTGAAGCGGGTGAGCTGAGACACGGCGCGGGGGTGGGTTGGGTGTAGGGGGTAGGAGGGGGGACGGGGGGGTGCAGAGCTCTAGGTGGGAAGCCAGCAGTGAGTGTAATAACTCTCTGCAGAGGCTGCAGCTGGTGTCAGAGGGACCCAAGGGGTGACAGACTGAGGGGTGCCAAGGCTGAAGCTGAGAAACAACAGCTGTCATGGGCCATATGGAACTCCCCCACAAACAGCCCAGCCTTGGCGAAACACTGGAGGCGAATGTGTCTCAGGACAGCTGCAAACTCATTTCTTCTAGTCACCTTTCCCAGTTTGGAAGGAAGGACCTCCTCCGCTGGAAAAGGAGGGGGAAGACTAAGCAAACGGCACCAGTTATCCATATGGGGGACAGATAGCGATGGTGGTCACATGTGGCGTGGGAGGGAGGCTGCTTGCTGGCTCTGGCATGCTCCTCAAGGAAGGCAGGACACCTGAGGACACAGACGCATGTCTGTTAGGCACCTGCTGCAGCTAGCCTTCTCCAGAGCCCTGGAAACAGAAGACACCAGTGTCAAGTTGGGAGCATAGGCCCCAGTCCCTCGCATCAATCCCAGCCTCCAGGCCTGGTCTGGACTCCAAATCCCAGCAGGCCAGATCCTGACCCCTCCCTGGGGATGGGGTCAGAACCATTCCCCAGGGTACTTAAGGTTCCTCCCGAAAGAGGAACACGTGGTCTCTCTTTCTTCCTCCCGGGGTTCGCATTTCCTTGGCTTCCGGTTCCCCCTGGGGGGGGGGCACCCGAGAGCGCAGATCTCCCATTAAATCTGGATATTTTTTAATTTGGCTTGTTTTGATTTGGCTTGATTGGGAATTTTTGCGTCGTCAGGGAACTAATATTAAGAAATATTCCTAACAACCAGGCTTGGACTCTGGAGCCTGCAACCTCCCCACAGCAAAGGCGGCGTGATGCAGGCAGGAGAATCCCCACTTTGGGAACAGAGGCTTTAGGTTTAAGTCTTGACATATGGCTAACCAAACCCCCTACCTAAGTCTGATTTAAAAATCAGTACGCAAGTAAACCACAGGATCTTGGCCTTGCCAGAGGTAGGTTCAGTATCACATTCGACACACAGGCGGTGGGGGGGGGGTATACCACAGGAAGGCCCTCATGCGTGAGCCTGTGCGGTCAGGCTCTGAGTGCAGGTCACATGTCATGTATAAAAGATACAGAGATGACAAAGATTGGAACTAAATGGATCATGGAAAGTCACCCCAGAGGAGTGTGCATGTATGTGTGTAGGTGTGTTTGTGTGTGCATGTGTGTGTGTAGGTAGGTGTGAGTGCATGTGTGTGCAGGTGTCTGTGGAGGGCCTTGGGTGCTGTTCTTAGGAACCAGCCACCTTGACCACCTTAATTTTTTTGAGACAGCCTCAAGTATATTAGCTTGGAGTTTGTCATGTTGAGTGGCGGACCAGCAAGGACAGGGACCCACCTGTCTCTACTTCTCTGGCACCACTACACCTCCTCACTCTTTAAGATGTAGGTTCTGGGGACTCAAACTTGGGTCCTCATGCTTGCGAGGCAAGCTCTGTGCCAACTAAGATACCACCGCAGTCCAGAGAGGAGTGAGCATCTTTATTCGCACTGACTACGTTTGGATCATGCCGAGTCAGATGCTGGGGGTCTCTTCCCAGAATGACTCATTATTTCTCCAATCAACCATCTCAACCTGTTCAGTAGATAAAAACAGCAGACCCCTCAAAGGGCCTCTGTGTTGAGAAAGTGCTTACGATATATTCTTCATAATAAATCATAATAAATGACTTATTTTTAGCTGTTGCGATTATTGTTACAGTTCATGTATTTTAGTACCAAAGCCACTGAATGAGTTGAGACACTTCTACATACAAGTAGATAAGAGGCTGGAAGTGGATAGTATCAAAGATTGACATAAACACTTGATTTGCCCTGATTCAGTCTAGTTCTTATGATCTTGTATCCATGGAAACCGCTGACTATTGATACCTGAAATAGGTTGTCTCTGTGCTGAGCACAGGAAATGAGGTGGGGCTGCTGTTCTTTGGCATGTACAAAGGACACCCACCTCATTCTTCCTTCTCCACTAAGCAAGACATTCAGGAGCCGAGCATCCAGAGCTTGCCGAGAGGCAGCCATTGCTCAGCCATTCCTGTTGAGTGAAGGAATGCAGTTGATTGACTGGGGAAATAGAAGGACCCAGGGTGCAGACACTAGACAAGGAGCCTCCCTCCGGGGGGTCT